>NW_028270143.1:6216084-6546907 GCF_037043375.1 Chiloscyllium plagiosum
TGTAGAGAATAAAATGAGACCCTACCTGAACATCTCACTCCCTGAGCGATTAGACCCCACATAAAGTTGGCACAGTATTCACACCAATGAGGACCTCTGAATGTATGAACCTGAAAAACACAAAGGTGCATAAAGGAATGAAGGTTGAAGCCAGATGGTCTGACAGATGGAACACACTAAAGTGCTGATCACAAAGCACACCGTGGGGATCAACATATGAAACTGTCTTTATAGGACTAGGAAGCTTTATCTCTACTTTTTCACAGCTGGCCCCAAGAGAAAACTATTTTGCATTAAACAATAGTGCTTTCTGTGCCTAACAATTCACTTCTGCCTTAACAAACTTGCAGCACCTTATTTTAGGCTCATCATGTCTGGCTGCCAATGGTTGGTAATACTGCTGTGTGTGTCTGTAAGCATGTGTGAGGAAACAACAGCTGGAGAAATTATTTCTATGGGAAATTGGAAGGAAGGGATGCGATAGAAATAACATTAGAGGGACGACAATGGGAAGAATGGATTTGCATTGAATGAGGACAGCGTTACAGGGGAGGATCAAACAATGGATTTGGTTAATTGTGGCATAAAGATGGGGATAATTATTTGATGCAATTCATTATACAAAAGCTATTCTTTATATTATAACTGAAGATTAAATTAACTCAAATATGCAAGACACTCTGAAAACCTGGACTCAAGAAAAGAACAACTCTAACACTGCGATGAAACTTTAATCTATACCAACACAATCATGGAACAACATGGGTAGCTGTGGGACTGTGTTCTTTGATGATATATGCTGAAACTATAAGAGGCACATTTCAAGGAAATAGAATCCTCAAGTAATATTGTGCTCATCAGAAGTAAATCTGTCTTATCAGCCCAAAGTGACAACAGTTTTCAATTAGATGTTCATATTTATATTTATATTCAAGTCACAAGGCCAGGCTGAAAAATAAGTTCAATGTATATTGCCAGGGTAATTTTAAGTATGTGGACAGCTTTATATAACTTTTTGAAAAGTGAGAAGTTTGGATTCCCTTACAGTTTTTTTTTGTGAAAGAATGAAAAGAAAGTCTGTATTTAAAGAGTTACCATTGCAATAACCAAACTAATTCGAGACAAATGTTTTGTGGGTCTCTGCTGGTATCCCATAATTCCCTTAGCACCCAAAAATCTAACTATCTTTGTTTTGAATAGACATAGAGACTGAGCATCTGCAACCTTCCAGGATAGACAATTTCAAAGATTCACAACCATTGGAATGGAAACAAATTCTCCTCCATTTTAGTCCTAAATGGCCAACTCCTTTTTCTGAGAGTATGACAACATGTTTTAGATTCCCTAACCAGGAGAGAGACTTTCTCAACATCCCGGTCAAGTCACAGGAAGATCCTATCATTATCCTGAATCCCTGGGACTATAAACTGAGTTAACTTAATCTCTCCTCATAGGACAATCCCCTCACAACTCAGGAATAAATATAGGGAACATTTATTGCATTCCCTCTCGGGCTATGCTTCCCAAACCTTTTGCTGACTTTCACCCCATTTTGAGGCTTGGGGATTGACTCCTCAGTAAAAACTACAGGAGGAATGTTTGGGGTTGTGGGGGGAGAGCATGTGAGGTAGGGCCTGTTAGCACCAAGCACAGCTATTACAAACCTGACTGCAACGCCACGACATGGTCACTGCAGAGCTCGGCATACCAGAATTTTAGCTTATGACCCCACAATGTGTCCTGAGCAGTTTTAAGAGGCCCTGCTCTAGGGCAAGTACATGCTTGCCTATGTAAGGAGATCAAAACTGCACATGATATTCCAGATGTGACCTTACCAAGGTCCTCCATAATTGCAGTTATACTGCTTTACTTTTATACTCTCAGGGAGAAATGGTGGCATGTCACTGGACGAGGAATGCAGGCTAATGCTCTGGGGACATGGGTCTGAAACTTACCAATGCAGCTGGTGGAACTCAGGTTGAAATAATGCCTCTGTGATATAAAGCTGTTTATAGTACAATCATTAATTGTTAAAAGTTCAAGTGGTTCACTCACAGGTCCCTCTGAATGCATGTATTTCCCAGCTTCTCACATTCAAATTGTATTGAGCTTCATACTTCACCATGTTATATTTTATCTGTCATGTTCTTGCCCATTACCCAAACAGTCCATATTGTTATGTGGCCATTTTATATTCCTCCAGCCTGCTTATTTGCCCAGATAACTTTACATCACCAGCTTCAACACTTTATGTACTGTCCCTTCATTAAAGTCATAAACATTGATTATAAATGGCTGAGACCCAATGAGTGATCTTTATGGTATCCAATAGGGCAGAAAAGTGGACGTGAGGAATATTGGATCAGCCATGCTACTGAATGGTGGAACAGGCTTGAGGGACCGAACAGCCTACTCTTGTTCCTATTCCTTATGATTCCTTATGATTATTGCTTTGGTAGCACATGAAAGAACATTGAGAATCTGCACCAGAATTAACCAGTGGAGTCAGCATTTTTGCATCAGCTCTTAGCTGGAGAAATCTACATATTAATCCCACTGCAAAAACAAATACAAACTGTTGATAACACTTAGTAAGTCAGGCAGCATACTCCCCAAAAACTGAATGTTCATGTTTTAGATATAACCCTTTATACTCCTACAGTATGGAAACAAATCCTTTGGCCCAACAAGTCCACACTGACCTCCTTAATAGTAACCCATTCCCCTACACTGACTAATGCACTGAACACTACGGGCAATTTAGCATGACCAATCTACCCTAACCTGCACATCTTTGGACTGTGAGAGGAAACCGGAGCACCCGGAGTAAACCCATGTAGACACGGGGAGAATGTGCAAACTTCACACAGACAGTCACCTGAGGCAGGAACTGAAGCCAGGTCCCTGATGCTGGGAGGTAGCAATGCTAACCACTGAGCCACCATACTGCCCCAATTTCACAACCATGTGGCCTCGTTATCAGAATTCACAAAGACATAACTTGATCTACTGACTATTTGCAGTATTTAATGTTTCAAGTCTTCTGCATTTTCCAGCACTTTCCTTTGACTAATATCACTGCTCCACATACTCTTCATAGCCTCATATTATTTGTTTCAAATATTCATCCAATTGTTCATTAAGAACTGTACTGCTCTCCCTACAACCATTTCTTTTCCAGTTGGAATAGACCCCAAATCCTTTCCGTCTTGTTGATTTTTGCACAAAGCATGGTGAAGATTTGGTGATTGAAATTACAATTAGGAGTGAAGAAAATTTAATACAGCAGTTTCTGGGATAACAATTTGACAACAGATACCCCCATCCAGTTTTCCTCCCACTAACATTTGAACATCAGAGAAAAAAAAAAGCCCTCTTATATTCATTACAAAGTTGAGATTTTAAATGTAACAAACCTTTAAACTATTTTAGTTATTGGATCAAATCTTTCAACTCCTTCACGGGTTTTATAATATTTTACCATTCTTGACTTGCTATCAGCAGCCATTTAACTTGATTGGCTTCATTAATCAGCACCAGAGGCAAGAATCTCAGCAGGAAGGCAACAATAAGATCTATTGACATTAAATGCTAACTATGTTAAGAATTTGCACAGAAGGTCATTGTCTGGACTCAAGTCAAATTTTTTAAAAAACTTTTTTATGAAGACTATAATGGAGAGAGAATCATTCTTCATTCATGAAAACTTAATTATAAAGCTGAAAGAATTTGCCATTCCATTTAAAAAAACAGCTACCAAAATATTGCTGTAATCTGTGAATGCCAACCCTATGGAGGCGTTTAAAACATAGAAATGTCAAATATTGGACATGCAAATCAAAGAAAGTGATAAACGTGTAATTTTTTTAAATGAGCTTACATTATACATTGTCTTCCATCTCCTCAAGAAATCTAAAATTGCTTTAATGCCAATTAATTCTTATGAAAATGTGATGGCAAATGCAGTAGTCCATAATGTGCATGGAAATCACCAGAGGATTTCTTTCAACTAGCCAAAGAGATAGGTAGGCCTCAATTTAACATCACATTTAATACGCTACTGCTCCATGCTTCAGTTATACAAGGAGCTGAGGTACTTATGTGAGGCTTGAAACTGTCATCTTCTGACTCAGAGGCTCAGGTGGTGCAACTTGACAAAGAGAGATGTGAGCTCTTTGGATGATTTCATTTCTCATAAATGCAAAATATTGTACAGAAGAAAATTAGGAGTGCATTGGCTACAGTTATTCTACAGGATAACATCCATGGATACAGAAGAGAATTTATACGTAGCAGTGTAATTCAGATTTTTTATAGGTGCTCTGTTGCATAGGTTAGTTTGAGAGTTTAGAGAAAGTTCAAGTGAAGAAAACCTATCTTGCGCAGGAATTTGGTTGAAATGCTAAGTGCTGGCAAAAAGAATTAAAATGCTCACTTATTGAAGGACTACTGGAAATAAGTTACATTTCTGTTATAACCATGTTGAGGAGAAGGAAATTTGAACACAAAACTCCATAGTTAAAGAATATTAGAACAGGTGAATTCTGACCCAAGCTACCTATGCTTAAAGTGCCTATGTCAAACAAGAATTTTGCAGATAAAGATGTTGAAGGAGGTTTGATGGGACAATCTTGATTGAAATAAACAGAAGGATGAAGAAATCTCAGCCTAAGTGAATAATATATTAAGCAGACTAATCTTTCACATTTTGATAAATACTAGCCACACACCACCAAATATATATTACATTGTTATTTTTTTTGGACAGCAATGTGGGTGTACCTAGTGGTTCAAGAGGCACTACCAACTTCTCATGAACAATTAGAGATGGTTCATAAACGTTGGCCTAACTGGAGATACCCCACATCTTGTGAAAAAACTCAAAGTAAACAATACACACAGGAAATGCCAATCACAAACAGTGTAATACAGACTAGCATATCTTTTTTTTTGCATGATGTTGATCGAGAAATGAATATTGGCCAGAATACTACCCAGATCTAATCTGGTCTTTGTATAATAGTAGGAAGATTTTCTCCCCTTTATATTTTAGCACTGTGTTTGGAAAGGTTATGTTCATTGGTTATTCTGACTAACTTCCTTCTCTAATGATAACATTTTAGTGATTTTGTACGTGGATTGCTATCTGATTTAGTGTCTCCACTAATTTATTCATTAAATAAAAACTCTGATTTATCAATTTGCACTCCAAAATGGATAACCTTCGAATGCTGGAGAAACTCAGCAGATCTGATAGCATCTGTAAATTCTCCGGAATTCTTTGTTTCAGATTTTTGGTATCTGCAGTACTTTGATTTTAACCTTCGACAAAACATGCCCAAAATACCAGATGATGTCATCGATCTATGGGGGCAAAACAAATCACCATTGATCGATTCTGGCTTCAATTTGGATTCATATTCCTTTTTTAATAATAAAAGTTCCTATAAGCTTTAAATTTTTAATCTCTTTCTCCTACTTTAATACTACCTCTTCCTCCTACTTTAATACTACCTCTTCCTATCCTCTGTAGGAAGACAGACACAATGCTGTCATTATTACCCTGTAACTTGTCAAAACAAGAATGTTCATGTGATGTTTGATCAGTTAAGATGGAAAGAACAAAATGTCCCTACATTGTTCCATACTGTAACTTCACTGTGAATTACCAGAACTATGAGCTATCAAACTACCAGCTCGATAAACCTGATCGATGATTCAATAATATTGGGATATTAGCTTACAAATAATTAAAATAATTCAATGCTCTAAGATACAATTGTCACAAATTGTTTATGACTATATATTTGCAAATATTAACATTAATTAAACATTTTTTTCTACAAAACGGGCTTATCAAATGATTAAAGAACATACTGCATGCTGAAAATCTGAAAAAAGAAACAGAGTCTACAAGCAGAGAAACACTCTTCGGTCCAACTCATCCATGCCGACCAGGGTTTCCTAACTAAACTAGTCCCATTTGTCTGCATCTGGCTCATATCCATGTAACTGTCCAAATATCTTTTAAATGTTATAACTAGACCTGCATCTACCATTTCCTCTGGCAGTTCATTCCACATACACATCACCTTCTGTGTAAAAACATTGTCCCTCAACTCCCTTTAAAATGTTTCCTCTCTCACCTTATATCTATGCCCTCTAGTTTTGAATTCCCCTACTCTAGGAAAAAGACCTTTGCTATTCCCCTTATCTGTGCTCTGCATATTATTTTCTTGTCATTCTTTTGATTACAATGGAACTGAGTTTGAAACACTAACCTCCAGTAATGACTACTAGAAGCACTATGTTAGTATTTATGTTAGTAACATAATATATTCATTATTGATTGTAGCTATTGAAAGATGTATCACTGTGAAACCATTAAATTATTATGCAAGGTTGCCATGAAGATTTATTTTCAGATAATTTCTGGTTTGCTATACAGAAGCATCAATTTACTATTCATTGACATTTTCAGTATGTACAAAGCCAAATTTAATTCAAGCTTGAATTGACTCTTCACCAGTTTAAAAATAGAACACAATATAACATTTCTGTGTTTCAGAAATAACCATGCATAATTGAAAAAAAAAGATCCATTTCCAAAACAGAAGTTTGGAAATGTACAGAATGTACAGAAATTATTTGAGGAAAATACAATCTGTCAAGCAAACCAATATGCATGTTTAAAGATACTGAATAAAGTTTCATATGCAACAAGGAATTCAGCCTACATTGAAAATGCTAACTTTTGCAAAGAATTCATGGAAGAACTGAAAGCCAATTGCTTTCCGGAGAATAAAGCAAGAATTGTTTTTCTTTTACAAATAGATTGCTCAGAGTGTCAACAATTCTCATCCCTATATCAAAACTCCTTACTTGTGGTTATAATTGCTGCATTAACAAAATGAGTTTATTCAAGCAAAAGTAAAATACTGACCATGTGATATTTAAACTACCAAGGGATGAGACCGTTCAGACATGTGGAATTTGTCAACTGTAGTTCAATTGAATTTTCTCACTTAGAACAAATACCAGTAGACACTTCACTTATTGTCCAAAGGATGACTGGGTGAATAATTGTTTTATTGCACCATTATTTCATTAGAGCAAGGAAATGGGATCAATTGGATAGTTCTAACAAAATGCTGGCAGATTCAGTAAGTTGAAAAGTTGTCCTTCTGAACTGCTTGAGGGTATGTTGTGTCATGGGTTAAGAGTGTTTCACAATTCAGTATATTTACTGCAAGAATGTTGAAATTTGATACACCAAACATAGTGAGTTAGGCCAAGGTTGGTTGCTCACAAATATATTCCCATGGTTATCTTGTTGCTCTTTTTCTGTTTTGAAAGAGCAGTGCAATGGTACACTGGATTGGAGGTCAACATTAACACAAAGGTGTACTAGGATTAAGGCGTAATCCAAATTGTTCACACACCAGAATTTCCAATTTCAGACACATCATTCTGAGAAAATGTTGACAGTGATCACTTACTTTCCCAAAACAAAATATGAAAAAGAGAATCACTCCTCAGTAACTACTATGCATTTCATGTGATTATTTTGAAGTAGCATCGAGGACACATAACGATCAATGTCTGCACCCTCACCATCTCCAATTACATGAAATTTGCAGTGATCAGCAAATATTGCTGAAGGGATTAGCAATGCTTTTCTTTAAGTATTTCATTGTACATTAAGAAGAAAATTAGTTTTCATTATACGTTACCATGTTTGTCCGATTGTTAAAGAAAACGCTAGGGATTGGTACAACCTCAACACTTATTTAGTGTTACTTACAAAGCTAATTAGTAATACCTTATGTTGTGAACAGCAGCGAGTAGTAAGAGATAGCAGCTGCAGTAATTGTGGAGTACTTATAACACTAGCATAAGTACCATTGCTTTACAACTTTCCATTGCAGAAATATTTCTGATCACATAAGCACAATCCACCTTTATCTAGATCCAGTCAAAGAGCAGTGAAATAACAATTACTTTAAAAAGCCCCTTATTTGTAAGTATATCATTAAAGTCAAAAAGATGCATTTTGGAATTGTCTAAACGTTTAAAAAGTGAAACTGCATGTAAGCAGTCACATTACCACGAGTGTATTGCGTTATTCAATAAGTATGTTAAAGTAAAAACTAAATAATGCCAAGATGAATTGTATTCAGCATTTAAATGACAGAAATGTAAAATTCAATCTTACCTTAAAATTATGAGCTTTTTCATAATTGAAATGGTTTTCACTTTGTTTCAAGGCAGCTCTTCTGATAAGTGAGGTGATCTGTGAATAGGCAAAAAGTTTCAGAGGTTGCCATAACACTGTATTCCTTCTAACAGTTTTCATCCCTAGTGCCACTGCCAGAAGCTCTTGATGGTTCTTGCTCTTTTTTGCTTTGTGTGTAATAGGAGAACATGTCTGTTCACTCTCTGACCACAGTCCCTGAGAAGGCATGGCGTTAGGATCCCAAATATGTGCCCGGTCCTGTGAGCTGTAAAGTTTAAACGTCCTCAAGTTTGCCAAAAAGCTTCTAATGTTAACAACCAGAGTGGGAGCAGCTGCACTCCATTCTGCTGAATCCTCAGGCATGTGACTTGAATGGGCTGTCTTGTGTGATGAAGGGGTTTCTGCATCTGAATGAGCCTTAGCAAATGTCTGAGTAAGCACTCAAGGCAGACGTGTGCTGCAGACAAAAGCGCACATTCATAAACCCTGCAAAACCTTAGCAACCGTTTCTAGACAGACGTTACTGAAACTTTAGGCAGAGGGTGGTTGCTCAGCACTCTGAGACCACAGCAGATTTCAAAAGCCCAATCTGTTCTGCACAATACCACATTAAAGAAACTTGCTCAGATGGTACTGGTCAAATACTGCACCAATTACACAACAAATCAGACTCAAAAGTTGATTGGGCTGTAAGATTTAATCCAACCTTAGAGTATGCAAATACCATATCCATATCCTATATGATAACATTATCAAAGGATTCACAAGAATCTACAGTAGTCTCTGTTTAAAATTGCAATTCTGCATAGTGTTTGGAAATCATACAAGCCAATTTAAAAAAACTGACAGTGTGGTAAAACTAAAATCAAATATTGTCAATATTTGTCTGTTACACTTCCTAAGTATTACCATGTTAAAACTGTAACAAATGAAGAATCTGGTTAGTTTCTTAAAAATATAGAACCAAAGCAATTTTAGAAAAAAGAAAATTGTAATTCTTGCAGCTATAATGCTGATCATAAGAAATATGATGTCACTTTTATATACAGTTGCCTTCTCTAAGTCCTTGTAACATACTAATGTACATGCATTCACACAGTTGATATTAATGTTTTGTTTAAATACATCAAAATGAAACTAGATGCTGAGAAATATTTTAAGTTCCATCTTTCACCTTAAGATTTCCGAACCAAAAATTCCTCCTGTATCAATATAATATCAGTTATATCAATATAAATTTCCTCCAGTTTAAAGGGATAAAGGCAGATTTTGGAACATATAAAACACCAAGCTTACAAAATTTAGATTCACAATACCTTAGAGGTTCAAATGACATCTACAGCATGTGTGCACAACTCTGATGTGAGTCACTGGGGATTTCATACTGGTGAAGGAAAAATGTGTAAGGGGCCATTGACAGCTAACACGATGGCAAGATAGCCAGAAGTTCTTGTTAAATGTAGCAAAGTGTGAAATAATACACTAGTACGGTTGAAATGATAATACCTAATGTTCAAAAGAGGGAAAGAAGGAACTCCTGGTGAAAGTTCAAGATGACAAAATGAAGGATCTTGAAATAACCAATAAATCTTTGGAGGCCTGTGACCAGTGGTGTGCCACAACGTTCAGTGTTGGGCCTCATCTTTCCATCATTTATATAAATGATTTAGATGCGAACGCCAGGGGTATGGTTAGTAAGTTTGCAGATGACACCAAAAATGGCGGTGAAGTGTACAGCGAAGAAGGTTACCTCAGAGTACAAGATCTTGATTGGATGGGCAAATGAGCTGAGGAGTGGCAGATGGAGTTTAATTTAGATAAATGTGAGGTGCTGCATTTTGGAAAGGCAAATCAGGGCAGGATTTATACACTCAATGGTAAAATCCAGTTACTGTTATTCTTTGTTATTGAACAAAAGAAAACCTTGGAATGCAGGTTCATTGCTCTTTGAAATTGGAGTGGATGGTAGATAGGAGAGTGAAGGTAGTATTTGGTATGCTTGCCTTTATTGGTCTATGTATTGATTATAGGAGTCGGGAGGTCATGTTGAGGCTGTACAGGACATTGGTTGGGCCACTTTTGGAACAGTGTGCGTAATTCTGGCCTGCCTCCTATCGGAAAGATGTTGTGAAACCTGCAAGGGTTCAGAAAAAATTTACAAGAATAGAGAGTTTGAGCTATAGGGAGAGGCTGAATAGGCTGGGGCTATTTTCCTGGAGCATCAGAGACTGAGGAGTGACCTTACAGAGGTTTATAAAATCATGAGGGGCATGGATAGGATAAACAGACAGTCTTTTCTCTGGGATGGGGAGTCAAAAACAGAAGGGCATAGGTATAAAATGAGGGGGGAAAGATTTAAAAGCGACCGAAGAGACAAATCTTTCACACAGAGGGTGCTGCGCGTATGGAACGAGTTGCCAGAGGAAGTGGTGGAGGCTGGTACAATTACAGCATTTTAAAGGCAAATGGATGGGTATATGAATAAGAAGGATTTAGAGGGATATGGCTAAATACTGGCAAACGGGACTAGATTTATCTGGTCGGCATGGATGAGTTGGACTAAAGGATCTGTTTCTGTGCTGTACATCTTTATGATTCTATAAATCTGTGGAAGTGAAAGCTGCACCAGAGAGGCTACGCAACCAGCCATAAGTGATAACATTGCACATATATAAGGATCTTAAAAAATCATTGTCTTTGATTCTAGAAGCACAGATTATAATAGAAAATGGTGAATACATCGCTCAACTTCTGTGGCTGTAGTTGCTGCATTGTGTAGACTATAAAATAGAGTGTAACTTGGTTGAATTTTTTGATGAAGTAACAAAAAGGTTTAATAAAGGTATTTTTTTCTAAGGTATTCAAAGTGTTACACAGAAGGCTTGTTTCAAAGAAAGAAGTCTACGTAGTTAAGGGAAACTTGGCAATATGGATATATCGACAGAAAGCAAAGGTTCATGAGGATGGATGTTTTTTCCAGTCTTGATGGTTTAGTTGGTATTGTCCAACGATCAGTTATGGATCCATTTCTGTTTTCCTTTTCTTTTAAAAATCAATGACCTAGTCTCCTGTAGGGAACACACTACAAAGTTTTCAGTGATACTAAACATGACAAAGTTGTAGGGATGAGGATAGTTTTAGGTTTCAAGATGACTTGTACAGATGGGAAGGAGGATAGGACTTGAGTTCAATATAGAAAAGAGTGAAGAGATGCACTTTTGGAGAATTTATATGGAAGACAATATTTTATAAGCAACTCTATTCTGAAAAGTGAGGATGAAGAGAGAGATCTTGGCGTCCACACATACAATTTCTTCAAGGTGGGAGGACAAAATAATAAAGTGAACATCGGATTACTTGGGTTTGTAAATACAGGAATAAAAATATAAGTAGAGATATTGCAAGAGCTTTACAACATTGTTAGCCCTCAGCTGATATGGGAAATTCTAAGCACCATACTTGGAAAGACGTAAAGACTTTAAGAAAGATACAAAGGAGGTTTACCACGATGATACCGGGGATCAGGGACTTCAGTCATGAGCAAATGTTGACAAAATTAGCACAATTGTCATTGAAGCAGAGAAGATCAAGAGAACATAAATAACAGGAGTAGACCATATGGCATCCCAAGTTTGCTTTGCTACTCAATTGACCATAACTGATCTTCACTTTCCCATACTCTTAAGTCCCTCAGAAATTAACAATCTCTCTATCCTAGCCCTGATTATACTTAATGATGGAGCATCCAGTATCTTCCAAAGTGGACAATTTGAAAGACTCCCAACCTCAGAGTGAATACATTTCTCACCTCAGCTCTAAATAATTAACTCCTTAGCCTGAGTCCTTGTGTTGTAGATTGCCCAGCCAGGGAAACACCTTTTGTGTCTGGCATGGCAAGGTTCTCTGGAATCTTGTGTGTTGCAATGAGCACACCTCTCATTCTTGTGGAATTCAGGCCCAATTCATCATCGTTTAATTTCCTCATCTCAGAAAGCAATCAAGCAAACCTTTGCTGTGGCACCTCCAGTGCAAGTGTAACATTTCTTAGACACTACAGAAATCAGAACAGCAAACAGAATTCCAGCTGCGATTTTGCCAAAGATCCACACAATTGTAGCAAGGATTTCTTATTATATTCATAATTCCTTGAAATAAAAGTCAATATGCCATTTGCCTACTGAATTAATTTCTGTACCTTAATGCTAACTTTTTACAGACAAGCTGCATCCAAAGCTCGCTGAGCGTTGACATAAACAAGTTTCACATTGTTTAGAAAATATTTTGCTGATTTATTCTTACTGTCAAAGTCTACAAACCACATAATATTCCATCTGCCATCTTGTTACCCTTTCACGTAACCTGTCCATGTCTCTTTGTGTCCTCCATACAGCTTATATTCCCACCTAACTTTCTATCATCAGCATGTTATAATTCTGCAGCCTCTACCAGCTAAAAGGAGAACAGCAGGAGGCCACATGGAAACACCAATGGCAAGTCTGCTCCAATCCAATTTGAAAACTTATCACTATTCCTTCACTGCCACAGTCAAAAACAAGCAAGCCTCTTCCTAGCAGCACTGTGGACTGCAGCCATTTACTACCTCATTGAAGAGGATTTCAACAGGCAGTAAATGGCTACCTTTCCAGCAATGCTCACGTTCCATGAGCGAGAAACAACAAAAAACTGTGCATTATTTTCAGACTCCGCATAAATCATTCATATGGCCTGCAAGTAGCTTTAGCCCCATCATTGATGTTTACGGTACTTCATTAATTAAGCCTGCCAATTTGAAAATGACCCATTATCTCTGTTCTCCACTTTCTGCCCAATAAAACACCTACCTCCACCCAAATAAACCTGATTATCCCCAAATCAACTGCTGGATTAATGACATCTTTACAATGAAGGAGGCTAGTTAGAAAATGGAAATTTATGTCATAATCCACTGTACAGCATACAGCATTTTTATTAAAAAGAGAATATGACATTTGGCCAGATTTTCACGCTATGCACATACTTTGTCATTACGTTTTCTAATTTGCATTTCCTGGTTTAGACTCTGTAGGTCTCAGTAATGTTTCTTCAAGCTTATTTGCTTGGTTTCTTCAAAAGTCACAGATATTAAAAATAATTTGTTGCATGGGAAGTGAGCAAGGTTGGCATTTGTTACCCATCCATAATTGCCCTTCAATTTGAGTGGACTGTTTGATCATTTCAGAGGTCAATTAAGAGTCAACCACATGCTTTCTGTTTGGAGTCACAGGTAGGAAAAGGATAGTTGATTTCCCTCCTTAAAGAACATTAGTGAACATGATGGGCTTTTACAACAATTGATAATATTTCCACAGTCACCGTTACTGATACTAACTTTCATTCCCAGACTTTACTTAGATTACTTACAGTGTGGAAACAGACTCTTCGGCCACACCGACCCGCTGAAGCACACTCACCCAGACCCATTCCCCTACATTTACCCCTGCAGCTAACACTACGGGCAATTTAGCATGGCCAATTCACCTAACCTGCACATTTTTGGACTGTGGGAGGAAACTGGAGCACCCGGAGGAAACCCACGCAGACACGGGGAGAATGTGCAAACTCCACACAGTTAGTCGCCTGAGGCGGGAATTGAACCCGGGTCTCTGGCGCTGTGAGGCAGCAGTGCTAACCACTGTGCCACCGTCCTGCCCACACTTGAATTTATTAACTGAATTGAAATTTCACTCTTTGCCATAGTGAGGTTTGACCTCGTGTCCACAGCATTAGCCTGCTGTCAGGATTACTATTCCAATTATCAGTCCAGATAGGCTAAAGGCTCTTTGTAACTTTATATCGTAAAAAAAGCCCATCATAAATCTGTGGATGAATTCAAAAGTAATCACCACTGAATGCAAGAGCTATAGAGATTAGCAAGGAACTATGATTGGGCAAGATGGCTAATGTAGCGAAAGAATAAACCACAGGTTACAAAGTTCTAGATGGACATATTCCAAAACCCTATCTCAATTAAACATTGTGCTAATATTGAAGCCTGCACTATATTCTAAAAAAATTAGATGTAGACATAATGAGCTGTAAAGTATCAGTTAGGAAGCTTTATTTGCAAATCAAAAATATCTTTCATCAAAACATATTTCTAGTTGTACTTTGCTTTCTTTTCATAAATGTTTTCTTTAAATGTACTGACATTTTGCTGGAGTATAGTTCGATGAATACTATTCGACTTCTTGCATATCACCAAATAGCCTTTTAGAGTCATGCCTCAACAATCAAATATTCTGCTGATTATTCAAGCTTAAAAATTAATTCTGATCTCAGGTAACCTGGTTTACATTGGGGATCAAACCAGGACCTTCCTGACGTGCAGTTCTGCTGCTCATTTTGCAACTTGTCCAGTGAAAATTTCAACATTGATGTTAATTCCCCTCCCCCTGTCCAAGTCTACTTGCGTCTCTATTCACCACAGGGCTGAGCCAGTGACAGCAAGCAGAATTCTTGCATACCCCCACCAGCGTTGCTTTTGTTTCATCTGCTAATAGGTGTAGAATTGCAGCCTGTGTCAATGTGTTGAAGGTCACGACCTTGTGTGAGGAACTGAGCAAATAAGCCAATGGATCCCTGTTCTGTGGGACAATGTAAACCTTGTCATACTAACTCCACATGGATTTCAATCTTTGCTTCTCCTAGTAGTATGACTGGTCAACTATTAGACTGTGCTGCATTGTCCTCAATTATAAATATTAGGAGGAGAAACTAAACATTTCATGAGACAAAACAGTTGTGTTCCTTCATCAATAGACTGTAAGCATCTGCTGGCAAACAAAGATCTATTCATCCTTCAAAGTATATATTTTTCTGATTTCATCATTCAGCAGAAGCAACTACCTACATTTGGAAATTCAATACAATTCAATTTATATCAAAGCTTTTATAGGTTTTGAGCATCACTAGCTAGGCCAGCAGTGAATGCTCATGAATGTCAAGTAATGATGATTAGATTCCCTTATTTCATAGACTGCTATTGCCTGACACTTACGAAATGCACTGTTTCTTGCAAATTATCACTCTGAGATTAAAATTCAGCATGTCCTTAAGGACTTACCAATTTTTATAGATGGTCTATAGAAAACATTCTATACAGATGCATCACGGCTTGGTACAACTATTGTTGTGCCCAGGACAGTAAGAAACTACAGAGTTGTGAACACGGACCAGTCTACATGCAAGTTAACTTTCCATCATTGACCATATTTCTTGCTGCTTTGGAAAGGTAGCGAACATAATCAAAGACCCCTCCCACCCTGGTTATAACATCTTTTAATCTGTTCAGTCGGGCAGAAGATACAATACACATTGCAACAGATTCAAGAACAGCTTCTTTCTTGCTGTTATTAGATTTCCGAATATACCTCTGACCTTTCAAATTTAATGTTAATCTGGCTGTCTGTCGACCTTCACTGCATATTAATAACAGACCAGAAGCAGAAATACAAAAACACAACGGAACCAAGATCTTTTACAAGATTTATTTAGGTGGAAAATAAAACAAGGGAAAGGAAGAAAGGGTTAAAACGAGAGAAAAACAGTAGAAAGAAGGAAAGGAAATTAGAAGGGAAATATGGTTAAAAGATTAGTGATATAGAGGTATTAGGGAAATAAATATAATTTTAATTTCAGATGGTTGACTGAAAGGATACCCAAAATTGGTGGATTTTAAAGAATGGCAACTTTGAACTAAATTAGCTATATACCGAAAACTGTTGGATTAGGATAGCAGTGATGATGGTGATGTGTGTGTGGCTGTATTCTAAACAATTTCTAGTTTCTGAAGGGGGCAGGAACACAGTAAGAAAGATATATTTGAAAAGTCAATCTCTACACCAATGGAGGTATGGCTGAGGGTTTCAGTTATAAAAGGGGTCAGACACATCAGTATAGTCCAAAGTTGAAAGGCAACATCTTTGGAAACAGATCCCACGTGAGAGAAAAAAAAATCACAAGTGAATTGTGTACCATATAGCTTCAGCTTGAGAAGCTGTAGTGCAGGCAGTTACGATTACCTCAGAGAAGGATGGTGATATTAAAGAGTATGTCATGAAGTTGTAATACAGCAAACTTTGTTTTAACCAGAACCTTATGAATAGGCACTCTTGATAAACTGGGAAAAATTATTTACCTCAAATACCAGATGTCTAAGGTAATATTGTCATGTCCAGGTAGTCAGTTGAGAGTGAGAATATGAAGGGTCTCTGTCAATAAGCCTTATTTAAGAAAAGGTTGCATTATTGAGTGATTTATGAGGTAAATAAAGTGTAACAGTGATGGGTATACTCCTTGCATTATGTTTCTCTTACTTAGTGTGTATTTTTACATTGTTTATGTAGACCTCTTGATCAACCAGAATATTTGATCAACTGACTCCTGGTCCACAGGTGCTGGTTAATGAAAAAAATCACTCATCTTTAACTCCTTCAACTGATCTATTACCGAGGATTTTTGTTTGAATAAAAACGCCTTAAACAGTTTCAAATTGGCTGCAGAAACTACTTGGCTGGCAAGCTGGTTAATCTCCACTGGAACTTAAAAAATGGTTGCTGAAACAATGTTGCTTAAGAATTGATTTACATTTAAACTGTTTCATCAGGAAATGCCAGCAGAAAGGTCATCTATATGCAGAAAGGGAGATGCCACCTCCTTAAATAGCATTTTGACAGCTTTGAGAACAGTATATCAAAACTCCTTTGTTAATATGGATTCTCTCTCACATGATCAGAACCTCACATGGGAAGAACTAAAACTTTAAGCTTATCTATGTTTGTTACAGATTTCAATAATATTAAGAGGGCCGACAATATAGAATAATATATAACACCAGCTCTCCCTTTCTCTCTCAACAATCTTGTTAAGCTCAAACCCTGTTCCTGTTACAATTACAATACATTACAGTGAGTAGAATTGAAAAAAACTTCAAGTGTCATATTACAACTATACCTCTGGAAGTACAGCCAATCTGCATTGGTCACAATGCCATTTAACTTCCAGCCAACTAATGGGACATCAGAAAGTATTTTTTTAATATAAGGACTTGGTATTCTCCAATTTTACCTGCCCCAACTCTGTAACTTGTTCACTTTGCTCACATGCCAGTGTGTGCATACATCACAGCATTCGGGGCACGTCTTTGCCTTTTAAAAATGTTTATGTTTTTAACAAAGTTTTTTTAGAATCATAAAAACAAACTCCTTATTTGCTATCTCAATAAACTTGGCTGGTTTATTTCTTCACACAAAGTCAAATACATGCTGCATTTGGATAAACTACGTCTTGTAAACATTCAAACTCTGTTATACTAACATGAGGAGTGAAGTAAAAATAATTTATTTAACCTTCCGAACTTAGCCACAGAGTTATACAGCACAGAAACAGACCCATCAGTCCAAACAGTCCATGCTGAACATAATCCCAAACTAAACTGGTCCCACCTTCCTGCTCCTGGCCCATATCCCTCCAAACCTTTCCTATTCATGTATTTATCTAAGGGTCTTTCAAACATTCTAACGGTGCATTAATCAATATGCAATTAAAGCTGTTGGAGAGTAAGGAGACAATGAAACTAAATGTGAAAGAGAAAAATCAGCAAGTAAAATAGAATTGAAAAAACTAGAATTAGAATCTTTACCATGTGGAAGCAGGCCATTTGGTCATCGAGTTCATACTGACCCTCTGAACAGCATCCCACTTAGACATACCCCCATACCCTATCCCTATAACCCTGCATTTCCCATGGCTACTCCACCTAGCCTGCACATCCCTGGACACACTGGCAATTTGACATGGCTAATCCACCTAACCTACACATCTTTGTACAGTGGGAGGAAACTGCAAACTCCATAAAGACAATTGCCCAAGACTGGAATCGAACCTGGGTCCCTGTGAGGCAGCAGTGCTAACCACAGAGCCATCATGCTGCCCCATGTATAAGAGACGTACAGGAGAGAACTAAAGTAAATAACAATAATGCCTTCAGAGAAACAGGATTAGGGGTCATTCAAACACTGGGGGAAGTCCAGCCATGCTTGAGTGAGAAATTTCTCAAGGTGGTATACAAGTGATGAATTGAAGGCTGTCATGAAGAGAGTCATCAAGCACAACAAAGTTAACTATACAGACATGTGAAGAGAACACATTTAACGAGTTAGAACTATAGAAATGTTATAGCACAGAAGAGGAATCTTTGGCTGATATTGTCTTTGCCAAGCCAAAGACACCCAGATACCCTTTCTAATCCCATTTTACTGCATACGGCCCATAGCCCTTGTGGTGCAGATTCACTTTTAAAAAGTGTTTAGGATGTCTGCATCCACCACAAACTCAGGCAGTGAATTCTGGACACCCACCACCCTCAGCATAAAACTGTTTTTCCTCATGTCCCCTCTTCTTTACAACCTTATCTACCTGTACGGCAACCTTTAAGGGCTTGTGCACTTGCATGGTAAAATTTCTCTCTTCATCTACACTTCTCAGTATATTCTCATTTATTGTATATTCTTTTTACTGTTTGAACTACATGAATGCATATCTCACACTGATCAGAGCTGGACTCCATCTGCCACTTTCCTGACTACTCAACCAACCATTTGTTCTGGAGGTTAAAGTATACCCTACACTATCCGCTAATGGTCAGTTTTTGTGTAATCTGCAAATATCCCAATTGTGCCCACCATGTTCAACTCCAAATTGTTAATGTGTAAAACAGGCATTGGAGGTCCCAACACTGAGCCCAGTAGAACATTATTGAAACAGATTTCCATTCTCAAAGGCAGCCATTGATCTTTATCAGTTGTTTCCTGTTACTAAGCCAAATTGGGATTCAATTCAACACATTACCCTGTACCCCACGGGTTTTTAATTTTGTTTGACCAGTCTGCCATGTGGGACTTTGTCAAATGCTTTATTAAAATCCATATAGACATGCTATCATGTTGTGGTCAGGTAGCAACAAAACAATGAATGCATAGTTCCTAGTTATTAGACAAGATGGCAACGGGGTAGGACCATCCTACTGGAGCTCATCTGCTCTGTTTGTTCCTTTTCTGTTTCTTTCTCTCTCATTGCTTTTTCTCTTCTGCCAATGGCCCGAAGCAGCACGGGGCCGGCCAGTAGCCTGCAGCAGGGAAGAGATGGCAAGGGGGCCAGTAGTGGAGTGGGGATGGCAGCCAGAGGACCCTGAGCAAAGTGGAGATGGTGGTGAGCAGCCCAGTGCAGGGGTGACCAGTGGCCTGAAGCGGAGCAGGGATGGTGGCCAGTGGGCCCGGGGTGAAGTGGGGACAGCCAGAGGCCAGGAGTAAAGATAGCTACTGGTTTGGAACTGGTGGAGCCCTGTGAAGGTGATGAAGCTGTGAAGAATGGAATGGTTAATAAAGCTGAAGGTGGTGGTGAGGCTGAGCAAAGACAGTGAAAGAATAATTTCATCTGGGATTGTCTCAGTGCTATAAGCCACTCTGAAAGCAGACTCCTACTGAGAATGTCGAGATATGGCAATTGATAATTTGAAGGATCCTGAAAAGAAGTGGACGTTTACAGACATTATGTTTAATCTGAAAGGTACTGGTGCTTTTATGGACAATAGCTGAAACCAATTTTAATGTGCCAAAAACATGTGAAAATGAGGCGTAATCAATTTCAAGGAACATGCAGATTAAGTGGCTTTGGTACAGGCCGGTGCAATTACTGATGCAAGTCAGTTGTTCTTCCACAGATAGCCACATTTAAACGGTAGTTGTGCTATGAGAATTGATTTATTTTTATTAAACAATATTGCTGTGATGCATAATGACTTGTAACAGAAATAGGGTCTGAGTTCAACAGGAAATAGGTGCAGATATATGTGGCTGCCTTCATTGAGAAAATAGGTGTGATGGGGTGAGGGGAACATAAGGAAAAGGTCTTGGATGTATAGAAGATTATTATGGCAGTAATGTAATTAACTTAGTGTTGCAATGTATGCCCGGGATCATGTTACAGGGCCCCAGCAACAGATAACGGTAATGCATTGTGATAGGTTAGTTAAATCACTGATAGATGAGATAATGCTGAAGATGATGGTGTTGTAATGTGATAGGTTAAGTGTGATGGGGGGAACCAGTGTGGCAGACGATGATTAGTTTAGAAAGACAAAGCAGGCCAGCATGATTGGCTATGCTAATATTATCCAATAAGCGCGGGACCAACAAATTGTATAAACTGGAGGAGAACAAAGAGCTGGGGGGGAGGCCAGGGAAGCCACTTTGCTGGCTTGTATAGCTTTGATTTTGCAAGATTAAAGTTTAATTTTGTGAAGGATTTTCTGCGTCTCCTGGTAATTTTTTATTGAACATGGAGTGTTTCTTCCATAACAGATGCAATGGGATTGGACAGTGAGGTGTTAAACAGGACAGCAGCAAGGAGAACTTAGTGGTTATCTGATGCAGTAGGTTTTGAAACAAAATTCAATAAACCTAATAGCATGTGGCTAACACCCAACAGGTTTACAAATATCCATGGATGATCCTCCCAGACTGACCTACTGATTTCAGTTCTGCATCAATTGGCTGAATTTGAAAGAGCCTAGGAAGCCACCAGTCACTATAAAACACAGCAAATCAAACATCAGATAGAACTATCAGACGGCTTCCTAAACAGGAGGAGGAGGGGAGCTCAAGACCCCAAGTGAGGTCACCAATACAATGTTGGGCTCACAAGGCCTGAGGCCACAATGGTTGCCATAGAGCTCTGACTGAGCTATTACAGCTTTGCACTCTCCTGTAACAGGCTCCCGCTCTCATAGCACTCCCACTACTCTGTCCTCTCATTGTGAAAACAATTTTAAAAGCCCTTAAAATGGAGTCACATATGAAAAATGTGTGGTAAGCATTAAAATGTTGGGATTTACCCAGAAATCATAGCAGGATAAAACTTTAGTAGGTCCAACCCAGTCTATCCTACAATATTCTCCTTACTGATATTTGAAGATTAATTTCCAAGTTAGGAGAATTTTCACATAAACAGTTTAACCAATTGCATTTAACTTCATTTAGAAACACTTTTATCAGTCGATATTTCAAATTATGCTGCATTATCAGATATGTCGTGTCCTGCCAAACAAACTGATCTGCTAAAGATGGAAGCATAATTTATCCCATCAGACGGTGTTGGGTATGCTTTCCTTTATTGGTCAGAATATTGAGTACAGGAGTTGGGATGTTCAAGTTGCGGCTGTACAAGACATTGGTTAGGCCACTTTTGGAATACTGTGTGCAATGCTGGTCACCTTCCTATCGGAAAGATGTTGAGAAACCTGAAAGAGTTCAGAAAAGATTTACAAGGATGTGCCAGGGTTGAAGGATTTGAGCTTTAGGGAGAGGTTGAATAGATTCTCCACAGTATGGAAACAGGTCCTTTGGCCCAACAAGTCCAAACCGGCCCTCTGAAGAATAGCCCACCCAGACCATTTCCCTACCCAATATTTACCCCTGACTAATGCACCTAACCTGCACATCTTTGGATTGTGGGAGGAAATCGGAGCAACCGGAGGAAACCCACGTGGACACGGAATAGGCTGGGGCTGTTTTGTCTGGAGCGTCAGAGGCTGAGGGGTGACCTTATGGAAGTTTATAAAATCATGAGGGCATGGATAGGATAAATAGACAAAGGTTTTTTTTTCCTGGGGTGGAGGAGTCCAGAACTGGAAGGCATAGATTTCGGGTGAGAGGGGAAAGATATAAAAGAGACCCAAGGGGCAACTTTTTCCACACAGAGGGTGGTACGTGTATGGAATGAGCTGCCAGAGGAAGTGGTGGAGGCTGGTACAATTGCAACATTTAAAAGGCATTTGGATGGGTATATGAATAGGAAGGGTTTGGAGGGATATGGGCCGGGTGTTGGCAGGTGGGATTAGATTGGGTTGGGATATCTGGTCGGCATGGACGAGTTGGACCGAAGGGCCTGTTTCCATGCTGTACATCTCTATGACTCTAAGAATTGCTCAACTCTAGATCCCATGAAGTCTCATAACCTCAGGTCAAACAATACAAGGGAAAACCTTTGCTAATTACCACCCATTGCCTAGCCTCAACTCTGCATGGTGAACACCTGGAGGAAGCAAGAGAACAAAATGTGTTTTGGGTGGGGTATTTTAATTAATCCATCAACAATCCTTGCAAATACTCCTACTAGCTGAGTTGCCAAACACAGAAGAGGCCAAACTAGTCTTGCAGGAGTCAATGTATAGGTGTAATCCACTTGACTTTGACCTAACCAATGCAAGCGTCAAAAATACATTTTTATATGATAGCATTGGTTGGAGTAACCTTCATACACTCCTTAAGAAGATAAAGTCTTATCTTTGCAATTAGGACACCTTCCATAATACAGTGTGACACTACAAAAGCACCAAATGTGACAAACTATTCATCAACTAAAATCCAAAACTGAATATTCAAGAAACACCACCGACCATCAACTGCAATGGAACTGTAGGCCACCACTCTCAGCCTACTACATCCCTTCTTCCTCTATTCCATCAAGCTAGGAAATACATGTGATATAAAGGTATGCTGATAACAGCCCCTGCAAAGGTACACAGGCTGATGATTCAATAATAAATTGTTTATTCTGTGGCATTGAACATTTGTAAACAGAACAACAGACAATTTTTTGTCATGTATTTATCACCCTTTAATGCTTGTGGACATGAAGTCAGTTATAGTACAGGGAACGGGTCACATGGCTTAGCCGTTCAACACCGATAATCGATTAAACAGACAAATAGAACACTGCTCAGATTGGTGTTAGGTCAATGGAAAATTCTACAACTACTTAATGATATACAGTACAACAAAAATTATGTAGGCAATCTAAATGGAAAGTAAATCTAAGGTTTTTTTAAAATCCAAAGTATTTCAAATATTAATTTCAGAAATTAAAGAATGAGATATTTCAATATTTTCCAATGCTGCTTCTTTTGTGGCAGAATAGCAGTACCTATTGGTGGGAAATGATTATTACAGAGGAGCTTTCTTTCATAAGTAAATATGATACAATAGGACAAATATCCAGTTATGTAGCATATTGTTGCATAAATATTAAAAGCTTTTCAAATGCCTTGGACCAGTGGCCCTGGTACTATTGCTTCATGTGCTCAAAGCCAACAAAAGATTATCTGATGGACAGTCACTGGACTTGGAATGTTAACTCTGCTTTCTTCCCACAGATGGTGCGAGACCTGCCGAGTTTCTCCATCAATTTCTGTTTTTGTTTCAAATCTTTAGCATCCACAGTTCTTTGTTTCACAAAGTATTACTACTTAATCATTTAACAGCTTCAGTTCCATTTACATTATCTGACTTAATGCACTTTATTAATATTTTCTAGGAACACTTACTCCAGGCCTGTGAATTTTGTCAACCAAATTGGCAGGAAGTATTTATTTTTCATGAACTAAATGTTTTTCGCCATTGCATTTAGTGCAACTATATAGCTTTTTTTTAAACCTTAGGTTTCTATAATAATCCTGAATATTTACAATATAGACAACTCCAGTTGATAGAATGATTTGGATGAGGCCAAGGTGATAAATGTGAACTGTGCAAAGCAATATAGTGAATATGCATGGATTACAAATGACTTTTGAGAATTATCCCACTTCATACCAAAATAATAAGCCTCAGTCTTTAATAACTTTGAACACAAGTGATGTTATAATAATAAGAATCTATAATAATAGAGTGGAAGTATGCAATATTACTGTGCCTCAATGAACACCAGTGATGCTTCAGCAGCAATAATACACAAACATTTACCAGAGGTATTGTACACAGTTGTCACTCTGTTATTTTAATATAAGATCATGACACACCCATGTATTAATAAATGCAGCAACCAAAAAAAAACGATGTAAAAACACTGTATAGGAATAGGGAAAAAAAACCAAAATAAAACTTGGGACCTATTTACATATTTATTTATCACGAATGGATGTGGAGTTTATTGTACAAACACAGGAATATTTTGTAAACGAAAGGACACACTAGTTCAATTGCTGCTATACCCTTTACTTTGCTCTGAAGAAATTTATTGATTTTGTTTTAACTCTTGGTAGTAATTTCAAGCCTTTAGAATCAAAAATTGCCTTAAAAACATTTCAGTAAAAAGCAGAACATTTTAGTTAAGTAGAGAACCTGTTAGTGTTTTTTGTATTAATTTATTTGCTAGCATTTCAAATTACCTACAACTAAAATTTTCATAGAATCATTGAATCCCTATAGTGTAAGCAGGCCATTCAGCCTATAGAGTACACACTGGCCCTCTGAAGAGCTTCCCACTTCCCTTACTCTATCCCTGCATTTCTCATGGCTAACCCACCTGGCCTGCACACTATGGAGCAATGTAGCATGGCCAATCCACCTAACCTGCACATCCTTGGATTGTGGGAGGAAACCGGAGCAGCCAGAGGAAACCTACGCAGTCACAGGAAGAAGGTGCAAACTCCACAGACAGACAGTTGCCCGAGGCTGGAATCGAACTCAGGTCCCTGGTACTTTGAGGCAGAAGTGCTAACCACTGAGCCACCATGCTGTCAAAATCAAAACTAGATACTCTAGAAAGCAAACATTTCATGTGATGATTCAGTACAATGTAGTAGACTGTATGCATTTGCCTCCGAGTACAAATCACGTTACATATTTAGATTGATAATGGTTGTGGTGGAAGCAGGGTTAGCTCATCAGCCAAACAAGAGTTATGCACAATTCTTCAGTCAACATCTTGAACACTAGTCAACAATTTGTACAAAACAGAAGCTTACTTTAAATAGCTAACAAGCAATTTCTCTAGTACAGAATTATTGATGAAATTGCATTAAAAACAACATATTGCTGTTAAATTGTCACCTTGTCTAATTGACAAACCCTTGTTAAATGTGGGCATTTCACTGGTTCCAGCTTCTAGGTAAGCTAGGTCTATACTAATCACTGAATAGCAATACATTTTCTGCAAGATAATCTTCAGAGAATTACTTTGTTTAAAGTAATTTGTTTAACATGCCATCTTATTAATACATGTAAGATTCAATTTGTCACCTACAATCACATTAATACTTGAGCTTCCACCACAACCGTTATCAATCTAAATATGTAAAGTTATTTGTATGCAAGGGCAAATGCATACAGTCTACTACCTTGTACTGAATCGTCACAGGAAATGTTTGCTTTCTGGAGTATCTAGTTTGATTTTGACAGCATAGTGGCTCTGTGGTTAGCCCTGCTGCCTCAAAGTGCCAGGGACTTCAGTACGATTCCAGCCTCGAATGACTGTCTGTGTGGAGTTTGCACGTTCTCCCTGTGACAGCATAGGTTTCTTCCAGGTGCTCCAGTTTCCTTCCACAGTCCAAGGATGTGCAGGTTATGTGGATTGGCCATGCTAAATTGCCCAGAGTGTTCAGGGATGTGCAAGCCAGGTGGGTTAGCCATGGAAAATGCAGGGATAGGGTGAGGGAGGTGGAAAGCTCTTCAGAGGGCCAGTGTGGACTCGAGGGGCTGAATGACCTGCTTACACACTGTAGAGATTCAATGATTCAATGAAAAACAGACTTCTACCTGTATTTGAAATAGCACTAAATATCAACAGTACCTCACTCGAGAAAAGTTTTCGAAAGTTAAAATCATCAAGCTAGCTTTACGATTCTAATATTTAGGAGCAATTTTTGAAGAGTTGGGAAGACACCACAGGCCTTTAAAAATAGGGGAGGCCTGAATACAGGAGTCCCAAACCCATTCCCAATCATACTGCTGGGGCAAGGGGTTGGACCTTGAATCACAAAAGCAAGATAGCCAAATTCAGCAGGGTCTTTTGAACTTAAGTGCTGAGTTCAAACAGACCATATTTTGCCCGGCCCCAGGGCCTTAACTTGTCACAAATACTTGGGTGCACATCGTCACTCTTGAAATGTAGATAAGGTCTGTTAAAGTGTCATTAACTCTTTAAACTTAATAAAAAGGCTTAAGCTATCAATGAGTTAAAAAAAATCAACAGGACCATTGAATTGAAATGGTTCCAAGGTTGTCTCATGTTGGTTCGAAAAGTAAACAAGATTACCTATTCTACAGCTTCAACAGAGGTCTTTACTGATGTTTCCGAGCGCTGTTTTATGTTAACATGAATACTTGCCTGAGTTTCAAATGTTACAGAAGCACTTTTGCAGCAGGGATTTCTGAATTCAGTTTGACAATTCAAAGAAATTATAAAGGGCGATCTGTCTTTAATGTGGCTACTGAATAAAGTCTATTTTTACAAGTGATAGATCACATTATTAAAATTCATTTTGGACATGTAGGTGTCATTGGCTGTGAAAGCATTTATTGGCTATCTCTAATCACCCTCAAGAATGTGCTGCTCAGCTGCCCCCTTGAAACACTGCAGTCTTTGGACAGTGAATGCATCCACAGTGCTGTTAGGGAGGGAGTTCAAGGATATTGATCCAATGAAGGAATGGCAACATAGTTCCAAGTCAGGATGGTGAGTAACATGAAGTGGAATTTGCAACAGGTGGTGTTCTGATGACTATGCAACCCTTGACTTCCGAGGCAGTAGAGGAGATTTAAATGTTTTGACTGGATGTTGTCAATGGGAATTATGTATGAATGAGAACTGCATTAGATTGCTAGGTTATGTTTCTCACTTACAAATGGCACCTGAGTTCTAACCGGGGAGGACACTGAGTATGGCTATGGGAGCACAATATTCAAGATCAATTGTGTCCTATATGCTGCTGCCCCATCATGATCTGCATCTGACAGCAGACTCATCACCCTACCTTTTAAGAAGCTGGCACACTGAAAATCCTTAATGCCAGGTCTGGAATGCAGTTCTGTGTCATGCCTGATCTTATTTTTATCATAGTCTCCAATGTATGTTTAGTATTAGTGCCTGGACTGGTGGCTGTGTCACATTTTAACAATTGGATCTTACTGCCCTCTCAGTTCCTCCTGAAGCTGCTACTGGGTCAGCAGCAGTTCTTGGGTATCTGAAGGAGTAACTCAGAAAGGGAAAGGATGGGTGAGGAAACTGAGTGGAGTGTAAAACAAAAGGAAACAGTGATTCCATCTTTCATTTGATTTGACTTATTGTCATGTGTACCTAAGTAGAGTGAAACGCTTTGTTTGTAAGCAGTACAGACAAATCACAGTAAGGAAGGACATACCGATCATAGAGTGAAAAGAAAACTTGGACAGATTAGTAATTTTTGCAAATTTAGAATTTAAGTTTAAAAGTGTCGAACGGTTATGAGAAATGTTAAGAGTTAGATCTGTTGCACGGAGCTTGCAAGGAGCTGCCCTGTTTAGGTACCACCTTGAATTATCTGCAGCCTGCATATCACACCAGGCAATCGGGGGAGGGTGAGCAGGGACTCAAGATTAGATTAGATTCGATTCCCTACAGTATAGAAACAGGCCCTTCGGCCCAACAAGTCCACACCGACCCTTCGAAGAGTAACCCACCCAGACCCATTCCCCAACCCTATATTACCCTATAATGCACCTAACACCATGGGCAATTTAGCATAGCCAACTCACCTAACCTGCACATCTTTGGATTGTAGGAGGAAACCGGAGCACCTGGAGGAAACCCACGCAGACATGGGGAGAATGTGCAAACTCCACACAGACTCCCGAGGCAGGAATCGAACCTGGATTCCTGGCGCTTTGAGGCAGCAGTGCTATCCACTGAGCCACCATGCCGCCTGGGATATAAGGCAATAAGGTAGTCACAGTAAAAAACATAGTATCATTTTCACTAACACTAGATGACACAAACACTACCTCATGATCCAGAAGGCCTCTTCCTAATGGTACAGGGCATACAGGCTTCCCCAATGGCCACCAGTTCTACGCTGCTGTATCTAACCGGTCCTTTGAAGATACCGGGAAGAATGCTGATTATATTGCACCGTCTTTGGGAGATTTGCTTACTGCAACTGAATGATTGGGATGTAAGAGGAAAGAAGTAAAGCTTCCAATGGAATGCAAAGAATTAATAATTGAGTATCAGAAGGCAGAAGAGACAGAAGATTGAAAATAAAGGTGCTAGATGGTGGCATTGGTAGGGTTATTGGTAGAGCAATACCAACAGTGTGGGTTCAATTCCTGTACTCCTTCTTAACCTCTCCCCTTGTCTGAGGTGTGGTGACGTTTAGGTTATCACCACTGTGTGTGTGTGTGTGTGTGCCTCTCTCTCTCTCTCTATGTTGCCCAGCAAACGATGGCAAATTTATCTTTATAGACCTGAACTGTGTCCTGTGAAGACAGTTCCAAAACTGCCTTCTTGTGCACACCTATGCTTAAAAGCCAATCCAAGTGAGAGCTACGGTAAAGTGATTAAACTGGATTAAGTTTTTAGCCTGAGTTTAATGTAAAAGTTTATATTCTTTAGAATCATTATATGGTTCAGTGTACCAAGCCACTACTGCTTCTGTTTGCTTTCTTCAAGCTTGCAAAGTAAAGATTCTTTTGATGATTTAAACTAATCCTAGCATCCTGTTGGTTAGCTTCTCACCCTTGGTACCACCATGCCATATAATCTATCAGGCCAGGTCCTAATAATGATCCAGCTTCTCCAGTATTCCCATTTTTGAGACTTTAAAATATATTCAGGGGAATATAACCAGTATATAGCGAATCCAGTAAGACTGAGAGCGTTCTGATTTTAGTTTGAAAGAGTGAAGCTGGATAGGTCTTAGGGATACTGACCAGACAGCCAATTTTGTGGTTGTAATCCTAAATCAGTTAGATGCATGGAAAAAAGACAAAAAAACAGCTAAAAATTTTAAAACGAGGCAAGACGTTTTATTAAGGTGAGTAGGTTTTAACTTCCTGTGAATGTTCTGCCATGGTACTACATCAGTAAAAAAGAAATTAATGTGCACTTGGAACTCTGCTCATAAGTACTTTTCCCTTTCCTAATTCCTGGGGATGGTGAACAATGACACAACATGGCAGTGAGTGGGAAGGAAGTGTGATGAGTTGAGACTGGGATGGATAAATTCAGTGAGCAAAGTGATATCCCAGAATTTTAACTCATTTTATTTTAATGCTCCTATTAGAATCATACAGCACGGAAGCAAACTCTTCAGTCCAATTTAACCATGCTGACTAGACATTCCAGTCTGACCTAATCCCATTTGTCAGCATTTGGCCCACATCCCTCTAAAACCTTTCCTATTCATATGCTCATCCAGATGCCTTTTGAATGTTGTAATTGTCCCCATTCCCACTACTTCCTCTGGCTGCTCGCTCCATACACACACCATCCTGTGTGTGGAAAAATTATCCCTCAGGTCCTTTTTAAATCTTCTTTAATGCAGGCACCTTGCTAAGGTGCCCTGAGCAGTGATGGGAAAGCTTGATTTTAACTGACAGCAGCAGAAAGCAAAGATTGATGGCTGGCAGATGTTTTGTGACTGAAGGACTATTTTCAGTAAGATTCCACAAGGTTCGATGTTTGGTCCCTTACGTTTTGTAGTGTCTTTCAATGATTTAACTGGCTTAATCAGGAGGTTTGCATACGACATAAAAAATGGCTCTGTGGTTAACTGTGGGGAAGAAATCTATAGACTGTAGAAAGGTATCAATTGGTTGCTCACATGAATACATTAGTTGTGAGTTTAATTCAAATCTGAAAATGGGAGAGGTAATGAATTTGGGGAAGGCAAGCACATGAAATATTTTATGTAATTAGCCAAGACACACACTCCAAGGTCAGGAAGGAAATGCTTGAACTGTGGAAAACACTAGTCAGGTTAAACTTCGAATAAAGAGTACAGCCTGAACTGTGCATTATGAGAAGGATATAATTGCAATTGAGAGAGGGCACAGAAAAGATTTATGAGGCTGTTGCCAGGATTGGAAAAGTTTAGCTTTGAGAACAAACTGGTTCAGCTATTATTTTGTTTTTTTGAAGAGACTAGTTGATTATTTAATTGAAGGAAATATTTCCCTTGGCTGAGGTTGCCAATAACTAGGGGATTAAAGTCATTGGCAGAACAATTATTGGGGAGTTGAGGAGTATTTGTTTCAACTGGTAATGGTGGGATTAGGAACTCACTATTTGAAAGGGATGGTAGAGGCAGAAATTAATATCACAATTGGAAAACATTTGGATAAGCAATTGAAGTGCAGTCTTTGCTGTTAACTTCCTACATTCCTCAGTTTTACAATTCTACCAGAAACCTGCAGGTTAAGTACTACTTTTTTCTGAGTTTTGGGTGCCAAAGTCTAGGAAAGATGCAGAGGCCTTAGAGAGGATGCAGAAAAGATTCACAATAGTAATCCCAAGGATTAAGTACTTCAGCTACTTAGATTGCAGAAATTGCCAATTTGCAGAAGGACCAGCCAATAGGAGATTGATAAAGAGCTGGACAGAGAGGGTGTAGAAAAACTGTTCTCACATGTAAAGGGAGTAAACATGAGTAGATACAGATTTAAGTTAGTTGGCCAAACACGCAATGGCAAGGTGAGGAAAACACTCGAGGATTTCCACACACTAAGTGGTTAAAATCTGGAATGCAGTGCCTGAGAGTTTGGTAGAGGCCTTGAATTTGAGGTATGAGAGAGAGAATTCAATTATTTTCTGAAAAGGGAGAATATGTCGTGCTGTGGGGGAAGGTGAGGGAGATGCACCTGGCATTAACACATCAGTGCATTAAATTATATTTTTAACTACAATAAGAACAAAAGAATACACTGCTGAAAGTGCAGGACAGTCAAATAAAATAAATGAGAGATGTAAACTATGTCCCCATTCCTCAAATTAAATCCAGAACGATATTAAGGAGTACAGCTGCTTGTCAAATTCTTTTGGTGGATAAAGACAATTCTTTCTCCAAAGAGGCTGTTAAAAAGAAAAGCGTTAATAAAATAAAATTGGAGTGCGCGTATACCTAGCATTCCCACACTCAACCATGAGCATTAAACCAAGAGATCAATCTTAGTTCAATGAAGAGTGCATGTCAGCACGCGAACAGCAGCACCCAGAATACCTAAAAATGAGTTGTTAACCTGGCAAATCTACAATACAGGACAACTCGCGTGTAAACCGAGATAAACAATTCTACAACCAACAGATCAGATCTATGTTCTGCAATACTGCCAAATTCAGTCACAAATAGTGGTGAATGATTAAACAACTCACTGGAGGAGGAAGTCCAGAAACGTTCCCAGCTAAAATTGTGGGGGTGCCCAGCACATCAGTGTAAGAGGTAACACTGAAGCAATCGTGCTGTTCAGCCAGAAGTATCAAGTGGATGATCCATCATGGCTTCCACCTGAGGTCCACAGCATCACAACAGCTTATCTTCAGCCAATTCAATTCACTCCATGTGTTATCAAGAAATGGCTGATTGTGCTGGATACTGCAAAGTTTATGGGTCCTGTTGACATTCTGATAGTAGTACTGAAGACTTGTGCTCCAGAATCAGCTGCAACCCTAGCCAAACTGTTCCAGTATAGCTTCAACACTGGCATCTACCTGACAATCTGGGAAATTTCTGAGGTACATCTGATATACAAAAAAGGAGGACAAATCCAATATGGCCGATTACCACCTCATCAGTCTGTACTCAATCATCAGTAAAGTGATGGAAGATGTCATCAAGCAACACCTGCTTAGTAATAAACTGCTCAGTGACGTCCAGTTTGGGTTCCACCAGCGCCACTCAGCTCCAGACCTCATTACAACCTTGGTTGAACAAATACTGTTGAATTCCAGAGGTTAGGGAAGAGTGACTGCCCTTGACATCAAGGCTGAATTTAACTAATTGTGGGATAGAGGAACCCTAGCAAAACTGGAGTCAATGGGAATCAGAAAGAAATTTTCCCACTGGTTGGAGTCAGAGCTGGCACAAAGGAAAATGGTTGTCATTGTTGGAGGTCAGTCATCTCAGCTCCAGGACATCGCTGCAGGAGCCCCTCAGGGTAGCGTCCTAGGCCCAATCATCTTCAACTGCTTCACCAATGACCTTCCCTTCATAAGCTCAGAAGTGGGGATGCTTCATACAATTCCCTATTTTCACAATTTCCCAAAGTAGTATTTCAAATTTTTAATAAGAAAGCAGAGGGGGAAAACTCATGGTTAAGTCTATTTACATCAGAATAGCAAAACAAAATCATTGCTTATTTAAGACAATCAGATTTTACACAAAGATATCTTAATCTGCATTTTAGAGTGCAAAGTTAATCAGATATATTTCATCTGTGTTTTTTTTTCACAAGCAAGTTATCAAGTCTCCCATGACTTTGTTGATATTTTCTGTATTTCCTGTTCTCAAAACCAGGAACTGAACTTTTTTTTCTGGGTAACTGCATTTAAAGATTACATGTATTTGGTTTGTTGGTGTAAGTAGCAAGAAATTGTTTGATCGTTTTAATCCACAATAGCTGACAAGCAAAACAAGAAACTGAGTGAGTTGTGAGGAAGACACAGAAGGTGTGGACTTCCTCACAACATTCAAAACAGTGAACCAATGAGATGATCTGATGTTGGAAGGATATAAAATGCTGACATTTTGGAAATTGGTCAGAGAGCAACTGCTGGAGAGCTAATTGCCCATCTAACATCTTGCTCTCAAAGAAATTAGAAAGCACTTTCTATCAAAGAAACCCTTTCACTGTTAAAAGAAAGACGACAACCCAATGAGATCAGCAGCAGGAAAGTTGAAGACAGCAGACAAAACAAAGAATGTAATTTTAGTAAGTGTCTTACTGGAACAGCAAATTGTTATGGAGTTGGAGTCAGAAACTAAGCAGTTAGGAGAAAAGTGCAGGATCCTGCAAATCTGTTAAGACAAGGAGACAAATCTTTTCTGTTAATTAAACAAAATTAATTAACAGAATTAAGTGAGAGGGCCACCTCACTTTGTAATCTGTTAAAATATCAGTGACAGAGAATTCCTAAATTCCACTTTGTAAATAAAATATCAATTTATTTTCTTACTCTAAAAGCGAACATAAAACAAAAATAAATTCACAAATCTAAGCTCCCCTTTCTCTTAACTGTTTACTCTCTGACTCCAACTCTTATAACCATCTTCTTGCTGCTGATCTCCCTTGGTCATCTTTTTTCTTTTTACAGTGAGCATGTTTCACATGAAAAGTTCCTTTGATAGAGAGTGTTTTCTAATTTCTTTGAGAGCAAGATGATAGATGGGCAAGTAGCACTCCAGCAGTTGCCCTCTCACCAATTTCCAAAATGTCCGCATTCTCATACATCTCCAACATCAGATCGTCCCATTGGTTCGATGTTGGCAAAACAAAAATTCAAACTTGATTGGGTTTTAGTATCCTGGTGCATAAATTAAATTAATTGGTTAATTTAAATTCAAATTGTTGCAAAAACATCAAACAAAACTCAGGTATCCATTTCACAGCCAAATATTACATATTTTCAATTTTCCAGTACACTCTGGGACTGCCATCTAGTTATATACACAGGTGCATATAATCTCTCAGTTCAGAATAGCATTCTCTCTCTCTTAAAGGTACAGTACATGCCTTCAACTTCATAGCAATGGGTTTCAGACACTTCAGTCCAACTTGCCCATGCCAACAAGATATCCTATGATCTAGTCCCATTTGTCAGCATTTGGCCTATATCCCTCTAAACTCTTCCTATTCATCTCCCCACCCAGATGCCTTATAAATGTAGTAATTATACTCATTTCCACTACCTCCTCTGGTAGCTAGTTCCATACAGGCACCATTTCCTGTGTTAAAAAGTTGCCGCTCAGGTAGCTTTAACATCTTTCCCCTTTCGTGTTAAATTATGCCTTCTAGTTTTAGACTCCCTACCCTGGGAAAAAGATTTTGGCTATTCACTTGCATGCCCCTCATGATTTTATAAAACTCTTTAAGGGTCAGCCCTCAGCCTCCAATATTCCAGAGAAGAAAGCCCCAGCTTATTCAGCCTTTCCATTTAGCTCAAACCCTCCAATCCTGGCAACATCCTTGTAAATCTTTTCTGAACCCTTTCAAGTTTCTTAAAGCAGGGAGACTAGAATTGAACAGTGTATTCTAAACATTATTATGGACTAGGCCAGACCACTTAAAACAATGTTAGGAAGGGAGCCCAGACCATACCTTTGCAATTTGTTTTGGTAAGTGTACAGTGAAAATTACCCGGAGTAAGTTTGCGAGGTTGACTACCAGGTTTAAAACAGACAAAAAATTTATTCACAAAATTATACAATGAAACATGAAGAACTGAATTTAAAAAAGCTGCAGGACTTAGTCTATCCAATGTTCCGAATATACACAACAGTTCCAAGAGAAAGGATCATTTCCACACAGCTTACTGTTGAACTCCCAATTCTGGATGAACTAAACTGCTCAGCTAGAGAGCTGATCACTCCCCTTTCATTCTACAGGTCACTTCTAAAACATGACCACTTTGGCATGATGTCTCATCTGTTTGCAGAGAAACAAAAGGCCATTAAAATAACTTTCATCTCTGTACCAAACCAGACTGATGGGAGCCCGGGCCGGTTTACTACCCCTCTGAAAAAAATCAAGGACAGAGTTTCCTTGAGCCAAGGAACGGCTTTTAGAAAAAAAAGGATTAGCTTTGTGACAACATGGCCACACCAACGTCCTGTATAGCTGTAACATGACGTACATAATAAGACAAATACGTAAAATTTAAGAGCACTATGGCAGACCTTTCAACAGCCCAGCTTGGCATTTAACAGTTCCTGTGGCCACCTCCAACTACTTTTGAGGGCAGCAGGCCAGACTCCATTTTGGACCTGCCCTCTCCTCCTGAATGATAATCACCAGTTGTGCATTATGGAATATTTCATCCTTGAATATGTTCCCAATGTCACTTTTGGCAAAGACAGTATCTGATATCGCTGGTTTGTTCCATGAACAGACTCTGTAATGCAGGTAAGAATTGCTGATTTATGGCAAAGTGATGAATTTACTCCTAAAACAGAACAAACAGCATGAAGGTATTGACTACAGCTGGGATCTGCTGTAAGAAAATAGAACAGGATAACTCCCAACAAATTCTTTACCAATGATTTGTTCGATGTACTTGTATTACTCATCACCTCAAAGGATAACAGGCATGCCTTTTCAAATAATCAAAAGTTTTAATATGTTACTTCATTGATTAATATACTTGGTAGTTTAAAGTATACCTCTGACTGGTTTGCTTCTAGCTATTGATAATCTTTGTATCATGATACCAGGCCTTAGTTGACCAAGGTTTGTCTGATTTCCTCACTACTATTATACTTCACAAATCTTATCATAGACATTTTGAATATTGCATGGGCTAGATCTTGCTGCACAAATTACACAACTTCTATCAGCACACGTGCAGTTAAATATGAAAATCCAGATGTTGCTAATTAAGGAACAGTCTGTAAACTGCATGAAAACATTTCCAGGTCCTGATGTAAAGGTATCGAATGGCATGATTGTCCTATGATGATACAGATATGAGCTCAAATCATCAGAAAAAGTTCCTGTTTATCAACCTCAGTGTAAACAAAAAAAAACTTAATTATTGCCTTACAAACATTTAACACTAATGCTAGAGAGATTGTAAAAGGTGGGGGGGGGGGGGTTCACTTAGCTTAGCTGGCTGGACAGCTGGCTTGCAATGCAGAATGTAAGTTCAATTCTAACACCGGCTGCTGTTTCCATCAAGGACTGTCCTTCTTAACCTTTCCCCTCGCCTGAGGCATAGTGACCTGCAAGTAAAATCATCAGCAACCATGTCTCTTTATTTAATGAGAGAGTAGCTCTATGATCTGGCAAGACTGTGGCGACTTTATCTTTTGATAACAAAAATTGTTATCAAACTAACAATTTGATAGTTGCAGACATTATTTAAATTTAATATTACTTTTTCTTTCTGTCTTATTTATTGTGCTCTCTCGATTACATCTTCTGTTCCTTTTTTTAATTTCACTTTTTGAAGCTGATATGCCAGTGAATGCACTCTTCTAAACATTCTGCACTAGCAGAGAGTGAGGACTGTAGATGTTGGAGATTAGACTCAAAGACCGTGGTGCTGCAGAAGCACAGCCGGTCAGGCAGCATCTGAGCAGGAGAGTTGATGGGGAAGAGCTTATGCTCGAAACATCAATTCTCCTGCTCCTCGGATGCCGCCTGACCAGCTATGCTTTCCCAGCACTACACTCCTTGACTCAGATTCTGCACTACTGATCTATAATTTTACAGTCTGATTCATTTTGTTATTAGCTTTTCATATCAGTCCTAGAATTGCTGACAGAATTTGTCATGTAAAAACCCACAGATATTCTATGAAGAAGTATAAATTCACAGAAAAATATTAACTTTCAACATTGAAAATAAAAAAGCTTGCAGACTTTAACCAAATTTCCAAGGCTTTGTTTACACAGCATGCTATGTGTACTTAACCTTACTAGAACAGGAAAGCCCACTGTAAATATCTTGCTGCGTGTTTTGTTACAAGAGTTCAGCTGTGCAGATAGCAAATGCCTGTAATATACAGATTACAATATCTAGAAAATAAACTTCTCACACTATAGTTAAAAAAACCTTCCGGATTCACCTATTCCCTAACCATAATATTAGTTTTTATATATTTTTAACGTTCAGTTTCAGGCAGTGAATCTATAATATTTGCAGAGTTTGCATGTAAGCTTTAATATTCAATCTTCCCTCAGTGAAATCTTTCTCTCATTTAATACTACAAGTCTAAAAGTATTTTTTCCCTACAATTTCTGTACAATAATTCTGGATTTTTTTGCTGAAGTCCTTGTTAGCGGATAACTGTCCATCATGATTTTAACATGGAGTTAGTTTCCAGTTATCACAGCTGAACTGGTAATTATTTCTTTAATGAGAGAGCTAGAACTGTGGCAACTTGACTGTTACTTTATAAACATCATTTACTGCATCCGCTGTGGCCTCCTCTATATTAGGGAGAGGGGCCGCCTACTTGCGGAACGTTTCTGAGAACACCTCTGGGACACCCGGACCAACCAACCCAACCACCCTGTGGCTCAACACTTCAACTCCCCCTCCCACTCCACCAAGGACATGCAGGTCCTTGGACTCTTCCATCGCCAGACCATAGCAACACGACGGCTGGAGGAAGAGCGCCTCATCTTCTGCCTAGGAACCCTCCAACCACAAGGGATGAACTCAGATTTCTGCAGTTTCCTCATTTCCCCTCCCCCCACCTTGTCTCAGTCCCAACCCTCGAACTCAGCACCACCTTCCTAACCTGCAATCTTCTTCCTGACCTCTCCGTCCCCACCCCCACTCCGGCCTACCACCCTCACCTTATCACCGTCATCTTAACCTCCTTCCACCTATCGCATTTCCAACACCCCTCCCCCAAGTCCCTCCTCCCTACCTTTTATCTTAGCCTGCTGGACACACTTTCCTCATTCCTGAAGAAGGGCTCCTGCTCCCTGGATGCTGCCTGACCTGCTGCGCTTTTCCAGCAACACATTTTCAGCTCTGATCTCCAGTATCTGCAGTTCTCACTTTCTCCTGTTACTTTATAAAGCAATATTATCTTAATTTTTATTTCTATCCCACAAATTTGCATTGTCAATGTTCCTTGATTATTCTATTCTATTGTAATTAAAAATACAGAAGCAGAATGTAGTGTAAAGAAACGCTAAACAAGATTTTAAATTAGAAGAGCAGGTCTGTGGCAGCAACGTTTAAAATCATTTCCAATATTAAATGGTCAATTTTATGTATAAATTTAGCCAATATCACAGAACTGTATATTTGTTATAAATGCTACTCCCACCTCCTTGCTCTCACTTGAGTGAGCATAAACATGATTGAAAACATACCCAGAAATCATTGAAGCACTGTTTATGATTGTTCTATGATATTTTTCAATATATCTATGATACCACTGCAATAGTCAGTCTGGAGTAGCATTAACTTGGATATTAATTTCAGGGTACACGAGGGAAAGTAGAAACAGGCAGCACTAATCAGCAGAGCAGAGAATCTCTAGTCATAAATTCAGAGGCCTAAAGTTTTGATACCACTCTCTCCATTGTGATGAAAAATGCCAGAAATAAGACTTGCCCCTAAACATGGCACATGCCATTTCTGCTGAGGCAAGAGTGGGGCTAGGCCAGGTTTTATGCATGCACATTTTATGGAATCAGTTGACCATTTCACTCATTAGTTGCAACCACTGAATTGGGTTTGGCAGTCCTGTAGTGAGGAAACCAGACTGTGCTCACTAGACCTGCTAAGAACAAGTTGGAACTTTGTGGATTTATTTGGAGAGGTAGGTTACTTCTCTGGATATGATCTTCAGACTTCCTTGTAGTATCCTTATAGGAGTCAGGCACCTTTTGGATGAGATTCTTGTGTACTTTACAATCACTAACAGTGGAACAAAATGTGTGTAAAAGGTGCATGATGACTTGGAACTGTCTAAAATCATCAAACTTATCAAGAAACATTAAACTTGCCAATAGTTGTTGAAACGTGCTTTTATGAATGAGTGCTTTTCCTAACAAACTATCATCTGCAAAATAATAATTAGTTGAATTGGCATGATGGGGAAATAGTGCTGAAGTGTTGTGGTCCAGACCTAGCTGCATCACTAGCCAAACCGTGACAGTACAATGTAGAAAATTGCCCAGATATGTCCTGTGCAGAAAAAGTAGAACACATCTAGCCAATTACTACTCTGTCACTCTACTCTCAAGTGATGAAACAGGTCTTGCAAAGGAATAGCCTGCTCACTGATGCTTTGCTTGGGTTTTGCCAAGGCCTAGCTTGGGTTTGGCCAAGGCCATTTAGCTGCTAACCTCATGTAGCCTAGGTCCAGGCATGGACTAGTGAGCTGAAATTAAAAGGCGAGGTTGATCAGAAGTGCAGCTATTTGTTGATGATTGCACAATGATCAGCATCATTTCCTATTCTTTAGGTATATGTCAAAATGCACAAGACCTGCACAACATCCAGATGTGGGCTAAGTCGTGCTAATTAAGGCAAGTGTCAGTCAATGGTCATATCCAAGAGAAAAATCTGACCATCACTCCTTGATGTTCAATAGCATTACCATTATTGGTCTCTCAATATCAACATCCTGGGGATTTACCATTAATCAGAAACTGAATTGGAGCAACTGTACAATAACTGTGGCTACAAGGGTAGGTCAAAGGCTAGGAATGTAGGAACTCACCTCCTGTCTCCTAAAGTCTGACTGCCAGCTACAAGGCACAAGTCAAAAGGTGGAATACCCCAAACTTGCCTGGATGGGTGCACGTCTACTAGACTCAAGAAGCTCAATTCTATTCAGAACAAAATATCCGATCTACCACCGTTAATATTCACTCTCTTCAGCACCGACACACAGTATCAGCAGCAAGTAGCATATATTAGGTGCACTGCAGAACTCTACCAAGCCTTCTTCAACAACACCTTCCAAACCTGTGACATTGACTTTCAAGTAGGACAAGGGCAGCTACATATGGGCACACCACCACCTGAGTTTTCCCATCTAAGTCACACACTATCCTAACTTGAAACCATATCATGTTCTATCACTGTCACTGGGTCAAAGTCCTTGCACTCCCTTCCCATGGGGTGTACCCCAAGGGCTGTAGCAATTCAAGGTTGCAGTTCACCACTGCCTTTTCCAAAACAATGAGGGATTGGAAGTAAATGGTACCCTGCCATGATGTACATCCTATAAAAAAAACTGAAAAATACCAAGCCTACCCCTTCTCAATGTACAATTTAGCTGTTTCTTTATTAATTTTATTGAATTTTGATGTACCAATCTATGAATCTAAACATCCAGGACATAGTTTATTTTGGTATTGTGCCAAAAGTGAACAATATATTTAGTTAGATCTCATTTTTTGAAGTTTGGATTTCAAAATAGAGATAGATGTTTGTGAAGAAATAAAACAAGATTGGAGTGTACCTTATGAATAGTGAGCCAAATTCAGCATTTATTAAAGCAGGTGACTACAGGCCCCTCTGTGTTACTGGTAAAGATGTATACGGGTTTATGACAGACGGAGCAAACACTGAAGGTAATTAGCTGTCAGTTCAGAAAAATCTACGATTGAAGAGATTTTTTTAGTTGAGTCCAAAAGACACCAGGGTCCAGTTTAAAAGTAACTCCTCTTCATCAAGTAGATCAGGAGCTAGTTATCTGAATATTCACTTGAGAATGTAACTTTTAAAAAAAGGTTTTGTGATTTACATATGAAAGAAGTGAAACTAACATGGTCATTCTAACAGATGAGAGACTCAACAAACGGTCAAGGTATTTTTCAATATATAATTTCAGTTATATCACACTGTAAACTTCTGCTGTAAATTCTGTGTCTGACAGTCGTGTACTCCACAACCACCTGATGAAGGAGCAGTGCTCTGAAAGCTCGTGTTTCCAATTAAACTGTTGGACTATAACCTGGTGTTGTGTGATTTTTAACTTTGTACAAGCTTTTAGAACTGAGACAGTTTAGACTCTCTGATTTATGAAAAGTCCATGTTGCCAAATGTAGAAAGGGCTCATTGAATTGTCTCCACAGTCCACAGTGAAGAAACTAGAAGGACTCAGTTAACGAAACAAGTTGAGATAGGGATGTAGTTTTTTCTGGATTCATGTCTCAATAGTGGATAGTTTTGGGAAACACACTGAAACTTTATTTTACAGTGTGTTTTAGATTGTGCTAACTATTTTCCATATTTAGACAGTTTGATTTTTTAAAAATTTTCAATTATTTTATGTAATAATCAGCAAAGGCCGCAGCCTTGCGTGAATGTGTTTCACAGCTGAAAATGTGTTGCTGGAGAAGCGCAGCAGGTCAGGCAGCATCCGGGGAACAGGAGAATCGACATTTCGGACATAAGCCCTTCTTCAGGAATGAATGTGTTTCACCACCATTTTCACTAACTATACCAAACAAAGCTATATCATGCCAGATTTCACCTTGGGACCTGATCTGCCCAGTAGTAAAATCAGGTACGATCACAACAGCATCAATCCTGAGTAATAATTAGTGCATCCCATCAGATTTAAATGAGGTCTAGTCACTCATCATATAATTTTCAAGAAATAGCTCTTGCAATTGAACACTACATTGAAACTGTCATCAAATCCTGAAGTAGAAAATAATTGGGTGTTATTTCAGTAAAATTGTATGCACACGTTAGAACCATGTTTTACAATTTTGCTATCAAATTATACAAAATAGAAACCTTAAGTTACACAATTCAATGTACACTGCAAAGGCCACCATTCAAACCTTCAATTGGCACAAAATGGAGACATGCTAGCCGGCTTCTCGCTGGTGCCAAATGTAAACTGAAACGATGTCATTTTAATTATGCTTCCTCAGTATCTTATTCATGGATATTGATTGGAACCTTTCCCTGGAAAATTATTTTGTAACATAACCTCGAGTCTATAACTATCCAAGTCAATGCTTAAAATGAGTCTTCAAACTTCAAAAGCCTTTTGTAACCTTATAACACAATGTGTTAATGTTTTCAATGATTAGGTTTGGAAAAAGAGAGCTAAACTGTCATTAATTCATAAAGTCCGCTGATAAAAGAATCATGTTCAGAGCGTTCATGCAAAGAATAAAAGGTGTACAAGATACTGAGAGGCATAGATAGAGTTGATAGCCAGAGACTTTTTCCCAGGGCAGAAATTGTTAACACAGGGGGTCATAGTTTTAAGCTGTTTGGCGGAAAGTATACAGGGGATGTCAGAGGCAGGTTTTTTATGCAGAGAGTTGCAAGAGCAGCAGTTTTGGAAGCGAGGTCATTGGGGATATTTAAGAGACTGCTGGACATGCATATGGTCACAGAAATTTGAGGGTTCATACGGTAGGTTTACCTTAGATGAGGATCAATGGTCGGCACAACATCGTGGGCTGAAGGGCCTGTTCTGCACTGTACTGTTCTATGTTCTATATTCTAATGACTAAATTGAATTTGTAAACTAGATGTGTTTGCATGGTTAGATGCCTTTTAGCTTGGGTGATATTACAATGTCAGAATTCACTAAAAATAATTAAAATTGCACAAGTTTTATAGTGATTAAATTCCTTGCATTTTGTTTGGAGAAGTACAAACACCTATTATGGCATACAGATTATTTTGGTATGAATGCACAATGAATATTGTGGCAACAAATAAAAATATTGATCACATCCACCAAAGGTTCATGAAGAACATTCATTCTTAATTGGAATTAGGGAAGTGAACATGGAGATACAGACAAAGAAAACAAATAACTGCCGATGCGTGAAATCTAAAAAAAAATTGAAATTGATGGAGAAACTCAGATCTGGCAGCATTTAGGAAATGCCCATGAGGGATATAAAAAAAAGCAGGAAAAAACTCAAGCAGGGAATTAGGAGAGCATGAAGGGGCCATGAAATGACTTTGGCAAGTAGGGTTAACAAAATCCCAAGGCATTCTATACAACATTAAAAATAAGAGGATAACGAGGGAGAAGGTAGGACCACTCAAGGTGAAAAGGGAATTTGGGCTTGGAGGCAGAGGTTATGGGTGAGATCCAAGTGAGTACTTTGGGTCGATATTCACCCAGGAGAAAGATATGGAGGATAGTGACATTTGTGTGGCACATGCTAATATGCTACAGCATTTTGAGATCAAGAAAAACATGTGTTGGGTCTCTTAAAGAGAATTAAGGTGGATAAGTGCCCAGGAGCTTATGGTATCTAGTTCAGGTTATTGAGAGAGGCAAGAGACGACATTGCTGTGGTTTCGAGCAAGATCTTTGTATCCTTGCTTGCCATGGGAGAGGTCCCGGAAGACAATCAAGTAGCTCATGTTGTTCCTCTGTTCAAAAAGGGAAATAGGTATAATACAGGAAACTATAGATTGGTGAGTCTTTCATCAGTGGTAGGGTAGCTATTGGAGAGAGTTCTAAGGGAAAGGATTTATGTGCATTTGGAGAAGCATGGCCTAATTAGGGACACTCAGCATGGCTTTGTGCAGGGCAGGTCAAGTCTTACTAACTCTATTGAATTTTTCAAGGAGGTGGAAAAAGGTGATCAATGAGGATACGGCAGTGGATGCTGTTTACATAGGTTTTAATAAGGCCTTTGATAAGGTAGACTCTTCCAGAAGATTAAGATACATGGGATCCACTGAGACTTGGCCACATGGATTCAGAATTGGCTTTCCCACAGAAGCTGGAAATGTGTTGCTGGAAAAGCGCAGCAGGTCAGGCAGCATCCAAGGAACAGGAGAATCGACGTTTCGGGCATAAGCCCTTCTTCAGGAATGGGGAAAGTTTGTCCAGCAGGCTAAGATAAAAGGTAGGGAGGAGGGACTTGGGAGAGGGGCGTCGGAAATGTGATAGGTGGAAAGAGGTCAAGGTGAGGGTGATAAGTCAGACTGGGGTGGGGGAGGAGAGGTCGGGAAGAAGATCTCAGGTTAGGAAGGCGGTGCTGATTTGGATGGATTTGACTGAGACAGGGTGGGGGGAGGGGAAATGAGGAAACTGGTGAAATCCGAGTTCATCCCTTGTGGTTGGAGGGTTCCTAGCCGGAAGATGAGGCGTTCTTCCTCCAACCGTCGTTTTGTTGTGGTCTGACGATGGAGGAGTCCAAAGACCTGCATATCCTTGGTGGAGTGGGAGGGGGAATTGAAATGTTGAGCTACAGGGTGGTTGGGTTGGTTGGTCCGGGTGTCCCAGAGGTGTTCTCTGAAACGCTTCGCAAGTAGCCGGCCTGTCTCCCCAATATAGAGGAGGCCACATCGGGTGCAGAGGATGCAATAGATGATATGTGTGGAGGTGCAGGTGAATCTGTGGCGGATATGGAAGTTTCCTTTGGGGCCTTGGAGGGAGGTGAGGGGGGAGGTGTGGGCGCAAGTCTTGCACCTCCTGCGGTTGCAGGGGAAGGTGCCGGGAGTGGAGGTTGGGTTGGTGGGGGGTGTGGATCTGACGAGGGAGTCACGGAGGGAGTGGTCTTTACGGAATGCTGATAGGGGAGGGGAGGGAAATATATCCTTGGTGGTGGGGTCCGTTTGGAGGTAGCGGAAATGACGGCGGATGATGCGCTGTACATGGAGATTGGTGGGGTGGTAGGTGAGGACCAGTGGGGTTCTGTCCTGGTGGCGGTTGGAGGGGCAGGGTTCAAGGGTGGAGGAGCGGGAAGTGGAAGAGATGCGGTGGAGGGCATCGTCGACCACGTCGGGGGGAAAATTGCGGTCCTTGAAGAAGGAGGCCATCTGGGTTGTGCGTTTTTGGAACTGGTCCTCCTGGGAGCAGATGCGGTGGAGTCGAAGGAATTGGGAGAATGGGATGGCGTTTTTACAGGGGGCAGGATGGGAGGAGGTGTAGTCCAGCCAATATAGAGGAGGCCACATCGGGTGCAGAGGATCCCACAGAAGACAGAGGATAGTGGTGGAAGGGCGTTTTTCTGGCTGGAGGTTCGTGACTAGTGTACTGGGACCACTGCTGTTTGTGATATATATAAATGACTTGGATGAAAATGTAGATGGGTGAGTTAGTAAGTTTGCAGATGATACAGAGATCGGTGGAATTTGGATAGTGTAGAAGATTGTTAAAGGATACAGTGGGATATAAATCAGTTGTAGCTATGGGCGATGAAATAGCAGATGGAGTTAAATCCAGGTAAGTGAGAGGTGCTGCACTTTGGGAGATCAATGGTTAAGGGAAAGTGTACAGTTAATGGCAGGACCCTAAACAGCATTGGTGTACAGAGGGATCTTGGGGTTCAAGTCCATAGCTCTCTCAAAATGGCCACACAAGTAGACCGGATGATAAAGAAGGTGTATGGCACGCTTAAGAGTACTTCATTCAATTCTGTTCGCCACATTACAGGAAGGATGTGGAGGCTTTGGAGAGGGTGCAGAAGAGGTTTACCAGGATGCTGACTGGATTAAAGAGTATAAGCTATAATGGGGAGGCCAGAAAGACTTGGGTTGTTTTCTCTGGAGTGGCAGAGGCTGAGGGGAGACTTGATAAAGTCTATAAAATTATGAGATGCAGAGACAGGATTGAAGGTCAGAATCTTTCTCCCAGAATTAAAATGTTTAATAACTGGGGGCATGCATATTAGGGTGACAAGGGGAAGTTCAAAAGGAGATATGAGGGGCATTTTTTATTTTACACACAAGCATGGTAGGAGTCTAGAACATGTTACCAGGGATGCCAGTGGAGGCGAAATGGTCAGGGCATCTAAGCGATTTTTAGATAAGCACACAAATATGCAAGGAATGGAAGGATATGGACCAAGGGCAGGCAGAAAGTATCAATTTAACTTGGCATCATGTTTGGCACAATATCGTAGGCAGAAGGGCCCATTCCTGGTGCTGTATAGTTCTATGTTCTATCTGTGGATGGAGAAAGTGTGTTAAAGTTTCAGGTCCAGCCATCTTTCTTCAGAACTGAAGAAAGGGACTTAGGTTTTGTGGAACACCTATATTCTGTTAGCAAGAATGAACCAGAGCTTCCCATTGCCTGCTACTTCAACACACTACTGTGTTCCCTGGCCAATATTTCTGTCTTTTGCGTAGAGGGCTGTAAAAACAGCATCTCATTTTCCACAACCTTCAGTACTCGGTATAGAATTTGACAGTTTGAACACCTTTTTCCATGTCCTTTCCACCCCCACACTCCAGGCCCTGTTATCACATAGGCTGCTTTCAGCACTGCCAACCCATTTTCACCTACTCATGGTCCATATGAGCAGCTCTCCTTTCTCCCTTGCTTACATTATACACCGCTTTGTCTGCCTAAATGTCTTTCTCTACCTCTGGGCTCCAGCTTCACGTATCTCTTACTCCCTTACCCCCGACCAGTCCCACTCCCTGTCTTAGCGTATGTACCACTTTTTCCTGGCTCTCATATATTCTAAAGAAGGATCTCTGGAATATTAACTCTGCTTTTCTCCAACAACACTTGCATTTTTCATAGAGTGATAGAATCCCTACAGTGCGGAAAGAGACCATTTGGCCAATCAACTCTGCACTGATCCTCCAAAGAGTATCACATTCAGACCGACTCCCTTACTCTATCCCTGTAACCCTGTATTGCCCATGGCTAATCCATCTAGCCTGCACAGCCTTGGACACTACAAGACAATGTAGCACGGCCAATCCACCCTAAACTGCACATCTTTGAACTGTGGGAGGAAACCAGAGCACCCAGCAGAAACCTATGCAGACACAGGGAGAACATGCAAATGCACACAGACAGTCACCCAAGTTTGGAATAGAACCCAAGTCCCTGGTGCTGTGAGTCACTGAGCTACCATTTTTGTGATGGAAAAAGAGATTATAATATACCACAAATATTGACACAAATGTTATTTTATGGCAGAACTGATGTTAAATGTCTAGTCCTCCGTATATGTTGGAACAGCACACTGTAATATAAACTCTAATCATGCAGAAAAGTTACCATAAAATTGCAGCAGTTAATTATGTTTTATCATTATTGACCCCTATTAATTATTGGCATCTTCAAATTAAATTTAAAAGTTGCAGTGTTTAATGAGAGAGAACACAATCACAAATTTTGCATCCTTCCTGTGAAGCTAGGATAAAACCATCACTGATAGGCTCAAGATTTATACATAATTCAGAAGCTTCAAAACTGAGCTGTAGAGATGTGCAAAGTCAACCATAGCCAACCTTGCACTGTCCTGGCTTGCAGGCCAATCATGTGCTTTTCAGTTAATAACTACATCACGAGATGCTAGGAAGGAATTTTCACAAGTAATCACATATTGGTGCACATGTGAGGGCTGGGATGGGTGTCAGAAAGTTGATTCTGTAAATTCTTCATGCCCAGTTTTACATTCAATTCACTCTGTACGTGTTACAGAAGGTGGCCACACTTCTCAAGTCTCGAGGAACCTGGCAGCTTTGTGAGATGAGGAAAGGTTCAGGGAAAAGATTACTCTTTCAACACGTATCCCCTACATTCGAGCAAAAATGTTGAAGTACCATAAAAGTTGTGATTTTATGGGTGAGAATCTAAAAATCAGGAAATGTAAAGTTGGCAAACACAAGCAAATGGCAAATAATACCTCACACAGAAACACCATTTAAATTTCAAAGCTTTTATACTATTTCAATAGTCTGTATTTTTGACAGACACAGGTCACATTTGAAAAATGTTTACCATTTGAAGATCTATCAATGCACATTGCAGGTCATTTAATTTCAGTTCTTCAGATTGTAGCGCAGTATTAGTATTTATTGTTGGTATAGTCAGGTTTTGTAATCATTGGATAATTATTATTTGTATGAGTCACAGAGTAATTGAATTATTATGGTGCAAGAGGCTATTCTGCCCATTGCGTCTGGGTCAGTTCTTCAAGTAGACATCACCTAGTGCCAACCTTCTTTTCCTCCCATATATCCTTGCACACTATTTCAATTCAAATAGTCATCCAATGCCCTTTTCAATGTCTCCACCGACTTCCAGATACTGAATTCCATCCCTTAATCACTCGCTGTGCGAATTATTTTTCCTCACATCACACTGCTCCTTTTGTAAATCACTCAGTCTCGGCACCCTCATTCTTGTTCCCCTTATAAGCAGGAATGGTGTCTGCTTATCCACTCTATCCAGCTCATTCATGATTTTGAAAATCTGTCACATCTCCTCTTTCTCTTCCCCCTTCCAAAAGGAACAATCCCAATTTCTTCAATCTATCCTCATAACTGAAGTTTCTGATCTCTGTAACCATTCTTGTAAATCACTTTGTATTCTCTCCAAGCTGTGTACATCATTCCTTTAATGCAGAACTGTACAGAATACTCCAGCTGAGGTCTAACAGGTGTCTTGTACAAATTCATTATCACCTCCTTGGTCTTGTATTCTATGGCCCTGTTAATAAAGCTTGCACTATGCTTTATTAACTGCTCTCTCCATTTGTCCTGTCATGTTCAATAATCTGATATAGATTAGATTCCCTACAATGTGGAAACAGGCCCTTCAACCCAACAAGTCCACACCGACCCTCCGAAGAGTAACCCACCCAGACCTATTTCCCTCTGACTAATGCACCTAACACTATGGGCAATTTAGCATGGCCAATTCACCTGACCTGCAGGTCTTTGGACTGTGGGAGGAAACTGGAGCACCCGGAGGAAACCCATGCAGACACAGGGAGAATGTACAAACTCCACACAGTTGCCAGAGGCTGGAATTGAACCTTGGACCCTGGTGCAGTGAGGCAGCAGTGCTAACCACTGAGCCACTGTACCGCACATCAGGTCCCTCTGCACCTTCACCTCCTATAGATTTGTATTGCCTATTTTATAGTTTCAGTGTTCTCTTAACCAAAATGCATCACTGCATACTTCTTTGCATTGAACCGCATCAATCACTAATCTGCCCATTAAACCAACTTGTCTATGTCCTTCTGTAGGCCTACACTGTCCTCCTCTCAGTTCACAATTCTTTCAAATTCCTTGTCACCTCCCAACTTTAAAATTATCCCCTGCGTACCAACGTCAAGCTCACTAATATATATCAAAAACATAAATTGCTGGAGAAACTCAGCAGGTTGGCAGCATCAGGGAAGAGAAAGCAGAGTTAACATTGAGTCACCAGAACAGTTGCAAAGTAAAATCACTTTTCCATTCACTTCACAAAAATATTACTTCACTATCTTCCTCACAAGGAAGGGTTCAAAAAAGATTTACAAGGATGTTGCCAGGGTTGGAGGATTTGAGCTATAGGGAAACGTTGAATAGGCTGGGGCTGTTTTCCCTGGAGCTTCGGAGGCTGAGGGGTGACCTTATAGAGGTTTATAAAATGAGGAGTGACATAGATAGGGTAAATAGGCAAGGTCTTTTCTCAGGGATGGGGCAAGTCCAGAACTAGAGGGCATAGGTTTAGGGTGAGAGGAGAAAGGTATAAAAGAGACCTATGGGGCAACTTTTTCCACACACAGGGTGGTACGTATATAGAATGAGCTGTCAGAGGAAGTGGTGGAGGCTGATATAATTGCAACATTTAAAAGGCATCTGCATGGATATATAAAAAGGAAGGGTTTAAGAGGGATGTGGGCCAAGTGCTGGTAAATGGACTAGATTAACTTAGGATATGTGGTAGGCATGGGTGGGTTGGACTGTAGGGTTTGTTTCCGTGCTGTACGTCTCTATGACTCTAAGTGGAATACACAGAACAGCACAAAGCTGGGCACTAGATATGAGTCAGTGCAAACTCAGTGCAGAAAGTTAAGATTTTCCATTTCAGTTTAAGTACCTTTCCACAACCTGTGAAAGTGTTCATTTATGTCAAGTACCCTCTCTGGCACTGAAAACTAACTATGCTGAGTGCAATGTCTCATTCCTATAAGTTTTAATTGTTATCAGAGATATTAATTATTCAAGAAAATACATTTGTAAGCTTTCCTTTATATTCCAACTGATCCTCTCTCGTAATGCAATCTTTTACTCCTTTTTTATAATTGGTTTTGGACACTGAATTGATCCATTCAAACACAACTAATTTAAACTTCCATCTTATTTATTGTACTGTTAATTTCACAAGGCTTCAGCAAGTTGACTTGCTCACGCAGATCTCCAGTTTCTCTCTCTGCAATATTATCTGTATCCAGTTTCAGCAACTTGCAACAAAGATGTAAAAATCTAAGTGTGCAAGGTCAAGTCTTACCAGCAGCAAAAAGTATTACATGTCCTGTTGCAACAAATTGCAGCCCCAGTTTATAACTAATGTGATTGTAATCCACTTGAAAATTCACCCACAATATTCAAGAGCATCACCCATATTTCCTCAGCATCAGGAGAACTCCTAAGCTCTTTAAAAATTGACAGGCGACCCAATTCCAGGATTCCCATTTCCTGAGCTCACAAATTTCACCAGTGAGGATTAAGAGTGCAGTTAGTGAGCCTGCTTGCAGTGGTAAGCATCCTAACCTCCCAAAGATTTTCATGGGGTCAAACTGCATTCCCCATCAGGCACAGCTCTTAGATTTCAGGGAGTTATAAGCTATAGGTCTCAGTCTGGGAACCTTTTGAAACACAAATGCAAAAGATCTTACCAATGCCAACTCATGATCTCCTACCCAGCTCTAAGGCACCTTATACACACTATGCCAACAGATGACCTTTCTTTGCCCAAGAATAGATGATGTACTGAATTAATGAACCATATAGTAACATGGCATGTGTGGAACTGCTAAGGAAGAATCAATGAATAGAATTATTTTTAGGTAGGAAGGTCTGTCAATGCATTATGTGAATAGTCAGAGGGGAATATATCCTTGTAAATCACAACAGCCCCACAGCCATCTAACACTGTAAGGAGGAAATTTTGAAGTCACGATTCCCTTAGCTGAGACTTTTAAAAAGATCAGCTTTGCAGGAATCCTAAATAGGACTGGCCATTTTACTTAGTTGGAATCTTTATGTGGTGTACCAGATTATATTTCCTATCATCTCTTTTGGCAAAGTCTCAGAGTTTATTACGTTCATGCCAGGTGAAGAGGTTCCCTCTTTTAACACAGAACATAGAACAATACAGCGCAGAACAGGCCCTTCCAGCCCTCGATGCTGTGCTGACCTGTGAACTCATCTAAGCCCATTCCCTACACTATCCCATCATCATCCAAATGCTTATCCAAAGACTGTTTAAATGCCGCAAATGTGGTTGAGTTAACTACATTGGCAGGCAGGACATTCCACACCCTTACCACTCTCTGAATAAATAACCCGCCTCTGACATCTATCTTATAGATATCATCCCTCAATTTGCAGCTATGCCCCCTCGTACAAGCCAACACCCTCAAAAAAGGAAAAAGACTCTCACTGTCCCTCCTATCTAATCCTCTGATCATCTTGTATGTATCTATTAGATCTCCTCCTAGCCTTCTTCTCTCCAATGAGAACAGACCCAAGTCCCTCAGCCTTTCCTCATAAGACCTTCCGTTCAGACCAGGCAACATCCTGGTAAATCTCCTCTGCACCGTTTCTAATACTTCCACATGCTTCCTGTAATGGGGCAACTAGAACTGTACACAATATTCCAAGTGAGACTGCACTACCATTTTGTACAGCTGCAGCATGACATCACATCGGGAACTTAACCCCTTTACCAATAAAACCTAACACACCATATGCCTTCTTAACAGCACCAGCAACTTTCAGGGATCTATGAACATGGACACCAAGATCCCTCTGCACAACCACACTACCAAAAATCTTTCCTTTGACCCAGTACTCTGCCTTCCTGTTATTCTTCCCAAAGCAAACCACCTCACATTTATCTGCATTTTTCATAAAATGTTAACTTTTTAATAATAATTATTAACTGTACTTTATTTTTTTAAAAAGGGGTACAATTAGTCTTTAGAACCAACTGAAGTTATATATAAATGTTTGAATCAGTACAGTATTTTAGAAAACAACAAAAATATATTGTACCCTTATCATTCTGGAGAGTGCTGTAAAATATAGATACATCTTTATTTAAACATATTTAATAAGCATCCCAATAATCCACCATAGGTTAAAATCCTGGACATGTGTTGTAATTGCAGATTTAATCTTTCTGTAAGAATGCCATTGGGTCAACTTTCAACAGAAAGGAGTGGACCTGGCCATCACTGTCTGTGGGACGACTCTCTGGAGGAAGCCCAATATGACTTGGGGAAACATTTCTTTGTCAAAGAAGGAATGTGACTTGACAATACAGACTGTGGGGCATGATTACACACCCAGCTCCTTGACCCTTGCAAATTTAAGCTTTGGTGGCGTCTTCCGCTTGGTTTTCATGGGACCAGCAGTGTTCCTGATGATTTTGTGTAAGTCAATTGCATGCGCAGTCACAAAAATCAAACAGAAAATGTGCGAAAGCAGACGCACGATGAGCCCAAACCATTCCAACACCTGCACACTCTTTGGGGAACAAGCTGGATTAGACAGTGACAAACTCAGGAGGCTAATCTGTACAAACTCACATGAGAATATCCAAATGATGCAGCCTGCTACTCCAAGAACATATCCTTCCAGATGGATAGGAACAAGACAATAACTGCGATCAGAGTGAGACACTCAAAGGTAATTGATATGATGCAGTACATTTGAAGTTTGGAAATTTGATTCACAAAGTCAAAAATAATCAGAGGCCTCATGAAAATGCCCTGCTTCAAAGGTGAGCTGCATGATGGATACCATCAACATGAACAGTCCTGCCACAAAATTTCCTTTTTTGGCATTCAACCCACAAACTTCTCCAGTTATCAGTTTTCTAAATCTGACGTGCAAGCTACAAATGTTCCGCATTTCGTTTCTTGGTGCTGTACATCCTTCTGAAAGTTGAGGGACTTCTTTTTTTCAGCAAATTGGACTGTGAGACAAGTCAAATCGTTCACTGGAAAAAATACAGCTCCAACAACACTCAAGGCTTCACACCATCTAGGTCAAATCAATCCATTTGATTAGCAACTCATCTACTTCATAAACACCTATGTCCAACTACCATTGCTCCCCCGTGCACCAAAACCATCATTGACCCACCTGTACTCAAACTACCATTGATCTACCTGTCCCAAAAGTGCCATTGGTCCAACTACCATTGGTCCACCTGTGCTCAACCACCATTCATTCACATGTACCCCCAAAGCACTATGGTCCACCTGTACACCCCAAACCACCATTGGTCCAACTGTACCCACTAGTCTACCTGTCTACTAGAGCTCCCTTTTGGTCAGGCACAACATAATTTCTTACAGTGTCTTCCTTTTTTTTTCATGGAATGTGCTTGAGACCACAATGTGAACAAAAAATAAACTCTTTTTTGAGTAATATCTTTTTATCCTTTTGTCTAACACTCAAAATGGCGCTGGATTGTGGTGACAAAACACTTTTCACTCTATCCTCAAGATACATATGACAGTAAATCGTTCATTCATAAATCAAAGGTTTTTCGGGGGGTTTTTGATTGTGGACTGAAATGGAAAAAAATCTGTTTTACATCAAAAGATCAAGAAAGAAATACTTATAAAAGGCAAATTAGTAAAACTCATTATAAATGATGTTCACACTGTTGCTTTATTCAAGCAGTTGGGGTGTCTGCTTGCAGATGGGTTGGCCCCTGTAGGTATGTATAAAGTGTTTCCAGCTGGCAACAGTTTGCTGATCGGTGTTGTGGCCAGTTGTAGATGATAAAGGCCATGAACCTGACAATATCTATTAATTGTCTCTTGGGTACCTGAACAAATGGTGGGTGTGCATAATATTGGCTGAAGCTTTCTGGTTGCTGCAAGGCCAAGATGATGTTTCTTTCTCTCCAGTAAAAAACTTAAAGTTTGAAGCAAAGTCTGTTTGTTTTCCCTCAGCAGTTGCCTTAGTACCTGGCTAATGGTGGCAGCTAAGAAACTTTGCCGTTTATGTACGAATTGCTAAGGCCTCCTGTGAGGAAGTGAAAAGAGGAGACCAAGGAACATAAAATCCTGGCAAGCCTAAGGAATATGCTAGCAAATGCTGTTGACTTGGGCCACTGAACTGCTTCCCTTTTCACCCATAACACCAATGTTTACCTTTTGCCTGTCTGAGTCTATCTACATGTACACGTAGGGAGGCGGAGGTGGCGCATGCAATGCTTCCTCTAAACTGTGTCACTCCGTTGTTCGGCATGTGGCGATCACCATGCCAACACAGATTGCAGCATCAACTTCCTGTTCCAGCACTCACTGCTGCACATGGACCACAGAGGTTTGCATGGAAGAAAAATAAATTATAGCGTACATAGGGGTGTTGCTTAGCATGGAGTTAGAGATTTGATCTGTATGTTTTATGTCAACACTTCACCACTGTTTACTTGTGGTTAGAATTTATTTATTTATAGTAAATAGTAGTTTTCGTTAAGTACAGAAACCTGATCTGTTTTGTCTGTTAGCCTGGCTCTGATAAGTAAATGGATAACACTGCATATTTTGATTAACTTAACTTCTGTGATGAGTCTGTGAATAGAAAAGCTTGATTTCCAATGTGTTACCTCACTGAGGCAAAATAGCAAGTAGCTATAGACACCATATTTTGATTAGATTTTGTTGAACAGGTCAAAATGGAAGATGAACTAATTCTAATGTTTTCTTGAGTGGAAGAGAATGGAATTTTGTTACCTAATGGAATCATAAAATGTGGCAACACAGGGTGACACAGTGGCTCAGTGGTTAGCACTGCTGCCTCACAGCACCAGGGACCTGGGTTCAATTCCCATCTCAGGTGACTGTGTGTGTGGAGTTTGCACATTCTCCCTGTGTCTGCATGGGTTTCCTCCCACAATCCAAAGATGTGCAGGTCAGGTGACTTGGCCATGGTAAATTGCCCATAGTGTTAGGTGTGTTAGTCAGGGGTAAATATGGGGAATGGGTCTGAGTGGGTTACTCTTTGGAGGGTCAGTGTGGACTTGTTGGGCTGAAGGGCCTGTTTCCATACTGTAGGGAATCTAACCTAATCATACTTCAAACACAGGTAATAAGCTTACAAATCAGTTGGTCTTAGGGCTGTGACACCACCAACACTAGAGAAGCTCACCACTATCCATGTCAAAATAGACTGACACCCCATCGACAGCCCTGAACATTCACTCCCTTCTCCACTGATGCACAGTGATGGCAGTGTGCACCATCTACAAGATGCAATGCAAAACAGGAATTGGACAGACGAGGTACCTGCACATAATCCCTAGACTCTGACCTGCTCTTGTAACCAGAGTGTTAATAAGCCCGGTCCAGTTCAGCTCTTTAGTGTTAGCACAGACCAGATGACAAAGGCAGTTGCAACTTAAAAGTTTTTCTGAATCTGAATTGTAGGAATAAAATCCAAGTCCCAACTGCTAAGCTACTGTACTATTTGCTCAGGAACAAATAGCTTATAAATACCTTTTCATTTCTCAAGTCAACTGACATTCTTCCAAGTTGACTTTTCTCCAACCCAAGTTTGCAACGATTGAAATTGGGAGAGAGGAGCTTTCTGTACCTTTGATATATTCAGCCTCTGAAGTTTTCTTTCTACTTGTTCCTCTTTTGTGTATTCCCACTTTAGCTCCATTTTCTTTTCCAAATGGAACACTATTCTGGTAACCCTTCAACTCCAACATGCCATGTCATGGTACAAATGTGAGTAAAACAAGAGGTGCAATTTTCTTGGTACTTCATTGAATGTTAGTGCTTGTTATTAAAACCGTGAGTATCGAGGCAGCTGGTTCTTTTTGGATATTCTATGTGGGTTGCCCAGACTTTGTTTTCACAAGTGGAAGTCTCAGATACAGAAGTCAAATGATGAAAATTGAACATTGCATTATCAAGGTTATTAAAATCATAAAGCTTTGCATAAAATTAAGACATGGGTAGAGCATTGTTTCTTTCTTATTTGTCCACAGTATGTAGGTGTCACTGGCTCGGACAGTGTACGTTGCCCATCTCTATTTGCTCTGGAAAAGTTGGAGGTGAATTGCCTTCTTCCGTTCCTGCAGTTTCTGGGGTGTAGGTACATCCATATGCTTTTAAGAAAAGAGTTCCAGGATTTTGACCCATCAATACTAAAGGAAAGCTGACATCGTTCCAAGTCAGGATGTGAGAGATTCAGGGGGAGAATTTGCAAATGGTGGTGTTCACATGCATTTACAACCCTTATCCTTCAGATGGTGGAGGATCTGGATTAAGAAGGTGCTGTGGAAGAATTCTGGGTGAGTCACTGCAGCGCATCTTGTAGACGGTGCACACTGGAGATCTCATTGCAGGATTCTTAAGGGGTTTGACAGGTTAAATGTTTCCCCTCAAGGAAAAGTCTGACACCAGAGGGTATAGTCTCAGAACAAATTGTTGCCGATTAAAAATTAAGATGAGGAGGAACTCCTTCTCTAAGTAGGTTGGGTGTCTTTGGAACTCATTGCCACAGAGAGCTTTGGTTGCAGAATCCTTCTATATATTTAAGGCTGAGGCAGATAGATTCTTGATGATCAGTAGGAGAATCCAGGGATATGGGGAAAGGGCAGTAAAGTGGATGTGAGGACTGATGGATCAGTTATGATCCTATTAAATGGCAGAGCAGACTCGAGAGGCTGAAAAGCCTACTCCTGTCCCTATTTCTTACAATTTAATCCCATCTTCACAGAATATTAGCCTGGGCCTCTGAATTACGAACTAAACACTTTTGATGAGTAATTGATGGAATGCCAGCTTTTTATCCCCAATGATTGTGAAGGGGTGTTTGCTTTTCAAGAATTTTAACATATGCCATTCTTATTCTACGGCTCATTGCTTTTGAGTGTATGTATACTAAATGAATGGGTTTGCAGAGAGGGTACAAAGGGCTACAAGGTATGGGTGTTAGTGGCACTGTGTTGACATGGGGCCTAGGGAGTCACAAAATGGCATAGAGGTGTGGGTATGGGAATAAATGTGGAGAGTAAGGACCAGAGAGCTTATAATGTGACCAAACAATTGAGGCAAAATCTCTGGAGACTTTAACCAGTCTACACTGCACTCTGACATCCCTGTAAATGTCTGGTTTTTGGGTGATCTTCTGGGTTGATCAGTAGCTCTAGGTTTGCTGTAATTCTGTTACTGTCAGTAACATACCTCTTTAGAACTTGATGAGAAACACTAAACACTTATTTTGGTGCTGGTGAGGAAAGGGTTAAATAAGAACATTTACTCCATTTTTCTCTGCCTGACTTGGTTGAATTGCTCCAGCCCCTTGTCTTTATTCATAGATTTTATTCCTGTTTATAACAAACTCAGATAACAGTGTTGTTATTTATTTTAACCAGCTGAATGGAATGGTGGTAACAACTTCCAATGTAATTGCTTTACTTCTGAATTCATATGAAACAAACCTTGATAGTCTAATTGATAGATAAGCCTGTTAGATAGTGAAAAAGGCTGGAGTAATCAACAGTTTTTTAAGATTTGGAGATGCCTGTTTTGGGCTGGGGTGGACAAAGTTAAAAATCACACGACACCAGGTTATAGTCCAACAGGTTTATTTGGAAGCACTAGCTTTCGGAGCGCTGCTCCTTCATCAGGTGGTTGTGGAGTATAAGATCATAAGACACAGAATTTAGCAGTGTGATGTAACTGAAAATATATATTTAAAAAGACCTAGATTGTTTGTTAAGTCTCTCATCTTTTAGAATGAATAGGTTGGTTTCAGTTCTTTCATATGTACATTCTCAAGTAAACTTTAACAATTGGTGTCATGTCAGCCCAGATAATGCTTTGAAGGTGTGAGTTGTCCTGTGTGAGACTGTCTGTGCCACAATGGTCAGACTGATTCTAATCTAAAAAAAAATGGATTTACAGAGTCTTACATGGATTCATGCAGTTTTTGAGCAAAGTAAAATGTCTCAAACCTATATGTGTATGTGTGCATGTGTGTGTGTGTTGGGGAGAAGAGGGCAGGGGTTTAGATTAGATTTAGATTACATTACAGTGTGGAAACAGGCCCTTCAGCCCAACAAGTCCACACCGCCCCGCCAAAGCGCAACCCACCCATACCCCTACATTTACCCCTTACCTAACACTATGGGCAATTTAGCATGGCCAATTCACCTGACCTGCACATCTTTGGACTGTGGGAGGAAACCTACGCAGACACAGGGAGAACGTGCAAACTCCACACAGTCAGTCGCCTGAGGCGGGAATTGAACCCGGGTCTCTGGCGCTGTGAGGCAGCAGTGCTAACCACTGTACCACCGTGCCGCCCACATGGGTTATGAGTGTCTGTGAGAAGGTGCATGTGAGAGTGTGGGAATGTATATGAGAGCGTATTGGAGAGGGTCTGCATGAGTGTGTGTGTGTGTGTAGGAGTGTGTGTGTGTGTGTGTGTTTGTAGGAGTGTGCGAGTGTGTATAGGAGTATGTGAATGTGTATAGGGGTATCTATGTGTATAGTGCAATGGGGTCACCTGTAGTGTGACATGAACCCAAGGTCCCAGTTGAGGCCATCCCATGGGTACCGAACTTAGCTATCAGACTCTGCTCGGCCACTTTCCATTGTTGCTTGTCCTGAAGTCTGCCTTGGAGGATGGTCACCGAAGGTCCAAGATTGAATGTCCTGGATCGCTGTAGTGTTCCCTCCCAGTCGGAGAACCCTCCTGTCTGTTGATTGTTGTGCGGTGCCCATTCATCCGTTGTCGTAGCCTTTGCTCGGTTTCCCCAATGTACCATGCCTCCGGGCATCCTCGCCTGCAGCGTATGAGATAGACAACAGTGGCTGAGTCGTATGAGTACCTGCCACGTACATGGTGGGAGGTGTCCCCATGTGTAATGGTGGTATCCATGTCCACACTCTGACACGTCTTGCAGGGCCCTACCGTGACAGGGTTGTATGGTGTTGCCCTGAGAGCTGGGCAGTTTGCTATGAACAATGATCTGTTTGAGGTTCGGTGGTTGTTTAAAGGCAAGTAGTGGAGGTGTGGGGAAGGTCTTGGTGAGGTGCTCATCCTCATTGATAATGTGTTGCAGGCTGCGAAGAACATGGCGTGGTTTTCCGGCTTCTGGGAAGTACTGGACAACGAAGGGTACCCTGTCAGTTGCAGCACGTGTCTGTCTCCTGAGGAGGTCATTACGGTTCCTTGCTGTGGCACGTCAGAACTGTCGGTTGATGAGTTGAGCATCATACCCAGTTCTTATGAGGGCATCCCCGACTACTTCCAGGTGCCCATCACATTCCTCATCTGAATAGATCCTGTGTATGCGTAGGGCTTGTCCACAGGAAATGGCTGTTTAAATATGTTTTGGGTGGAAGCTGGAGAAATGTAGCATTGTAAAGTTATCCGTGGGTTTGCAGTGGAGTGAGGTGCTGAGATGCCCATCCTTGGTGGAGATGCAAGTGTCCAAGAATGAGACAGATAGTAGAAAGTAGTCCATGGTGAGTTTGACGGTGGGATGAAACTTGTTAATAGCACTGTGTAGTTGTTTCAGTGACTCCTCGCCATGGGTCCACATGAAGAAAATGTTTTCAATGTACATGGTGTATAGTATTGGTTGGAGGTCCTGCACAGAGTCCGACAGACACACGCACACTCCTACAGACCTATAAACACAGACTCTCTCTCATATGCTCACACATACACTCCTAAACTCACACATGCATCCTCTCACAGACTTATACCCCTTTATACTCGCACACACTCTCTTAAAGACACTCAAACTCCCCCCACCCCCACCCCCCACACACATATACACACATTTGTGAGGTGTATTTGTACTTGCAGAATTACATTTTATTTTGCTCAAAATTGCATGAATCAGTCTGACCATTCTGGCACAGAGTCTCTCACAGGGCATCTCACACCTTAAATGTATTATCTGGTCCGACATGACCCCGATTGTTAAAGTTCACTTGAGAATGTAACTTTTAAATGTTCTGCAATTTACATATGAAAGAACGGAAACCAGCATGTTCATTCTAAAAGATGAGAGACTTAACAAACAATCCAGGTCTTTTGTCAATATATAATTTCAGTTACATCACACTGTAAACTTTTGCTATAAATTTTGTGTCTTACGATCTTATACTCCACAACCACCTGATGAAGGAGCAGCGCTCCGAAAGCTAGTGTTTCCAAATAAACCTGTTGGACTATAACCTGGTGTTATGTGATTTTTAACAGTTTTTAATTATGCTTCATGTTTGCAAGCACTTACAGCTTTTAGCCATAGGGTGGTGCTATGGTACAAATCGTTATAATTTTATAGCACAGAAACAGGCCATTAGGCTCAACTTCATACGGTGTGGTGCTGGAAAAGCACATCTGGTCAGGCAGCATCCGAGGAGCAGGAGAATTGACGTTTCGAGCATACTGACCGGCTGTGCTTTTCCAGCACCACACTCTTCAACTCTGATCTCCAGCATCTGCAGTCCTCACTTTCTCACATTCAGTTCAACTGGTCTGTTCCATTATTTATTTGCCATAGAAGCCTGCCTGCAGTCTTATTTCATGTCAAAAATTGTTACGACTTAACTGGGAATGCTGATATTTGTGCCCTATTGTTCCACAAGTCACCACAAAATATTGATATCCCAACATGGTGACCAAAATGATCAACTTGCCTGACAGATTACTATTCAAGCCAAAAACAATTCACAAGCAGTTTTGACTATAACAGAAGGTAACTTTACTGCAGCATACTTAATTTTAAGCAGAGAAAAGAAAGGATTTCTAAACCACTGCTGTGCAACTTAAATTGTACGGCTTTGAAAATCCCAAACATTAAATCTCAATTAAGACAGACAAAAGTCAAAGAGTTTGACATGGGTGGAAAAAGAAAATGTCTATTTCCTAAAAAATTCCAATCTAGAGTATAAATTTCAACAGTGAGTTAAATTGACAATTTTTTTTTACGTTTTGGAATGGATGACACTTTTTTTTGTAGGGTAATGGTCATTTTTCAATTCAAATTTTTTTTAGGTTAGAATTTCTTGTTTCAATTTTTCTCAGTTTTTATGCATGACAGACAGACAGACAGAGGATACTTTCTGTTTGTTGGTTCCCAATACTTGTACCTGCTGTGCTAGTACTTACAAACCCAAAATACTGCAGCTCAAACAATCAGAGGGCTGTCATCAGACAGAATTTCCTCAACTCAAGGACCTCGGAGCCACTCAAATGTGAGTATATTTTCATTTAAACATTTCAACAGAATTAACAACAACAAATAAGTGTGCAAACATGCTTAGAGGCTTATCCTGATTGAAATAAGAAGGGATAATCACCTTATTGGGAATGTATTATAGACCCCCAAAAGTCAGCAAGAAATTGAGAAACAAATTTGTAAGGAGATTACAGTTATCTATAAGAACAATAGTGTGGTTATTAGGGGATTTTAACTTTCCAAACATAGAATAGCAGCTATAGTGTTAAGGGTTTAGATGGAGAGGGGAAAAATTTAAAAGGGATCTAAGGGACAACCTTTTCATGCAATAGGTGGTGCATGTGTGGAATAAGCTACCAGAGCAAGTGATAGAGTTGGTACAATTACAACATTTAAAAGGCATCTGGATCGGTACGTTAAGAGGAAGGGTTTAGAGGGATATGGACCAAGCGCTGGCAAATAGGACTAGATTAGGTTAGGATATTTGGTTGGCATGGACGAGTGGGAGCGAAGGGTTTGTTTCCGTGCTGTACATCTCTATGACTCTATGAAGGACTCTCCAAAATAGCTAGCAAGGTTTGTCTTCACTGACTGTGTTAAACAGTGTGGTGAAAAGCTCTGCCTGCTCATAGCTGGGAAAAAAGAATTCAACATGGCAACAGGCATAACAAAATAGACGTGTTTTTATCAGTTACTGCCAATGCTTCCAATGCAGGTTTTAGGACACAGCACTTCTTAATACTTCCAAAGGACTATCTCTGTTTCTTTGGGCAACAGTGTAAAGTAAGAGCTGTTGTTGACATTGATGCTGTAACATCAAAGGGAACATCCACATCACTAGGTGAGGAATGAGGTAAACAAGGCAAAGTTGCCATTTTGAATTCTTCTCCCCTGACAGCTGCTGAAATTATACATAGCAAGTTATTAAGTGAGGACATGCTAAATCTCAGCTGTGATGATCCAATTGTTGAATAACCTCCCAAGACTTACTGTTCAGGCATACACATCAACAACCAGCAAAAACGACAAGATATTACCGAGCCCGTTATTTATGGAAATATTTTGAACATAAATGTTATCTACTAAATAGGAGAACAACAAAGAAAATCAGCACCAATATTAGAATGTTTAAAAGTTAAAAGAAAACACACTTAATGTAATATGGCAAAACAGAAGATATTTTACTTGCTGTTACTAGAAAATAAACTTGAATTTCTGAACTATGTAAATATATTCAGAGCTTTGGTTTACATCAACCAGAAATGCCACAAATTGCCGCATCAAACATGCTCTTGTGTTTTTTCACTTAAAGGATGACCTTCATATAAAACTGAGGAATGTACTGAAGAGCATAATGAACACATCAAATATAATTTACATTCAGCTCACTTTACTGACCAAAAAAAAATCATAATTAGTGATGTTTGAAAGGCATTTTCAAACGCAGAGAGGATTTCGATTTTACCTCGCGTATCAGAGGAGTTAGCTATTAATGAATTGGCTATGTAGAACACAAGTACCTTTAATGAGCTTAACTGAATAAAGTGACTCAGTCAGTTGCTGGTTGAGTCATGATTTATAATATGAAAACCACGAAGGTTATAATCCACTCCCAAATTGACTGAGAAATATGGTTTTACAAAAGTTACTAATTAAACAACATTAACTCACTTTTATAGCTAAACATTGTGCAACATCTGATAACTGTTATTTTTACATAATTCTGTTTCTTCTTAGAACACATGCCATGATTAATTTCTTTATAACTAGCCTTTCCTTGCTCTTTCAATGGAACGCCAAAAACATCAAGTAAGAATAAAAATTATTCAACCTTCAGAAAATCCGGATGGGAATTTTAAACTGAGGTTCTTATATTCAATTCAGATGCTTCAGATTAGTCAGTTGCAATTGTTAGATCTGCTTTATATACAAGTTGGCAGCAGATCACATCCAGATACTAAAGCAAAAACACCACAGAGTGATGCAGCATGGTACCATGGCTTTAATTACTCACACAATAAGTTCCCAAACACCTCTGATGTGCAAAGAAATGGAGAGAAGAATGGAAGGGCAATGTGATGGAAGATTCAATTGTTAGGGAAACATCTAGATGTTCCTGTGAATGTAGATATGACTGCAGGATGGTATGTCACCTCCATAGCGTTAAGGTCGAGGATAGCACAAAGCGGCTGCAGAACATTTATTTTGGAGTGGGGGCAGCAGTGAGCGTACATAGGTTGAGGTTTACAATGGTGTGGCAATAACATGAGTAGGAAGGCCACTATAGATCCTGAATGCAGAGTGCAGGCAGTTAAGAAAGAAATAGAAAAGCAGAACCTCTCAGACCTTAAGCTCAGCATTAATCCCAGTACAAGAATTAGAGTGGTGCTGGAAAAGCACAGCAGGTCAGGCAGCATCCGAGGTGCAGGAAAATCGATGTTTCGGGCAGGAACCCTTCATCAGGAATCATTAATCGCAGTACTACACGCCAGTGAGCATAGAAATAAGATGAATGAGCGAATGAACATGCAGCTGGTTAAGGAGAAAGTGATTTACATTTCCAGATCAATGGAACTGATTCTGGGACAGGTGGGAGCTGAACAAGGACAGGTGACCAGGATTAATACCATTGCAGACAGATTTAGTGGTGCTACTGGGAAGATTTTAAATTAGGTTTTCATCCTCCTGACAAGCTGAGAGGGAATTCAGAATAGAGGAAAATGAATCTGGTGTTCTGCTGAAGAGTCACTTAATGTTAATTCTGCTATCTCCCCGCAGATGGGTGGCACAGTGGCTCAGTGGTTAGCACTGCTGCCTCACAGCACCAGGATCCCAGGTTCGATTCCAGCCTTAGGCGACTGCTGTGTGGAGTTTGCACATTCTCCCCGTGTCTGTGTGGGTTTCCTCCGGGTGCTCCGGTTTCCTCCCACAGTCCAAAGATGTGCAGGTCAGGTGAATTGGCCATGCTAAATTACCCATAGTGTTAGGTGCATTAGTCAGAGGGAAATGGGTCTGGGTGGGTTACTCTTCAGAGGGTCGGTGTGGACTGGTTGGGCCAAAGGGCAAGTTTCCACACTGTAGGGAATCTAATTTAATAAAGATGCTGCTAGACCTGTTGAGCTTTGCCAGCAATTTCCGTTTTCTTTCCAGATCTACAGTACAAGGAGTTGTTTGGCTTATTAAAGCAAACTTGACAATGGGAAGTAGAAATGAACAAAAGTGGAAGGCAGCAAAACAAATGCAAACATCAGATCGGCTAAAAAACAGAATAATGCTAAAACGGTAGCATAAAAGTTTAATATTACAGTATAAAATGCATGCAGTGTACAGATAGAGAGGTGAAATAACAGCAAAACCGGAAATAAATGGAGAGGATCTAGTTGCTATTGTGGAGGCATGACTGAAGGGTGATCATGACTGAGGTCTAAATATTCAAGGATACTCATTATTTAGGAAGAAGATGAGGTAGTGATTTTAATAAAGGATGGAATCGGTGCATTAGTAAGACATGAATGTCAAAAAAAATGTAGCATCTAATTGGATGGAGTAAAGACAGAGAATGGACAGCAAACAGTATGGAGTTGTTTGTATGGCAAGCAGAAAGGTAACGTAGGGCATGGTATGAATTAGAGTTGCCTGTAACAAGGAAAAGACAGTAATTGTGGATGACTTTGGGAAAATCTAATGAACGCCAATGCTGAGGAAGACCAATTTCAGGTGAGTGTGTGAGATGGTTTTCCAGAGCAGTGTGTTGAGGAACCAACTAGGGAATAGGTTAGTTTAGATCTAGTATTATGCAAGGAGAAGAGGCTACTTAATAAAATAATATTTAAAGAAGAGCGACAATAAAATGAAAAAAAAACATGACATTTGAAAATGATATTGTTTCAACCAAAGCCTGTGTCTTTAATATAAACAATGGAACCTATGAAGAATAACTTGGTTGTGGTGGATTGGGAAAATACATTCAAACATTTGATGGCAGACAGACAGTGGCTAGCACATGGAAATAATAGATGGTTTACAATAAATAATTGTGATATAATATAAAAGGCTGAAAAACACAACAAGGAAAGTAAGTCATTCACTGATATCAAAGGAAATTAAGGACGGTATTGAATCAAATGAGGAGGTTCATAAAATTGCCAAGAAATGTTAAAAGCATGAGGACTTTAGAATTCAGTAAAGGAGGATGAAGCAGCTAACAAAGAGAGAGAGAATAGGATATAAATGAACTTGAGTATTGTTGAAATAGGATACATTTTATTGAAACTTTTCATCCTGTGCCCATCATAATATTTCACAAGAATAATGATACAAAGGAAAACTAATATTTACACTGCATGGGAGTAGGGTGCTGGTAGATTAGCAAGTTGATATTGGTAGGGATGTTGCCAAGAAGAATACACTCATTAATGCTGATTAACAGTTAACTGCCAGAGACAACTCAAGATGATGCTCTGCCTGTGCCACTGGACTAGTTAACCAGAGATTGAAACTTTATTGCTGGAACAGCACAGCAGGTCAGGCAGCATCCAGGGAACAGGAGATTCGACGTTTCGGGCACAGGCCCTTCTTCAGGGCCTGTGCCCGAAACGTCGAATCTCCTGTTCCCTGGATGCTGCCTGACCTGCTGTGCTGTTCCAGCAATAAAGTTTCAACTTTGATCTCCAGCATCTGCAGACCTCACTTTCTCCTAGTTAACCAGAGAGAAAGGCTGATACTCAGCGGACATGGGTTTGCAATCCATCATGGCAGACGATGAAATCTGAATCAATGAAAATCTGGAATTAAAAGCTAGTTTAATGGTAACCACTGTCGATTGTCGTAAAAACATATTTTGTTCATTAATTACCTTTAGGGAAAGAATACTGTCATCATTACCTGGTCTGATCTACGTCTGATTCCAGACCCACAAAAACATGGCTGACGGTTAACTGCCCTCTGAAATGGCAGTGGCAAACCAGTGACAATTAAGGATGGGCAATAAATGTTGGTCCAGCCAGTGACGCCCATATCCCATGAATGAATTAAAAAAGAACACAAATGAGATAATGAGGTATACAAAATGCAGCGGCAATCTGATGTCAGGAAGAAACAGCTGTACAAGTCAAAGACTAGCAGATTGTATCAAACATTGTATTCCTCTACTGTTTGCAATAAGCAAGCTTAAAAGATGCTATAACGCAATATCCAATATTTGTCAAAATTCTGCAACTGGACAACATTTGCTTGATAATCCTGAGTGTGTAAAGATTTCACTGACAACTAATTTAGGATTATCAGTTGGGCTTGTATTAATGGTGCACTGGCAGCTACATCTATCAATACAAAGGGCCCTTTGCAGGCAGGAAAAACATGTATGTGGGTTGTGCCTGTTTCAAATTCAACAAAATAGGTGACAGCCACTCTTTGGTTCAATTCTCAAGGCAACGTCCTAATGGATACATTCTCCATGCCATCACTGTGGCCAACTAGAGTCCACTAACCAACCAATCAGCAGTCTCCTCTAATGTAGTACAAATGTGGGTTTCCCCTTTGAATTGGTATCCTGGCATAATAACCAAATGAGTGCAAGATGAAAACCTTCAACAAAGTGTGCCTTTTTTTAAGCAACATTGAAATTAGTTTCAGTTGGAGTCACACAGAATGGAAACAGACTCTTTGGTCCAATTGATCCATGCTGACCAGGTCACCTAAACTGAACAGGTCCCATTTGCCTATCTTTCGCAGATATCCTCTCAACCTTTCCTACTCATGTACCCATCCAAATGCCTTTTAAATGTTGTAACTGTACCCACCTCTACCATTTGCTCTCGCAATTCATTCCATACATGCACTACCCTCTGTGTGAAAATAATTCATCTTTTCCCCCTCACCTTAAGTTGAAAACAGTATTGCAGCAATGAATGGGAATAAAAGTTCACAAATCTTCAAGACTCAATGATCAACATCTCAGTGTTCAAACAAGAAGCTATAACGATAGTGGCTACATTGGTGACCCCCCCCATCCTTAAAAATTCTAGAGATTCTGGAATGGTACTTACAGATTGGAAGGTTGAAAATGTAACCCTGCTTCTTAAGAAAGCAGGGAGGGAGAATGAGAGGAACCACAGGCCTTTGAGCATGACATGAGTGATAGGGATAATAGGAGAATCTATTTTAAAGGATGCGATAACTGAACATTTGATCGGACTGAGCAGAGTGAATATCAATTTATGAAGGGAAAATCATGAATGACAAACTTGTCAGTGTTTTTTCAATTTGTTACGAGCAGAGTTAGTAAGGGGAAGCAGTGGAGGGATGTACTTGGACTTGCAAAAGGCTTTTGGTAAGGTCCCATACAGAAAGTTAGAAGGTAATATACTGACATAGACTGAGGAATACTAAATGGAAAGTATCACAGAAATGTTATGGCGCAGAATGAGGCGACTTGGCCCATTTTGCCCGTATTAGCTCTCTAAATGAGCCTTTTCCCCATACCATTTCAAACCCTTTTCGAAGCCTCAGTTGACTTACCTCTACCATATTTCCAGGCAGTCCTTTCCAGACCCAAACCATGGTGTTCTGTGAAGAATGTTTTTTCCCCACACATCAGATTTGCAAATCACTAAGGTTTCTTCCAAATCTCCTTTTCAATCCTTTCATGAGCAGGGTCAGTTACTTCCTACCTACTATATTAAAACCCCACATGATTTTGAAAACTTCTATCAGATGTCTTACCCATCTGTGCTCCAAAGGGAATTGCCCCAACCTCTCCAATCTATCCTCATAATTGAAGCTTTTCAACCCTGGAAGCATTCTTGTACATCACTTTGCACTCTCTCCAATGCATTTATGCACTTCTTATAAATATAGTGCCCAAAACTGTAGACAATACTTCAGCTGAGGTCTAACAAGTGTATCACACAGTACATGGAAGTTATGCTGAACTCTGTGCTCCCAGTAGTAAAGTGCAGGATACAGTATGCTTCATTAACTGTTATCCACACACTCATTCTGCCACTTTGAACACTCTATGCAGATATAGACTCAGATGTCAACACTCCACTGTTCTCTTTAGAATTCTATCCCTCATTTTATAACCCCTTCTATGCTGTTCCTACCAAAATACATCACCACACACTTCTTATGCACTGAATTTCATTTGTTACTTCTCCATCCCCCAACCAACTTATCTACAGCTTTCAAAATTCTACAGTTTCCTCAGTTTATGTAGATTGGAAGTTTTGTATCATTGACAAATTCTGAAATTGTCTCCTGCACACCAAGATCTGGAATACTAATGTACACATCAACAAGGGCCCCAACATCAACCCCTGGGGAACCTCTCCACAAACCTTCCTCCAACATGAAAAATATCCATTGACCACGACTGCTTCCTATAACTCAGCCAAATGTTTGTTCACTTTGCAACTGTACCTTTTTCACACAAATCTATTATGTGGCATTGTGTCAAACACTGGATGTACAACCCATTAAACATATTGCTCTCATTGACTTTGTTTCCTCTTCAGAAATCTCCCCCAAGTTAAATCTAATTTCCCCTTTAGATACTCATACTTATTCTGTTAAATCAACCCACGCTCTTCCAATCTAACTACAGATTCTATGTTAAATAACTGTTTCTGGAAGCTTCCCATCACTGAAGTTAATTGATCTGATCGGTCTGTAATTGCTGGCTTATTCTACAACCATTTTTAAACAAGACCATGATGTTTGCAATCCTCCAGTCTCCTCAACTCCAGGGAAAATTGAAAAATTATGGCCTGTGCCCCTGTAATTTCCACTCACGATTCCTTTGGATGCATCTTATCTGGTCCCAGTGCCATGTCAACTTTAAGAACCAATACTCAACCCAATACTTCTTTCTGATCAATTTTAAACCGCTGTAATGACAGAGTATTTTCAACTTTCACCATGGCCTGGGGAACATCAACCACTTTGGTTCCTTTACTGCTCTATGCTTCCATGTTCCCTTTTTCGTTCCAAATTAGCCTTACTCCTCCATTTAGCAATAAAAGAGAAAACAGACAGTATGAATAAACAGGTCATTCTTAGGTTGGCAGGCTGTAATTAATGGGGTACCATAAAGATAATTACTTCCATTCGAGCTATTTGCAACATACATCAATGGTTTGGATATGGGTACCATTTTTCCAAGTTTGTAGATGATCAAAAACTAGGTATGAATTGTTATGAGGATGAAACGAAGAAGCAAGAATATGTAAGATACAATGTAATGTAGATGTGTGTAGTTATTCACTTTAATGGGAGGAATGGGGGTGGAGCTGCTGAGTATTTCTTAAACAGTGAGAAATTGCAAAGTGTTGCTCTTCAAAAGGACCTAACTGGATTTATTCCTGGATGAAAGTGAGGACTGCAGATGCTGGAGATTAGAGTTGGAGAGTGTGGTGCTGGAAAAACACAGCCGGTCAGGCAGCATCTAAGAAGCAGAAGAATCGACGTTTCAAGCATACTCCTAGTTTATTCCTAGTCATTTAAACCTAAGCCCTTCATTGTAAGAGGATTTAGTTTTAGGAGTAAAGATGTCTTGCTTCAATTATGTGTAATGGTATTCAAACTGAACCAGGAGTAATGTGTGCAGTTTTGGGCCACTTTCATAGGAGGAAATTATTTGCCATAGAAGAAGTACAGTGAACTAATTGCTAGGATAGCAGGATTGTCCTATGAAGAGAGATTGAGGAGACAGGGTGGTATTCTCTAGACTTTTGAAGACTAAAGGTAATTAATTGAAACTTGGAAATGCTTAAAGCATTAGACATTGTAGATGCAGAAAGAATGTTTCCCATGGCTGGGGAGGGGATGGTCTGCAACCAAAGCCTCACAACAAGGGGCAAGTCACTTAGGACTAGAATAAGAAGGTATTTGGTCACTCAGAGGTTGGGGATCTTTGGAATGACTATCACAGAGAGATGTGGTAAATCATTCAAGGTAGAGATCAATAGAATTCTATACATTAATGACATTGAGGGTTACGGGGATAGCATTGGAAAATGGCATTGAGGTAAATGAACAACCATCATCATGAATGGTGAAACTGGCCTGCAGGATCATACTGACCATGGACAGCGGTTCCTGCCAAAATACAGAGTAACATCATCCATATCCAGAATAAGTGCCTTTATATTTGGATTGGTGCTCTGAATACAACGTTGTTTGCAGATAGTCTTGGTCAGAAGGCTGACGTCATGTGCATTAAAGGAGTATAGTACAAATTTGCCTTAAGGATTAATTTACAAGGATGATTACATAAATTTGATTCTCATTCCCTTGACTTTGAGCAGTTCAGATGCAATCTAATTGAATTAATTAAAATAATAGTGATTTAATGCGTTGAATCAAGTTAATTCCTTTGATGAGTAAACTCAGAGCAAGGAGCACAGTTTTAAAGTTAGAAATGGCCCATTTATATTGAAAAAGCATGATTTCAAACAAAGGCTGTGGGAAATCTGGAACTCTCCCTGAATTTTCAATATTGCAATTGATTAACTGTAGCAAAGGCAAGTAAATCTAGTTCAGCTATTGGTCTATTGAATAGTTTGATTTGCTGAATAACTATTCTAGGAAAGCAGTATTCAAAATCAGCAAAGTTTTGGATCCAGCAGGAATAGGTGAAGTATGAAATTAATACTTCACATGTATCTTTACCAAGGGAAGTGGTGCTTCCCAGGTCATAGTGGAAGACAGGGTTATGTAGTACTGACTTAGAGTCATAGAGATGTACAGCATGGAAACAGACCCTTTGGTCCAACCCATCCATGCCGAACCAGAGGACACAGCTTAAAAATACGAGGTAGACCATTTAGGACAGAGATGAGGAGAAACTTCTTCACCCAGAGAGTGGTGGCTGTGTGGAATGCTCTGCCCCAGAGGGCAGTGGAGGCCCAGTCTCTGGATTCATTTAAGAAAGAGTTGGATAGAGCTCTCAAGGATAATGGAATCAAGGGTTATGGAGATAAGGCAGGAACAGGATACTGATTAAGGATGATCAGCCATGATCATGTTGAATGGTGGTGCAGGCTCGAAGGGCAGAATGGCCTACTCCTGCACCTATTGTCTATTGACCAGATATCCCAACCCAATCTAGTCCCACCTGCCAGCACCCAAAATTGCTAAGGAGGTGCTATTGGACATGCTGACTATTTAAAGTTTATAAGACACCAGGACCATGTGAAATGGATTCAAGGATAGTGAAGAAATTGAAGGGAGAAACTCAGGAGGCTCTGATCAGAATTTTCTGACCCTCCTTTGATGCAAGGGTAGTACCAGAGTACATGAGAATGATAATGTTAAAGCTTTGTTAAAAAAAAAAGGATGTAAAGATAAGTCCAACATCTACAGTTCAGTCAACCTTGGTAGTGGGGAAGCTTTTAGAGCAATGCTTTAATACAAAATCAGTAGTTACTGAGGCAAATGAAGGTTAATTAAGCACTGATTTGTTAATGGCAATTCATGTTTCACTAAATTGTTCAAATTATTTTTTTGATGAGATAAGAGAGAAGATTGATTAGGGTAATTTACGTGGCGTATATAGACTTCCAATTGCATTATTCTTCAGTTAATGGTTACAAATTTGACTTTCTTTCATGCAAGCAAATTTCTGATGATTGGTACTTGGACTTGCTATAGAACTCTTATTTTGCATACAGTTATACAGTAATGAAAATATTTTCTTTTACTAAAATGTGTGAAGCAGATGAAACAATTCAGTGCTGTATTTTCCCAACATATCAAATACCATCTATTATAACTGGAAGGTAAGTGAAAATAATGACATACAGTGAGATTCCATAATATTCATACTCTATGCATCTTGGATGTAACACAACAAAGATTCACTAGATTGGTTCCTGGGCTGAGAAGCTGAGTAAAGTGGGTCTGTTCTTCTCTGGAGTCTAGCGAATTAGATGACCTACATGAAACATACAAACTCCTGAAAGGGCTTGACAGAATTGACAGAGAAACTGTTTCTCTTGGCGAAGGAACCGACTCAGGGCAGTGATTCAGGAGAGGATGCTCATTATTTAAGACTGTGATAGAGTGAAATTTCTTCACTCAGTGGATCATAAAGCTTTGAAATTAATTTCAGCAGACGTGTTACATTACCATGATTGATCAAGAAATTATCTAGGTATCTGGCATCTCCATGATAGAGTTTGCATTTGTTAGTTGGATTATGTGATCTTCTGTCTCACTGTCAACCACATATATATCAGTGTCAGACAACTACAAGCATTTTTTGTACATGATTTATCCACTATAAGCAAATGTTTAATGTAACCCTTAAATTGGCATTTCCAAAAAATACAATGAAGATTGAGCAGTACGACGCAGGTAACACAAAAACCTAATTGGTATAGTGTTGCAAATATATCATTTTTGTACCACAGATCGAGTACTTGGAAAGCAGAGTATTATCCCATGAAATTCAAAATGCATGACATTAATGACATCAGGCAGGACATAAGTAACCATGTAGACCTGTAAAAAAAATGCTGTGTTAAAAGAAGTTGCAAATAAAAATAAAGCCATGAAATAACCATTTCCATGGCAACAAAAACAAATGGAAATTCTTACCTTTTCAACAGAACTGTTCTCATCGTTCACCAAGGACACCTTCCTACTGTCATGCTTTGCTTTAATCAGTCTTTTTGAAGTTTGTTCTCTCAACAGTGTGGCATATCCTATGTGCTCATAGATGGGATTCGTTGTCATCTTTGAAATATACTCAGATGCTTTAGTTTCTATGTACAGTGTTATCAAACCATCAGTCACTAAATCATGAATCGACTCAAAACGCTTCTCACCAACAAAATGCTTTCCATCATAGAACAACCTGTAGTTTAAGGTCTGATATCCAAACCTACAAAGAAAACACCAAAAAGATAATAGTTATAAGCAGTGTCCTCAGCATCTAAATCAAATAAATCACAGGATAATTCAAGTAAAATATAGCTACAAATGAAAAATTGGGTGAACATGATACAAGAAATATGATCAGGAAACACAACACAATGAGTTTATTAAAAAACTCAAATGTTTTATTGAGAAAATTGGGGCGGGGGTGTTAAGTGGAAAGTGTTTTACCTTGCAAAAACATATTTTAATAAACTGAAGTATAAAATCAAAATTAGATCAATGGGGAAATACAAACCAAAGTTATCTACACTCGTTAATTACCCATGACATGTATAAGTGTGTGTATAAATGGAGTCAACCCTCCTGGTTTAAATTTAAACAAAGTTTAGCAGTTAATGATCAATCACCAGAAAACTGGCAGGTCTACCTGGGCCACATCTCTACCAATCAGAGTCTACTTGAAAACCAGTCAACATGCCCTTCTCATACAGAATAATTTTTAAAATGTTGATGCCCATTATGTTGGTATTCTTGTGAATATACTGATGAGAACTTTACCAAAATGTGCCTTTTTGATGCAATCTTAAATTTTCTTCCCAGTAAAAAAAAGTGAGTCTCACTAAAACCACAGCAACGAATCCAATCGGGCTTCTTGTCACAAGCAGGATTCAGATTCACATAGCTCCCTTCATTACTAAATTTTACCTTAAGAGTGCCCACAAACCTAAATTAAAAATTTCTTATTTGTAAAACAAGGTTCCAGTTTCTGGTCACATTCCACAAGTACCAAGGCTGATACTCCAATGACATACTGAGTGATTACTACACTGGTGGAGATGCTCTTTCAAATTAGATGTTAACATGAGGCCTGCTTGGGTAGATGTAAAAGACTGCGTGGCAGCATTTAAAAAAGAAAAGGACCAGGAGATTTGTCCCCAATTTCTTGACCTAAACTGATCCCTCAACATCACAAAACCAAACTATTTAGTTATAATCATGTTGCTGTTGCAGTTTGGTGCATGCAAAATTGACTATTGAATTTTCTACATTGCAACAGTGACTACATTTAAGAAGTAATTTGTTGGCTGTGAAAACCTTTGAGATGTTCTGTGCCCATTAAAATTACAAAAGAAAGGAAATCTTCTGTTTTTGTTCTGAAATGTGGGGGATTCAGCTGGAGTAATGATATTGCATGTCAGCAGATGGATATTAGGACTTTTGTTGGAGATGGTCATTGCCTGTATTTAAGTGGCACTAACGTTCTCACCACATAAGTACACACAACAGATTACTTCATCACCTGAGAAATAATGAGCGCAGTGGAATAAACACTGGCTTGATTTATTATTGTCATAGGTACGGAGATATTGTGAAAAGTATCTTATTGCGTGCTGACCAGGCAAATCATACCTCACCAGGCAAATCATTCCTGAAGAAGGGCTTATGCCTGAAACGTCGATTCTCCTGTTCCCTGGATGCTGCCTGACCTGCTGCGCTTTTCCAGCAACACATTTCCAGCTCTGATCTCCAGCATTTGCAGACCTCACTTTCTCCTCCTGACATAAGTACCACCTGATGAAGGAGCAGCACTCTGAAAGCTAGTGCTTCCAAATAAACCTGTTCAAATATAGCCCGATGTTGCATGATTTTTAACTATGTCCACCCCAGTCCAACACTCCAAGTCATGGTTATGTAAGTACATCAGAGTAATAGAGCAGAACGCAGAATACAGTATTACAGCCATAGAGAAGATTCAAAGAAACATCAACTCTAATATATGAGGGGTCTGTTCATAATTTTGATAATAGCAGGGAAGTTGTTGTTCTTGAATCTGTTGGAACATGCATTCAAACTTTCATGACTCCTGTCTGTTGAAAGAGGATAGAAAAGAGGATAACCAGGGTGGTAGGGGTCTTTGATTATGTTGGCTGCTTTCCCAAGGCAATGAAAAGAGTAGACAGAGTAAATAGAAGGAAGGCTAGTTTTTGTGATGGACTGGGATGCATTCACAATTCTCTGTAATTTCTTGTGGTCTTGGGCAGAGCAGTCACCATCCCAAACTGTAATGCATCTGAGTAGGATGCTTTCTATGGTGCATCTATAAAAAGTGTTAAGAGTCATTGTGGGCATGCCCAACTTCCTTTGCCCTCTGAGGAAATAAAGGCATTGATGTGCTTTCTTGACGGGAGCACCAATGTGGATGGACCAGGATAGATTGTGGTGATATTTACTCCTAGGAATTTGAAGCCATTGACCACTTCCACCTCAGCACCATTGATATAGACAGGAGCATGTCCTCCACTTGACTTCCTGAAGTCCTTCATTTTGCTGACATTGAGGGAGAGACTTTGTCTTTACACCATGCCACTAAGGTCTCTATCGCTTTCCTGTAGTGTTTTGTCAATTTTTTGAGATCTAACCTGCTATGGTGGAGTCATTTGAAAATTTGTAAATGAAGTTAGAGCTGAATTTGGCCACACAGTTGAGAGTGCATAAGGAGTATAGTAAGGGGCTGAGTACACAGCGTTTCAGGCCACCGGTGTTGAGGATTATGGTGGAGGTGGTGTTGTTGCCTGTCCTTATTTATTGCAGTCTGTGGGTCAGGAAGTCGAGGATCCAGTTGCAGGGGCGGGAGGAGCAGAGTCCTAGGTCTTGGAGTTTGGAGATGTGTTTGGTTGGAATTATGGTGCTGGAGTCAATAAATAAGAGTCCTATATAGATGTCGTTGTTATCCAGGTGATCCAAGAATGAGCGTAGGTCAAGGAGATGGTATCTGCCGTGGACCTATTGCAATAGTAGGTGAATTGTGGTGGATCAAGACAATCTGGGAGAATGGAGTTGATGCGTGTCATCTCAAAGCACTTCATAATAATGGATGTCTGAGTCACTAGGTGATAGTTTTTAAGGCACATTGCCTGACAGTTTTATTTGGCACCAGGATGATAGCGTCTTGTTGAAGCAAATGGAAACCTTACATCATAGCAAGGAGAGGTTAAAGATGTTTGCAAAAATTCCCACCAGATGGTTCATGCAGGATCTGAGCGCATGGCTGGGGACTCCATCCATGCCCGTCGCTTTCAGTGGATTCACTCTCAAGAAGACTGGTCTGACATCTGCACTGTCACTGTGGAGACAGGTACACCCAAGGCTGCTGGGATAGGTGACATCATTTCATTGACCTTCTGTTCAAATCTAGCAGAGAATGTATTGAACTCACTGGGGAGAGATGCATTGTCGGCAGCAATTCCACTCAACATTGCTTTGTAGCCCATTATATCATATAAGCCTTACCACTGTCAACGTGTGTTCATATGATGAGCCTGGGACTAGTTCAATCTGATGTTGTCCCATGGTGTCACTGATGGCTGTGTGAAGATCGTATCTAGATTTCCTGCAGAGGTCAGGGTCACCAGACTTAAATACCTCTGACCTGGACTTTAGTAGGGACTGGGTATTCTAGTCCATCCATGGTTCCATTTGGGGAATACTGGGATTTACTTCTTTGGCACATAATCCTCTACACACTTTCTGATGAAATCTGTGACAGTACTGGCATGGTCATTTGATTGGCACTGAGTCCTGAATACGGACCAGTCCACTGACTGGTTTCACAAACAATGATTTCATAAACCATTGTGAGGAAGCCCTACAGTGATGCACTGCAGTTTAACTGATTGGCCTCAAAAAACAGCAGCAAACTTCCTTGTAACAAGTATGCTTCCACCCAGTGGTGAGTTTCCTTCGCTTCCCACTGTCCTGAGTATTACCAGAATTCCTTGGCACTATGTCCAATGAGGTACTGCTATAATATCAAGAACAGTCTTTCTAGCTTCACCACGAGAATTCAGGTCATGCAACATATAGACCAAGATTCTAATGATTTTGCTAGAGCCCAAAACAAGCATAAGGTAGCTGAGAAGCAGGAAAATAGCACATCTTGGCAACTTCCTCGAACATTTTCTGATATTTACAGGCTTCGGAATAATGGAATAGACAATAGACATTAGGTGCAGGAGTAGGCCATTCTGCCCTTCGAGCCAGCACCACCATTCAATATGATCATGGCTGATCATCCTTAATCAGTATCCTGTTCCTGCCTTATTTCCATAACCCTTGATTCCACTATCCTTGAGAGCTCTATCCAACTCTTTCTTAAATGAATCCGGAGACTGGGCCTCCACTGCCCTCTGGGGCAGAGCATTCCACACAGCCACCACTCTCTGGGTGAAGAAGTTTCTCCTCATCTCTGTCCCAAATGGTCTACCTCGTATTTTTAAGCTGTGTCCTCTGGTTCAGGACTCACCCATCAGCGGAAACATGTTTCCTGCCTCCAGAGTGTCCAATCCTTTAATAATCTTATATGTCTCAATCAGATCCCCTCTCAGTCTTCTAAACTCAAGGGTATACAAGCCCAGTCGCTCCAATCTTTCAACATAAGATAGTCCCGCCATTCCAGGAATTGACCTCGTGAACCTACGCTGAACTCCCTCAATAGCCAGAATGTCTTTCCTCAAATTTGGAGACCAGAACTGCACACAATACTCCAGGTCTGGTCTCACCAGGGCCCTGTACAGCTGCAGAAGAACCTCTTTGCTTCTATACTCAATCCTTCTTGTTATGAAGGCCAGCATGCTCTTAGCCTTCTTCACTACCTGCTGTACCTGCATGCTTACCTTCACTGACTGGTGTACAAGAACACCCAGATCTCTTTGTACTGTCCCTTTACCTAAATTGATTCCATTTAGGTAGTAATCTGCCTTCCTGTTCTTGCCATCAAAGTGGATAACCATACATTTATCCACATTAAACTGCATCTGCCATGCATCTGACCACTCACCTAACCTGTCCAGGTCACCCTGTAATCTCCTAACATCCTCCTCACATTTCACCCTGCCACCCAGCTTAGTATCATCAGAAAATTTGCTAATGTTATTACTAACACCATCTTCTATATCATTAATATATATTGTAAAAAGCTGCGGTCCCAGCACTGATCCCTGCAGTACCCCACTGGTCACTGCCTGCCATTCCAAAATGGAGCCGTTTATCACTACTCTTTGTTTCCTGTCAGCCAACCAAATTTCAATCCAAGTTAGTACTTTGCCCCCAATACCATGCGCCCTAATTTTGCTCATTAACCTCCTATGTGGGACTTTATCAAAGGCTTTGAAAGTCCAGATACACTACATCTACTGGATCTCCCTTGTCCATCTTCAGAGTTACATCCTCAAAAATAATTCTGACAAGGCACATTGCTTTCGCTACGTTGCCCATTCAGCTGTTTCTTGACATGGATGCAACCAAGTTTATTTTACACTGCCATATACAAGCACAGGGATTTCAGAAGGTTCAGAATATTCCAGAAGATTTGTAGAAGCCATTCTAAAGAACAGCCAATTCACAGAGGAAACCCAATAAGATCATTAGGCACATAATGGCCTCAATGTTAAGCAGAAAGAGAGTGAAAGAGACACCCTCAACACACTGGAGAGGAAAGCCCTAGAAGGACTCAGGAGGGGCAAAGACATTGTAATCCTACCAGTGGACAAAGGGCACAGGACCGTCATACTGAACAGAGCACAATACATAGAGAAAGCGAACACACTACTTACACTTACCAACAGATGGCGACAGACCAAATACCACAACTGGAAAACTGCATCAGAGTTACCCTGAGAAATCTACACAAGACGAGAGAATATAACAAGATGGATTTCCAAAAAAATGATGCCAAAGGGATCCAAAAAACCCTGCTTCAATGGACTTCCCAAGGTACACAATCCAGGGGCCCCCATCAGGCCCATAGTTTCACTCCCAGAACACCAGCATGCAGACTAGCTAAAGAACTGCATCAAAGACTAAAACACCTAGTGGACAACTCAAACCACTCCATCCACTCTGCCAAAGAATTCCTGAACTTCACCAAGGACACAAAAATAGATGAGCACGAGATTATGGTCTCTTTCAACCTGACAGCACTATTCACCTCCATAGACATCACCTTAGCTAAGGACACACTTGCCTCATTACTCAAAAGGACCAGGAAATCAGGCAGCCTACAGCACCAAAACCATCAGCAAAGACAACACCTTCAAACTACTCTCTGTGCCTCATGACCCATTTCATCTTCAATGGCCAGGTACACAAACAAATCAGCAGACTAACCACCGATATCAGGACTGATAGCAGACGCTGTCAGGCAAGGATTAGAATGGACAGCACTGCCCACTATCCAGCCTAAACTGTGGATCTCCTATGTAGACGACACCTTTGTGATTAGCAATGATCACATCTGGAAGAAACCTATCAAACTCATAAACAACATCCTTACCGGCATAAAATTCACCAAGGAAGAGAACAATAACTGACTCTCCTTCCTGGATGTACTGGTCAAACGCAAGGCCAATAGTGAGCTCCACACCAGCATATACAGGAAAGCCAGCCACACAGACCAAGTACCGAAGTACAACAGCAACCATCCCACAAATGCAGCTGCATCAGAACACTGTTCAAGTGAGCCATAACTGCGCAAAGCAGAAGAACGCCAACACAATGTCTTCCAAAACAACAAGCTACCAAAAACGTGTAGTCCGCCGGTACATACATGACAGACCACAATAGGAAGTCACAACATGGCTGGGCACATTGCCATACATTAAGAACATATCAGAAATGGCCACCAAACTACTCCAACCCCTAGGTATCATGGTAGCCCACAAACAAACTACCACACTACGACAGCTAGAAACAGGTATAAAGGATCCCATACCCACAACCAACAGGACCAATGTTACACACAAAATACTATGTAAAGACTGCCAAAAGCACTACATAGAGCAAACAGAAAGGAAATTAGTACCAGGGTACATGATCACCAACTAGCCACCATGAGACATGACTAGCTATCACTTGTATCCATACAAATGGACAATGAAGGACACCAATTCGACTGGGACAACACATCCATCCTAGGACAAGCCAAACAAACAGGGACATGCATGGGAATTCTTGGAAGCCTGGCACTCAACCTGGAAGTGCATTAACAAACACGTAGAGTTAGACCCAATATAACAACCGCTAAGAAACTGAACCAGCAACAAAACTGGAAATGACACCGCCAACCCCAGCAGACCCAGACACATAAATAGCAAGCGGGACAGAACACCAGTGCTTCACCAGAGGCACACTGATGATGTTACCTAGTATGGTGACGAAGGGTCTGCAAACAAACTTACCAGCTCAGCTAGCAAGTCAATAACCTCACTTCAGAAGGCAACTGAGGAAGATCAAAAATGTCGTACTTCTGCATGAAGTTGATTGCAAACACCTCAGTTTTATCTGGTTTCTGTCAAAATGGAAGAGGTCTTTTTGTGAATTTTCCTCTCCTCATTAGATGCTCATGCATGACTGCACATGAAAGACTGGACTTGTTCTATTAGCCATGGAGATTACAGAGCTCTACCTACATCAAGCTGCACTTCTTTTTAGTCGGCTGTAGTCCTATGTTACACCCTCACTAGGTTAGTCGTTCATATTCAATACCTTTCGTGCTGCTCCTAGCATGCTTTTTTTGTACCCTCACTGAACTAGAGTTAATAAGCTTGATGGTGACAGAGATGTGAGGAAAATGGTGGATCGCATGGGTTCAGATTATAATTATGTATAATACTGCTACTATTAACAGCCCACGCTACCTCATGAGCTGCCAGTTTGGCACCGAATCTATTTCGTTTGGCACACAGTCCAATAATTCTCACTTTGAAACCAGAACTGGACCCAAATGTGTTGGGTTGCTCATTCCTACCAACGCTTCCATGAACCAGTGAACCTACAGCAGGATGATGTCTTGACATTGGTTCTCTTATTGTCTACCCCAAAACCAGCTCGACAGCTATGCCTTACAGGGCTCAAAGTCAGTAGTAGCAAAGACCATTAGAAACACTGGGAGGTGATAAGAATGGTATTGTCACTGGACTAGCAACCGAGAGATTCATATAAAACTTTGGAAACCTGAATTAGAAGCCATGGTTGAATTTGAATTCATTTTTCAAAATCTGGATTTAAAAGTCTAATGATGACCATGAAATCATTGTTGATAGCCTGAATGAAAAACACGTCTGATCTGGTTCACTAATGTGTGCTTAACAGAAGGAAATCTGCCACCCTTATCTGGTCGTGCCTATATGTGACTCCAGATCCACCTGAATATGGTTGTCTCCGCCGGCTGAAATGGCCAACCTGGCCACTCACGTGTCAAAACGTGAGGTGCTGGAAAAGCACAGCAGGTCAGCAGCATCTGAAAAGTAGAAGAGTCGATATTGCAGGCATAAGCCCTTCATCAGGAATGAGCAGTCCTTTCTGCAAGGTGGAATAAGAAGATAAATACAGTTCAGACCACACAGCATTGACCAAGGCATCAGGAACAACAGCAAACGCAGCCCTGCTATCCCTGCAAAGTCATCCTTATCAACATTCGCAGCCAGTGCCAAATTTGGACAGCTGTCTCACCGACCTTTCAACCAACAGCTCGATACAGTCACACTCACAGAAGTGTATCTTACACACAAGACACTGTCATTACTATCCCTGGACATATCCATAAAAAATGGTGACAACTCAGTGGTAGTCCCATGCAAAACAATGGAGGATAGCCTCAATGTGAAGGCAAGACTTGGTCTCCACAAGGACTGTGTGGAGCAGACAGTACAGAGGTTGCTATACTGATATTTCATCTGGTGGCCTGAGACTTCATAGGGTCCTGAGTTAATGTTGGTCGCTCCCAAAGAAACTCATTCTTTTGAATATTTTGAATATGTCTAGCAATTTAAGGTCATCCATGTGCCACGGTGGGGCATCAGCTTTAGGAGAATTGAATTCAAATGCAATCTGAAACCTCATGCCCTAGCAACCCCATTCCACCAAGCCATCAAACTAGGGGATCACTGTTCGATGAACAGCACAGGACATGCATGGAGCTGTAACCAATTCAATTTACTCCATGCAATGTTAAGAAACAGTTGAAGACATTGGATACTGCAAAAGCTGTGGACCCTGATAATTTTACTGAAGACGTACGCTCCAAAACTTGCAAAACCTCCAGATAAGGTGTTCCAGTATGGCTACAACACTGGCATCTACCCAACGACGTGTAAACTGTCCAGGTATGTCCTATAGAAAAGCAGGACAAACCTTAAACCAGTCAATTACCACCCTATCAGTTTACTCTCAGCCGTCAGTGAAGTGATGGAAGGGGTCATAAACATTGTTTTCAAGCAGCGCTTGCTTAGCAATAATCTGATCGCTGATGTTCAGTTTGGATTCCCTCAGGGCCACTCAGCTCCAGACCGCACTCCAGCTTTGATGCTAAAATGCAGAAAAGAATCAAATTCCAGAGGTGAGGCGAGACCTTCTGCTGTTGATATCAAGATCATATTTGATCAGGCAAGGATACAAGGAGCCCTTGTAAAACTGGAGTTAACGTGAATTGGGGAAAATCTCCCTGCTGGCACAAAGTAATAAGATTGTCAACACTGGAGGTCAGTCATCTCAGCAATAGCTCATCACTGCAGAAGTTCCTCAGGGAGGTGTCCAATGCTCAACCATTTTCAGCTGCTTTGGAAGGTCGGAAGTGGGATGTTCACTGATAATTGCATAATTTTCAGTATCATGTGTGATTCCTCAAATATGGAATCCAAAATGTCCAAATTCAGCAAGATTGGATTGATAAGTAAAATTCATGCTACACAAGTGCCGGACACTGATCGTCTCCAACAAGAGAGATTCTAATCGCCATCCCTTGATAATCAATGACATTAGCATCACTGAATCGCTTGCTACCAACATTCTGGGGGGGGGGGGGGGGGAAGTTACTATTCACTAGAACCTGAACTAGACTAGTCACATCAATATTATTCTGGATCAGTGGTGCTGGAAGAGCACAGCAATTCAGGCAGCATCCGAGGACAGGCAAAATTGACGTTTCGGGCAAAAGCCCTTCATCATGAAGGGCTTTTGCCCGAAACGTCGATTTTGCCTGTCCTCGGATGCTGCCTGAATTGCTGTGCTCTTCCAGCACCACTGATCCAGAATCTGGTTTCCAGCATCTGCAGTCATTGTTTTTACCTAGTCACATCAATATTACAGCTGTAAAAGCAGGTGAGAGGATAGGAATTCTGCAGGAGTAACTCATCTCCTGCCTGAACAAGACAAATCAGCAGGGTGATGGAATACTCCTCACTTGTCTGGATGAGAACGTTTCCCTCCAGTGTGTATAATTTACAAGATGTGCTGCAGCCAGTGAAGCCTACGTTCCCAAATTAATAAAAATGGATGAACATTAAGGCTCCTATCCAGAGTATACTCTATGCTCTCAACACTTCTCACTATAGTTTCAGTAATTGAAAGAAGGGAAAACATGATAATAAAGAAAAGGCTAAAAATTACTTGCTGATGTTTGGCCTGAAGTCATGAGAATCTTGTGTCTATGTTCAAGGACTTTCAGGGCCAATCCTACAGCCACCCAGATTATCAGTCGAGGCCCTGGAATTACCAGTCCAATAACATTATCATTAAACTATGTTATCTGAAGGTAGATTAGAACTAGCAGGTGTGAGATAAGGATAATGGAACAGTATATTGATCATAAAAGCTTGCTGCTAAGGGATAATAAAATAATTCTAGGATCATGTTCCCAACAGAAAAGCTAGTTAAAATTGAAAACCTAAAGTAGAAATGGGACGTAAGGAAAATTAATGAGGCAGCAACATTAACGCTATGAACTTGCATTTATAAACACCAAACAATGTATTAGTATATCAATTGCACTGAAGCAGTGCATACTGTGTCAAGGTTTCTTCATAACTGACTGGTTTCAGTACCTTTTAATAAAACTGTTAATTTCAGTCCAGAGTTGGTTTTTAAACTGATGATTTCTGGACAGATATAAAAATAATTTAAAAGGCTACTATATAGTGCTGGCCTTTATTTCAACAGGACATAGTACAAAGGGATGAATGTTATTCGATAGCTGCGAAGAATTTGGTCAGACCCCCACGTAGATCTTTGCATTCATTTCAGGTACCGTTCTTCAGGAAGGATACAGGAAGGTCTTTCAGAGGTGTAACATGGATTCACCTGAATGATCCAATGGGTAAAAGGCTTAAATGCTGAGGGCAGGTGGTTACAAAGGGTCAGCTTCAATTTCCTTGAATATTGCAGATAAAGGAGTGATCTAAATGAGATAGAGTCATAGAGTCATAGAGATGTACAGCATGGAAACAGACCCTTCGGTCCAACCCGTCCATGCCGACCAGATATCCCAACCCAATCTAGTCCCACCTGCCAGCACCCGGCCCATATCCCTCCAAACACTTCCTTATATACACATGCAAATGCCTCTTAAATGTTGCAATTGTACCAGCCTCCACCACATCCTCTGGCAGCTCATTCCATACACGTACCACCCCCTGCGTGAAAAAGTTGCTCCTTAGGTCTCTTTTATATCTTTCCCCTCTCACCCTAAACCTATGCCCTCTAGTTCTGGACTCCCCGACCCCAATGAAAAGACTTGGCCTATTTATCCTATCCAAGCCCCTCATAATTTTGTAAACCTCTATAAGGTCACCTCTCAGCCTCCGACACTCCAGGGAAAACAGCTCCAGCCTGTTCAGCCTCTCCCTGTAGCTCAGATCTTCCAACCCTGGCAACATCCTTGTAAATCTTTTCTGAACCCTTTCAAGTTTCACAACATCTTTCCGATAGGAAGGAGACCAGAATTGCACGCAGCGTTCCAACAGTGGCTTAACCGATGTCCTGTACAGCCGCAACATGACCTCCCAACTCCTGTACTCAATATTCTGACCAATAAAGGAAAGCATACCAAACGCCTTCTTCACTATCCTATCTACCTGCGATTCCACTTTCAAGGAGCTATGAACCTGCACTCCAAGGTCTCTTAGTTCAGCAACACTCCCTAGGACCTTAACATTAAGTGTATAAGTCCTGCTAAGATTTGCTTTCCCAAAATGCAGCACCTCACATTTATCTGAATTCAACTCCATCTGCCACTTCTCAGCCCATTGGCCTATCTGGTCCAGATCCTGTTGTAATCTGAGGTAACCCTCTTCGCTATCCACTACACCTCCAATTTTGGTGTCATCTGCAAACTTACTAAATGTACCTGTTATGCTCACATCCAAATCATTTATGTAAATGACAAAAAGTAGAGGGCCCAGCACCGATCCTTGTGGCACTTACACTGGTCACAGGCCTCCAGTCTGAAAAACAACCTTCCACCACCACCCTCTGTCTTCTACCTTTGAGCCAGTTCTGTATCCAAATGGCTAGTTCTCCCTGTATTCCATGAGATCTAATATTGCTAATCAGTCTCCCATGGGAAACCTTGTCGAACGCCTTACTGAAGTCCATATAGATCACATCTATTGCTCTGTCCTCATTAATCCTCTTTGTTACTTCATCAAAAAACTCAATCAAGTTTGTGAGACATTATTTCCCACGCACAAAGCCATGTTGACTATCCCTAATCAGTCCTTGCCTTTCCAAATGCATGTACATCCTGTCCCACAGGATTCCTTCCAACAACTTGCCCACCACCAAGGTCAGACTCACTGGTCTATAATTCCCTGGCTTGTCATTACCACCCTTCTTAAACAGTGGCACCACGTTTGCCAACCTCCAGTCTTCCGGCACCTCACCTGTGACTATCGATGATACAAATATCTCAGCAAGAGGCCCAGCAATCACTTCTCTAGCTTCCCAGAGTTCTCAGGTATACCTGATCAGGTCCTGGGGATTTATGCACCTTTACCCATTTCAAGACATCCAGCACTTCCTCCTCTGTAATCTGGAGATTTTGCAAGATGTCACCATCTATTTCTCTACAGTCTATATCTTCCATATCCTTTTCCACAGTAAATACTGATGCATAACTGAAGGATTTCATTGGTTAGACATATTATTTCCGCATATGAAAGAGTCATTAAAACGGGGCATGGGCTTAAAGTTAAACCGCAGTTTTCAGAGATGTCAGTCATCACTTCATTATACAAACAGTGCTCAAGTCTGATACTATTCCCCCAAAATGTTGTTACAGCTGGGCGTTTGAAATTTTCAAGTTTAATGTTGATAAATTTTGCTAAGCATTTGTACTAGGGGTTTTGGAACCATGCCAGGGTAAACAGAATTAAGATATCAGTCAGTCATAGTCTAATGGGGATGGGGAATGGGGGGTGCTGCTCTGCAAAGGGTCAGTGCTGTTGATAGCAGAATAGACTTAAGGAGCTGAATGGCTTGCTATCCTTAAAATATATGGAGATTTGAAACAAACAGAATAGAATATTGGGAGAAAATGAGGACTGCAGATGCTGGAGATCAGAGCTGAAAAATGGGTCGCTGGAAAAGCACAGCAGGTTACGCCCGAAACGTTGATTCTCCTGCTCCTTGGATGCTGCCTGATCTGCTGCGCTTTTCCAGCAACACATTTTTCAGAATAGAATATTGTGCAAACTAGAAAATTAGAGCATGTATCTTGACACATATTAAGCCAATAGAAACCAACATATATCAAAACTCATTAAAAATTGAAGGTTTAACATTGCATTGTGTTACTGAGTAATGTTGGGGAGATTTCACTGGGGTGTTTAATGTAGGGCTAGGGAGGGTGACATTAGTTCTGCAACAGACACTTCTAGTTCCAGCCCTGAAATGGTTAACAACAGCCAAGCGAGCTGCTGCTGGCGACTGCATGACTACCTGGCTGGAGCTTGTAAGGGATATGCATAATGTTAATTAAATCTTGGAGCCTGTAAATACCAGCCAGTATCAATTGCCCCATCGAAACTCGGGACTAATAAAGAAACCGATCGGAATCTGTAACTGTTAGACAAGTGTGAATTGCTCTATCGGAACCTGTAACTGTTAAGTGTGAATGGCTCTATTTAAGTCTAAAGTTGATAAGTGTAATTGTCAATTTAGTTAAACTGAAACTATTGAAAATGGCTAGCCTGTCAGATGCATAGTAATTCCTTGAAACAATGAACTATTGAATACGGGATCGGAACCGCTCCCGGGGATGGCTGAGCCATTGTCAAGCACAGCAGGAGCTGGACAGGCACTTCGATGCGGCCAATAGGAGGACGGATCCCCAGCGCGCGCAGATGAATGGACCAATGGGGAAGGTGAACTGACTGGGGACTCCAGGCAGCGCGAAGTATAATTGTGTCAAGTTTGAACGAGAAGGGAGAACGCCTTCTCCAACGAATGCATGCTTATAGATCCGTTGTACCAGTTAAGATTCTGTGAATAAACGGCTGTCTGCGTCTAACCATAGTTGCCAGTGTGAGTCTCTCCTTCTGAAAGAACACGCAAAGACGGGACCCCGCGGGTCTGTCTTAACAGTAGGCACAAGTGAATTGATATATTTAGAGCTTTAGGCACAGAAATACTTAAAAAAAAGCAGCAAGCATTACTAATAAATTAAGAAATTAACCAGAAGCAGTGTACTAAGAGATTCATAGAGGAATTGACACATCAAAACAACATCAGTTGAAGCATTGAGTGCAAATCAACAGATTAATGGAGTAATGAATATGCTGAAAAATAATATGAGCAGCAGGTACAAACAAACCAATAAATTACTGGAATGGCAAATACCAATAAACAATTCACCAAACATTCCAAAAAATCAGTTAAAATCAGATATTTTAGTGACTAAGAGCAAAAATAACAATTTTTGAGCAAATAATTTTAATAATTGATTAGATCATAAACAAATTTTAAGATAGCGGCAGGAAAACAACGTGGATTGTGGTGACAGGAATTTTCAATGGTCAAGGTGAAATTAAAACACTGAGTTATGAGGAAATGGTAGTGTGGTGGTAATGTCACTAGACTAGTAACCCAGGGACATAGACAGGACACAGGCTCAAATTCCTCCACAGCAGACAGTAGAATTTAAATTCAATTTATAAAACTGGCATGTAGTTTTAGTAAAGATGCATTATGAATCTATCTAGTTCTCTAGTGTTCTTCAGGGAAGGAAATCTGCCATTCATATCTTGTCTGGCCTACATCTGACTCCAGATCCACAGCAATGTGCTGGAGCCTTCAATGGCCACGCAACTGACTCGGACCAAGCAAAAGTAGGGTTAAGCAAAAAAATGCTGACTTTGTCCAGCAATTTTCCTATCTCATTAAAAAGGAAAAAAAAGTAAATATTTTACATCAAGACGGTCAATTTTGTAAATATTAATTGTATCCTGATGTGATATATAGACATATACATATGTAACATAGAGCTGCATGTCCATTTTTAATGCACTGAAGCCAAATTTTAATGTGGACATTTCAACAATATGTTAAGGTCTACATTTTGCTATTTTGGGGGAAATCTAATTTTCATAAATCTCATGAATCCTGTGAAAACTTCCTTTGGTCTTTTTGCAGGTCAGGAGAGTCAAGTGCACCTGCCTATCTGAGGTTGGATTCCCAATTTATAGAGTGAATGAAGTAACATAGCTGGGTTCCACCAGGGCTGCCCAGCTCCTGACTTCATTACAGCATTTGTTCAAACATAAACATGGAGAGATAATCTAGAGGAGGGTGGGGGTGGGGAGAAAGTAGCATAGAGTAGAATAGGTGACTGCCTTTATTCCTGATGAAGGGCTTTTGCCCGAAACGTCGATTTTGCCTGTCCTCGGATGCTGCCTGAATTGCTGTGCTCTTCCAGCACCACTGATCCAGAATGACCATCAAGAGACAATCTAACCACCTCCCCAAGACATTCAGTGGCACTACCATCACCATGCTGGGAATTACCAGAAACTCAATTTGACCAGCCGTATACAGTGTCTCCAAGAGCAGGTTAGGAATACTGCATGAAGTAACTCACCTCCTGACTCCCGAAAGCCCATCCACAGTCTATAAGGTACAAGTCAGGGGTGTGATGGAATACTCCCCACTTGCTTGGATGAATGCTGCTCCAACACTCAAGAAGCGTGACATCACCCAGAATAAAGCAGCCCACTTGATTGGCGCCATACACACAAGCATCCACTCCCTCCACCACTGATGCTCAGTCGCAGCAGTATGTACTATGTACAAGGTGTACTGCTAATATCACCAAAGATCCTTAGAAAGCACCTTCCAAACCCACAACCAACACCCTCTAGAAGGACAAGGACAGCAGGTACATGAGAACACCACCATCTGCACCATCATGACTTGGAAATGTAACACTGTTCCTTCACTGTCACTGGGTCAAATTCCTGAAATTCCCTCCCAAGCAGTATTATGGATCTATCTACAGAGCATGGGCTGCAGCAGTACAAGGCAGTAGCTCACCACCACCTTCTCAGGGGCTACTAGGGATGGGCAAAAGTTGCTGTCACAGCTAGTCACACCCAGGTCTGACATGTGAATTTTACAAATCAGAATCCCTCCTTGAAAGCATTTTCATTTGGTATTTTGGAGTTCTGGAAGTCAATTTGGAAAGTTCATGAAGGAGATGGACAACCTGCTGGCACCTCTGATATATTCTGAAAGGTAAGTTTTAAGTATTTTGTCATCGTTAAATGTCACCATCAGGTGTTATATTGTAAATATAGTTGTGTTTTTAGTGCAGTGGTCTGTCATAGGGAGCTGTCCTTTAAAGGAAAACTGACTACATTGACTAGCCTCACGTATTTGTTCACAGTTACATGTTTAGAATGCTTGAGTTCTGACTGCCAAAGCAAATCCTCTTTGTCAAGCTCAAGTGAGATGCTCCAATGATAGGAGGACCAAGGAAGCACTTCAATGACTCCCATGTGATGTACTTCATGGAATACAACTGCAGTGATTGGAACCAGGCGGATCTTGTTGACTACATGATCCTTGATTGGGGTTACTAACATAGGTCAATCAGGAAGCCAATATAAACAGGGGATTGTTCTTTCACATAGGCACTGACCCCACTTAGCTCTGCCTGGCACTTGTTTTCTGACCACTTGGGTGTTTCTTGGAAAATGCTGAATAAAGTTATCTTGCACATTGTGCTTTAACTGAAAAAAAAATAAACAGGGGATTTAGAATCTACTCCACCGGGGACTGACTCAGAGCTGGCTGGCCACAGCCAGTGTACTGAGCACAAATAAATAAAGGATAACTTGGTGATGGGATACCGGCCTCTGTGCACTTATTTCAGTGGTGACAGGAGAAAACAGTGTATGTTTGTGCGCGTGCAGGTGTAGGGGTGTGTGTCTGCAGGTGTAGGGGGTGTGGGTGTATAGGTGTAGGGGGTGTGGGTGTATAGGTGTAGGGGGTGTGGGTGTATAGGTGTAGGGGGTGTGGAGGTGTAGGCGTGTGGGGGTGTAGGCGTGGGGGGGGGTGTAGGCGTGGGGGGGGGTGTAGGCGTGGGAGGGGTGTAGGCGTGGGGGGGGTGTAGGCGTGGGGGGGGTGTAGGCGTGGGGGGGGTGTAGGCGTGGGGGGGGTGTAGGCGTGTGGGCGTGTGGGCGTGTGGGGATGTGGGGGTGTGGGGGTGTGGGGGGTGTGGGGGGTGTGGGGGTGTGGGGGTGTGGGGGGTGTGGGGGGTGTGGGGGGTGTGGGGGTGTAGGCGTGTTGGGGGTGTAGGCGTGTGGGGGGTGTGGGGGTGTAGGCGTGGGGGGGTGTGGGGGTGTAGGCGTGGGGGGGGTGTGGGGGTGTAGGCGTGGGGGGGGTGTGGGGGTGTGGGGGTGTAGGCGTGGGGGGGGTGTGGGGGTGTGGGGGTGTAGGCGTGGGGGGGGTGTGGGGGTGTAGGCGTGGGGGGGGTGTGGGGGTGTAGGCGTGGGGGGGGTGTGGGGGTGTAGGCGTGGGGGGGTGTGGGGGTGTAGGCGTGGGGGGGGTGTGGGGGTGTAGGCGTGGGGGGGGTGTGGGGGTGTAGGCGTGGGGGGGTGTGGGGGTGTGGGGGTGTAGGCGTGGGGGGGGTGTGGGGGTGTAGGCGTGGGGGGGGTGTGGGGGTGTAGGCGTGGGGGGGGTGTGGGGGTGTAGGCGTGGGGGGGGTGTGGGGGTGTAGGCGTGGGGGGGGGCGTGGGGGGGGTGTGGGGGTGTAGGCGTGGGGGGGGTGTGGGGGTGTAAGCGTGGGGGGGTGTGAGTGTGTAGGCGTGGGGGGTGTGAGTGTGTAGGCGTGGGGGGATGGGTGTGTAGGTGTGGGGGGGTGTGGGTGTAGGTGTATGGGGTGTAGGGGGGTGGGTGTGTCGGTGTAGGGGTGTACGTGTGTGTGTAGATGTAGGTTTGTGTGGGTGTAGGTTTGTAGGGGTGTGTGTGTGTAGGTGTAGGTTTGCAGGTGTGTGTGTAGGTGTAGGTTTGCAGGGGTGTGTGTAGGTGTAGGGGTGTAGGTGTAGTGGTGTGTGTGTGTAAGTGTGTAAGTTTGTAGGGGTGTGTGTGTAGGTGTAGGGGTGTGTGTGTAGGTGTAGGGGTGTGTGTGTAGGTTTAGGGGTGTGTAGGTTTAGGGGTGTGTAGGTTTAGGGGTGTGTAGGTGTAGGGGTGTACAGGTGTAGGGGTGTACAGGTGTAGGGGTGTAAATGTGCGTGTAGGTGTAGGTTTGTAGGGGGTGTGTGTAGGTGTAGGTGTGTGTAGGTGTAGTGGTGTGTGTGTGTAAGTGTGTAAGTTTGTAGGGGTGTGTGTATAGGTGTAGGGGTGTGTGTGTAGTTGTAGGGGTGTGTGTGTAGTTGTAGGGGTGTGTGTGTAGGTATAGGGGTGTGTGTGTAGGTGTAGGGGTGTGTGTGTGTAGGTGTAGGGGTGTGTGTGTGTAGGTGTAGGGGTGTGTGTGTGTAGGTGTAGGGGTGTGTGTGTAGGTGTAGGGGTGTGTAGGTGTAGGGGTGTGTAGGTGTGTGTAGGTGTGTAGGGGTGTGTGTGGGTGTAGGGGTGTGTGTGTGTGTGTGTAGGTGTAGGTGTATGTAGGTGTGTGTATGTAGGTGTGTGTGTGTGTGTGTATGTAGGTGTGTGTGTGTGTGTATGTATGTAGGGGTGAAATATCAGCATGTAAGCACATACCTCCAAGCTAGAAAAATCATTTAATTCAGAGGATGAAGTTCGGTGCCGTAACCATGGAGGTGACCCTGCATGGGTATGAGGCGAGGTCAGGTCCCGTGACATACAAAGTCCACGCAGGTGAGGCAGTCCTGAACAAACATGTAGATCACCTAAAAGTTGTTACCTCGCAAACAAAAAGAAACAGGAGCAAAACACACCTGCCACCTCAGAAAAGTCAGAAGGCCTGACAGAAACTACAGGTTCTCCCCCTCTGTCTCATGTCTGATAAAACCATGATGAATGCAGCCTCAATACTGTTAGATTAGATTAGATTCCCTACAGTGTGGAAACAGGCCCTTCGGCCTAACAAGTCCACATTGACCCTCCGAAGAGTAACCCACCCAGTCCATTTCCCTCTGACTAATGCACCTAACACTTTGGGCAATTAAGCATGGCCAATTCACCTGACCTGCACATCTTTGGACTGTGGGAAGAAACCGGAGCACCCGGAGGAAACCCACGCAGACACGGGGAGAATGTGCAAACTCCACACAGACAGTCGCCCGAGGCTGGAAACGAACCTGGGACCGTGGTGCTGTGAGGCAGCAGTGCTAACCACTGAGACTGTTACTGCTAGAAGAAGAGCAAGAACCTCTCCCAAGATGAACCGGATGCACGGGCTCAGCTATGGTACAGTCCGTGTCAGAGTCTGAATCAGAGGAATTGGATCTGGGGTGAAAATGTCGCAGGAAAAGCAACAAGAGGAAGACTGGGCCTACCTCCTGGTCTTTTAGGGGGTAAAGGAGGGGGCAGTGTTGGTTTGGAAATGTACTGATCAGAATCAGGTGGATCTTGCTGACTACAACATCCTTGATTTGGATTGTTAACCTGGACTAAGCAAGAAGCCCTGGCTCACCAATATAAACAAGGAATCGCTTGCACTCCCTTTTTGATTTCCTTAAAGACCTACTCCTCTGCTTTTGGTTGCACTTCTGTCCCATTCTCCTGATCTTTGGGCACCCGGTGCAGAAGGGGGAGGGCAGGTCTGAAGACTCCTCGTGGGTCTGCTCCTGGGCCTGGCCAAACTGGCCACGAACAAGTCCAAGCAGCAGGCCATGGAGGGGGTCGTTAGGGCCGACTGCCTGCGTCTCTTCCGCGGTAACGTTAGAGCCCGGGTGTCTCTAGAGAAGGAGCACGCGGTGTCCACCAACACCCTGGAGTTGTTCAGGGAGAGGTGGGCGCCGCAGGGACTGGAGTGCATTATTTCCCCATCCAACTCTATTTTGATTTAATCCCTGCCCTCCCCTTCACTGTTTGATCACGCAGCATTGCCCTTTGATGTGAAGGGCACTGCTTGTCATTGGCCACTTGGGTGTTTCCTTCCTTCCTGGTGGTGAAAATTGAATAAAGATTTATACACCTGTTCTCTTTCACTGTGTCTCACACCTGCACAGGCACAATATGTATGCTGGGGAAAGAAAAAATTATATGTAAACAGGGAATTTACAATCTTCTCAGCTCAGGGACTGACTCGGACCTGGGTCCACCAATTCTCCTGCTCCTCAGATGCTGCATAACCTGATGTGCTTTTCCAGCATCACACTGTCGACCCTGGCTGACCACAGCCAGAGTACCACACACAAGCAAGTAAAAGGCAACTTGGTAACAGGATGCCAGCCTCTGTGCAGTTATTTCAGCAACTTAGATGTCAAACCCTCAGAGAGTCTCACTCAGAAGAAACCACCATGCAGGAACCTCTTGTATGAACGGACACCATTCTTTGAGAACACCTGTCAGCAACAGGAATTATGGAAAAGGAACGAGGGAAAGAAATGCCAGCAATCTTTAGGCCATAGACTAATTTCACCTCCTGGGGAAAAAACTGACGAACATTTGGTTGGAGATGTGGCTCCTGGATCAGACTCATCAAGGATCTACAAACTCCAGGACCAGTGACACATAACTTCTTCAGTGGACAAATCAAACTCAGTGAGCGATTGCTGGTGCCAATTTGTTACACGTATTGATGCACTTGTTTTTCCCAATGTGGATGGCACCAAACGATTATTATATCTCTTGTAGGCTTGTGCTTTCATCTTTTCTACTCCAATTTAAATTGGCTGACTAATTTTTTAAAACCGTTTCGACACTTTACAAAAAATATCACCATCTATTCCCTTTATTATCAAGTACTCTTCTTTGAAATTGATAAAAACGTCTTTTATTGCTCTATTCCCACAGAACAGTTTCAAGTGATAGTGCATTTCAGCACAATAAATGTTGCATTAATCTGAAAATAAACAACAGCTTCTTTAAGTCACAATAACAGATCTTCCCTTTCATGTGGTTTCTGGTTTGTTGAGACAAGTTAGTAGGATTAGCAGCATTGCAATTGTTTTTCCACACAGCATGAGCTCAGTATCACTCATGTAAAGGAGGCGTGTGTTAGATAACTCCCACCTGTAAAATCTTGCTTACACAACCTTTGCTGAATGCACTTACTACAATGTAAATAATATATTGGATAAATGTAAAAAAGAACACGAGCTATAATTTCTTGATATCACTTCCACTACCCATTATTTGTATTTAAAGCACCATACTAAACTTTCAACAATATCATGACTTTTTTGTGTGGGGTCGAACTGAATAAATAATAAGAGTCATCTAAAAATAATCACAGAAATGTTCATAACCAAATAGTCTAAAGATCATTAACTGAAAACCAAGATCGTCTCTGTATTTTAAAAAATTGCTGTTTTAACATTCAGTCGGTTCAAAAGAGATTCACTCGGCTGAATGACTGATTGGAAAGGTTAACTTAACAAGACATATATCAAACTAAACAGGTCAGACCTTTATTCATTAGAGATTAGGATAATGAGGGGTAATCTTATTGAAACAAAATTGTTTTGAAGATGTGGGTATATGGTACCTTTAAGAGAGTTAAAAGCTAGCAGAACTACCTGACAAAGCACCAAGTATTCTGAATAAGGTAACAATGTAACACTTGGTCAAAAGCTAGATTAGCTGATTGCCTGGAAACAACAAAACAGATTTGAATTAGGCCAATCAGTTTAAATCATACCCCGAAAAATACCAAATTCCAGTCAAGTTTGAATTGAGTATATTGACAATCTTAAAAGCCAATGACACAATCCGATGCTTTGGAGATATAAGACCGGGGAAAATTGAACAGTTGGGAGGAGAACTGGCAAGCCAGTAACATCTGCAGACTGCCCGGAGAATAGCTCTCGTAAAGGTACCTTTATCGATCCGTGACCTGTGAAGCATAATGCCCAAGAAGAAGAAAAGATGACACAGGAAGATCAAAACAGAAGATTTGACAGCTGGCTGGTTTTGAAAACTTGAATTTTTGGTAAATCTTAATTGGGAGGTTTTATCGGACTAGTATTATAGAAGGGAAGGTAAAAGATAGGTTAAAGGAAGGAGTTGTAAATAGTTGTTAGTCAATTATTCTCTGTTATATTTTAAGAAATAAAATTGTTAATTTCTACTTTGAATAGTTCTTAGCTTCTCAAATTTTCACAGATTACTGTACGGGATATATCTTTTCTGTGTTGTTGGTTTAAATTAAGCAGGAGGGTTTATTCCGTGTCATGACAAAATTCTGAGGGGCTTGTTGAGAAGTTATTTCCTAGAAGGGATATCGTGAACTAGGGAACATATTATAGAATGTGACACTCATTTAAAACTGAAACATAAAGGAAATTCTTCTCCCAGAGAGTTCTGAATGTCTGGAATTCTGTGGAGGTTACGTCACTGAAGGTAATTGAAGAGAAGTTGATAGACATTTTTTGAAATGTTGGGGAGTGGAGGATTAAGAGGAGGTGGCACAGAAGAAGAGTTGAGCCTGGGCCAGATCGGCCATGATCTTACTGAATGGTGGTTGAGGCTTGAGGGGCTGGATGATCAACTCCTATTCTCATGCTATTCTGAAAGTGAATAATATACAATGTGGTGTGCATTAGCTGAACAGCATTACTGGTGTGTATGGAACTATCCTTGCCAAAACAATCTCACTCACATCATTAAACTGAGATGTTCTCCCCACTGAGAAGCGTTTGCAGTCCTGCTGTCATCCTGATTGTCCAACAATATGGTTCTCAGTCAGTAATGTGTTTGTTTAATCCTTTCCTCAGGCCTCTAGCACGGAAGTCCAGTTTATCATAATCATTTCCATCTTATGGAGATGAACTTTCAAGCTCAGTGGAGGAAAAGGGTATTGTTATGTTTTAATAGCTTCCTTTATCTATTTCTTTCACTAAGGCAGTCACTCTCTGCTGGAGCTCCACTGCCCTCTGTCTTCTGTTTGCAACCTCCCTTTTCCTTCGGTACTGTTATCACTCTGTTCTATAAGCCCTACTCAGTTTAAACCATACATTCGCTATCGACTCTCTGTTTGCAAATAGTAGGTAATTATATTTTGGCTGGACCCCATTCAAAGCACTATTCAACTTTGGTCCTCTCATCTGATGATATCGCCATGGTGTGTATCAGGCTGCTTAAATGACATTTGGTACCGAATGAACAGAAATATTTTCAATTTAAATAGTGCAAGGACTGAAGCCATTATTTTAGTCCTCAATTCAAACTCTATTCCCTAGCTGCTGACTCCCTCCCTCTTCCTGGCAAAAAACACCTGTTTGCATTCTGTGTGTCATATATAAAACAAGGTAAGCTTCTATATTCATAATCTCTAACACTACTAACTCATACAAACACCCAATTTCACACATCTCAGCCCATTGGCTGCTGAACTGCTCATTCATGTATTTTTAACCTCTACATTTGGTTGTTTGAACAAAATCCTGGCTGAACTACACTCCTGAATCACATTCCACCCTCTGAAAACTGGAGATCACCCAATGCTAGTCCCTGTGTTTTAGGGATTAGATTCCATTTTCTAACGCACAGTCGAGTGTCTTGGGACATTTTAAGTTAACTGAGTTATTGCTGTTATTGGATGACAGAGGCTTTACTAAAGAGGGCCACAAACATGATTCCTACTTACAGTTGTAATTACTCAGACAAGCTTAGAAAGCTAGGTACATTTAGTCTAGCAATGCATAAACTTTGAGGTACTTATTACAGTTTAAATGCCTTGATTTACTAATTGTGGAATTGCTAAACTCCAGTTAAAGCCTTGCATTGTAGATTTGCTAAATTGTGCCTGACTGGTTCTGGTATTTATGCCCTCCCTACTGATCTTTCAACTTGATGGTGATGGTGAATTGAGGAATACATCATGAAATGTGGTTACAAATTGTGTTGGTGTGCAATTCTGCTGATACTCAGGAACAGGTTTCATGGATGCCCACTTCTAGGTTGGTAAATCTCTTCTCAGTCCATTCCAATGAGCATGGCAGGCAAGACACATTACCTGAGTAAAGAGGCTTTCACTGCGAAAAAAAAATTTTGTTTTCAGAAGACGTTACTTTATTAAGTATATTAATTCCCAGCTCGGTCGGCAACAGGTAGTTTGTGAGCAGAAGACCACTAACTTATGCAAAGTGATAAGCATCAAGAAAGTGTCCAGTTTATCCACAATAACACAATCAAGCTGTTCTTTCTGCAGGTATCGAAGTCCTCTATTCAGAATGCGCTCACAAATAATGATCAGATGAAAGATTGACACTGCTGACAGCCCAATTGTGAACAGTACAGGACAAGTTAACACATAAAGGAAACTTAACTCCACAAACTTAATAATGCTAGTGCTCAGCCTCTGTGTGTAAAAGACAAGATTGAAACACTTGCACCCATCTTGTGCCAGAATGTGGAGTGGATGATTCATCTCAGTCTCCCTCTGGTGTTCTCACCACTACTAATGCCAGTCTTCAACTAAGATAATTCACTCCCCATAATATAACAAAAAGCTGAGCAGACTGGATACAAAGGCAACGGACTCGAACATCATCCTGACAGTAGTGAAGATTTATGCTTCAGAACTAACCAGGCCTCTAGCCAAGCTGTTCCAGAAAAGCTGCTAAACTAATGTTCAACAATATGGAAAATTGCTCGGGTATTCCCTGTTCAGAACAAATTCTCTGACCAATTACTGCTCCATTAGTCTACATTTAATTAACATAAAAATGGTGTGAGGTGTGTTGACAATGCTATTGAGTGACATTTAATCAACAATAACCTGTTCATAGGTATTCCATTGCATTTTGTGAAGACCTTATTATAACTTTAGGCAGAAGTGAGGACTGCAGAGATTAGAGTTGAGAGTGTGGTGCTGGAAAAGCACAGCAGGTCAGGTTTTCCTGCTCCTCGGATGCTGCCTGACCTGCTGTGCTTTTCCAGCACCACACTCTTGACTCATTAATAACTTTACCCAAGTACAGACAATTGAGGCAAATCGTAGTGGTGAGATGAGAGTGACTTCCTTTGATATCAAAGGAATATTTCATTAAGTGTAGTATCAAGGAGCCCAGATAGAACTGAAATCAATGTGAATTGGGGAGGTCTTTCCACTGCCTGGATTCTTATTTAACAGCTTCCCAGCATTGCTATTTTCTAATCAACTGCTCAGAGGTATTAATACACACCTCTCATTCAAGTGGGGCTTGAACCTGGGCGTCCTGCTCCACAGTTTGGAAATTGCCACTGCATCACGAGAGCCTCCTTAATTTCTCAGGGTAGGTATTTCCAACCAATCTGTTGGAAGATGTTATTACATCCCCTGGAGCGGGTACAATGTGAACCAGGGACTCCTGTCTCAGGAACAAGTACACCACCACTGCATCACAGAGCTCTCATTTCTCAGGATAGTGTCCTGGGTTCAACCACCTTCAGTTGCTTCATTAATTACCTCCACTCCTCTCTAAGTTCAAAAGTGGGGATATTTCTAATGTTATAGTTTCTAATTCCATTCACAGTATCTCAGATAACGAAGCAGTCTGTTCTCAACAAAGCAAACCCAGGACAACATCCAAGCTAAGTCGCAATTAACATTCATGCTGCACAGGCGCCAAATAATGACTATCTCCAACAGAGGGTCTGACAAACTTCCTTTGATATTTATCAGCACTGCCAGGACCAAATCTCCCCTCAACAACTCTCTGGCAATTGCTAATTATCAGAAAAACAACTGAACCAGCCTAACTGTGGTACAAGAGGAGACTGGAGGCAGGGTACTCTGCAGCAATTAATTCACTTTCTGACTTTCCAAGTATTTCCATGATCTGCAAGGCACTAGGGATGTCAGGTGTGTGATGAAGTACACAAGGCCTTGCCTGGGACACTGACATCCAATGAACAAATATTGCGAACAAAAACAAACTTCCCTTACTAGTTGGCGTAAAATACAAGTGAGAACCGATGGTTGGTATTCAGCAGGGTATTTCTTATACCTGCAGCTAAGAGGCTCCTTGGGGGTCTGAGGTTAAAGTTGTATATGTCCAAGGTCATGGTTGCTATACAGTCCAACCCTGTGCCTCTGCTGCTACTGAGTATATCTTGGACAGGACATACGCACGAATAATCATGGAGCAACCTGGCTAACTGAATAAAACTATATTGCTTGACTAGTAATGGAAGAGGTCTACCAATTTGGATACAAGTCTCCAAAGTTTGTTGAGAAAGCCAGTCCACAGTCAACAGGAACGACTCTTGCACCTGTGTGACACATTTATAATTGACAACAGGCCTCCTCAATACCTTTAATAATTTGCTAGTAACAAATGACTGTTTTACAAGGTCACCTCAACAGACAGGGACAGTCAGTGTGGAATGGAATCACAAGTAGGAGTTGTCATCAAACTAGTTAGGTTTTTACAATAAAATGGAAACTTTAATGATAATTTTGCCCTAATGCCATGTCACACATGATCATATTTATTCAATTCAGTTTAAACTTTACATAGTGGATTTGTACTTTAGGAATAGAGCCATGTATTAATTTATTTCCTTAATGCAGATACTGGGTTGAACATAGTGAAATCAGACCTAACAGATATATCCAGTGTGCTGTGTGGAATACAAGAACTAACAAAATCTTGTAGCAATAATAACATCAGATGAGTAAAGTTGAAAGTTCTGTTGCCTTAATGCACAATTCTAATATTATTACTCTATGAAGAGTGGCTCATAATTGGACATATACCATAATTCTGTCATGTTTCTGTACTCCATTTGAATTTGCAAGCAAAACAAGACCTTAAGGCCATAGACTAATCTACAGCTATAAATGGTTTGAGCATTCTGAAACTCATTTTAAATTGTAGAGCATGCTTTACATGTGATCTTGTGCTTTTTGCTGCATAGAAGAGCTGAGCCAAGGTGACCTGACTGATACTTGAAGACTCATAGAAATATTCACAGGAAAGGGAGGATATGAAACAGCAAAAACTCAAGACAGTTGGACTCCTATAGGAATCAAAACTCAACAGTGAGAATCATCTAAAATTTCTATTTTTCTTATTCTAGATCAATGGATCCAGAAATAAAAAGAGGGTCAATGTTTGTTACATCTTAAATAAAAAAAAGCAAGTTCAACATAATTTATTCAGTTCATCGACATCAGGAGCAGGTATGTACCTCAGAGCCAATGTGTTGCTACCAGGCTGACGCTGGCTCTCCCTAATGAGATAAGCTCCCTCAACACCACCAAGCAGTTCATCAGCTTGCTCTCGTGATATCATCCCATGGAACCTAAGAAAAGAAAATACTGCAAAAATCACAAAAGTGACAAAGAAATTAAGGTACCACAAATAGATGGGGAAATAAAAAATGTTAACTGTGGCAGGTTTGACATTCTGCTGAATAAAAAACCCTCTTCCAAAACAATTTCCAAAAAGAGCAGTAATGGAACAACCGAGTCATTTTACCACAGGCTCCCACGAGATGAGATCACAGAACACAAGTAACATGATAGCTATGTAACCATTTCACTTTGTAATTTTGTTTACAAATTTGGAATTAATATTGTTGTTTTCTATAGAAACAAAAGTCCTTGAACTATTTTCCAAAAACTTTTTTTTATAATAAATCCAAACTTGATCTTATTAAGCGACAAACCACAATATATCACTTGCTTGAGAATTAACAAATCTGCCCATTTCGATCAATTTTGCCAATTGTAATTTTATTGATAGTTGAAAAGCAAAAGAACAGTACAGCAAAACATGGTCAATAAAGACAATTTGATCTAAGATCCACATGTTGGAACCATACTGATCGGCTACCTGTTTTGATGATTAATTGTATAAATAATCATTCGGTATTAAAACTATTTAGAGAATACAACAGACCATGCCTCTGACTACTGAAATTTTTTACTAATTATTATTATATAAAAGATGCATGATTATCTGATAAATACATACTCAAATTCCAATCATGATATTATTCAAATAATTCAATTTGAACTTACTCTCTATATACAATGGGATCTAAAAACATTTTTTTAAATTTAAAAATGTGGCATTTCAGTAATGGCTATTATTACAGTTTGTAGCATAATCCAGGGTGATAAAAATCTATAAGGTAACCTTCAAGCTTGAATTACTATCAACTAATTACAAGCCTCAATGTTAATTATATAAAAACAGCTGAAGGACAGTGGTGTGGTGTGGCCCCAAGTTACAGTGCAGAGTATGCCATGCAGAAATCTTGAAAAATACAGATGCACTTTATTTATTCATATAAATCCACCCTGAATATGGAGTTAGCAAATTTTCAGCATTCATTCATAATCTACAGAAAAATGAATAGTCATGCATCAAGGAGCTGAAACTGTACTCCAGTTAATTTGTAGCAATCAACTAGAATAACATTTGCAAACATTTCACTGGGCTAGAAGAAAACAACTGTGATAAATAAAACGTTAACCATCACAAGTGCCTGATCTGTAGACAGGTGAAGTTATGGATTTTCCCTACTCTACAGAAGTAACTTATCTGAAACGCAGAAGCTTTGGAATGGGAAGAAAAAAAGACAGGATTTTCTTTTTAAAAAAAAGAACAAGAAAGAAAAGCAATCTCAAGCTTGCATTAATGTCACTGGCTATCACATTTTATTTGGCAAAGCTAACTGTCTTTGAAATTTTGCCTGGGAGAAGTTGAACTGTCATCTAATACTTATACAGGCCTTTCCTGCAGACAATTTAGTGATTCCAAATTTAATTCTCGGAGAAATTTAAATGTGCTTAGCTAATTGTTACAGTATAGTATTTAAGGTAAGTTGCCAGTCACTGAACATCATACTGTAACAACAAATTCACACCATTTATACATAATTTCGCCATATTAATTTAGTCACATTACAGTCGTTATGTACCAGCATTGAGTCTCGGTGACAGAACTGGCTGCAAAGAAAACAAAACAGTGATGGACAAGATATGGCCAGAACATCAGTTGGAGAGGGAAGAGGGAATTGAGAAATCAGATGGAGAAATAGTTACGAGAAATTGAAGTTATGACGGGCACCATAAAAGATTGGTGACAAGTTTGATTAGCAAAACCGATGAAAAGTGAAAGAAATATTACCAGGGAGAAAAGAACCTGGAAAAATAAACTTGATGGCAGATTGAAAACAAAAAGAATGATAAAAAGAAAAGATAGATTTGTTAAAGAAGTGGAAACAGTCAGGTCTCCAAGAAGAAAAAAAAGTCAGTATAATACTTAGCTGAAGGAAGTAAGTGAACACCCCTGGCAGAACCTATGGGTGGCAGGGGATGGAAATGTGGAAACAGAAATTGAGGAGTAGTTTAGCTCCATCCGAGTAACTGAAAGAAGTGCACCGAGGCTTTTCTGTAACAGAAAAATATTGCTAAAACTGAAAAGCACAATCAACAAAACAATTGAGAGAATGGTCTTGTTACACAGTCCAGAAACTTGAGCAACTTCAGGAAAAGAGGAACAAAGGTTACTAATGATAGGTAAATATGAAAATGCACATGTGGACAAATAAGAAAGGACAAGATCAGGGATTACTACTTTAGAAGGTCAGTGAAGATTGTGGGGACATTGAAGGAAGTAGCTGGAAAAAACTGAAATCATGTGGTCACTCATTGCCAAAAGGGATGGGAAAATGGTGAGGCAAGTGATGGATATTGAACTGCCAGAAAGGAGAGCAGGAAGACCCAAGTGCAGATAGAAAGTGGCAGTGATGAAAGACAAACAGGATTGGAAGTGGAACGAATAACTGACACAAGGAGTTGGAGGCAGATGATCAATCAGCAACCCGAAGTAAAATGATAGGAACTGAAAGAAGACCGTAGCTATTAAAGCACTCATTAAAGCAGTGACAAGAAAATTATTGTTCTTTTCTCTCTAAATAATTTGATAACACAAGGAAATTTACAAGCATAGGTTTCCATTTTGGAGAAAACTAGAGAATTCATTTCTTTTGTGATAACAATTAAACAGCATTCGTAAGTGATTCTTCAGAACAGTACTTCAGAAACATGTTGCTTGTGTCAAGTAACAGCTAAAATTGAAGATATTCTTGGGTTTGCTAAAATATAACTTAAAGGGAACACTCAAATTTATTACTGTTTGTCTTATTCATCCCTGGTATCAGGACATTATTGTGTGTTATCATATAGAAATGTACTCTGCTGCAATGTGGTATCAAAATTATTTCTCGTGTGCCATGGTACAAGATTGCTTTATATGTCACAATATTGATAAAGAATGCAAATTTCAAATCATCATCCCACTGTAAGCCACCATACATTAGAAACTAAAATACAATCATGCATAAACCATGTAAATACATTACTCTTCAGCATAACTGCTTTTCTAACAACAATCTGATCTACAGTTCTTCTTGCTCTGTTATTTGCAAAACACAGTCTAAAATATTAACAAAAATTAAAATGATTTACGTACTCTCTTCCATAGTACTTTGGCCTGTTTTCAACCTGTAAACCAAAGAAAATTGTTAGCAACGTATACATATATTAGTCCTTGCAGAGCAAGTGATCTGAAAGATAAGTAAGGAATTTGCTACCTAACCTACCAGAAATATTCTCAAACAATTTAAATACTGTATGCTTACAAAAGTACTTCAAAGTCAAAACATTATACACATCTCGTAAATGGCAATCCTCAAATATTAATTTTATTCTCTAATATGGAAGATGGCCCTACTTTATCCATTTATGTCTGATATTGTACAATATATACTTCGACCACAAGTTAAGTGCTAGAAAAACGCAGGAACCCACAATTTGTTTTCAAGCAAATTTTAATACTGCCCTGGACTGATAGTTGGTCTTGGAATCAGATCTAGAGTAGACAAACTGGAATTATATTCCCACTTTAGCATCTGTGAAATGCAGGGTGTGATGCAGGCCATAACATTCTAGAAATCCTTGCTTAAGATCCTTTTCTTTCAGATACACTTGAAACTTACCCTACCCCTTTCTCCAAGCTTTTAGTTATTTGTGTCAATGTCTCCTTCTTTGACTTGTTGACAATTTTGTTTTTGTAAGGCACCTTGTGTCAGTTTATGATATTCAAATGCACTACACTAATGCAAGTTGTTGTTGACCTGTACAAAGCACTTTGGGCTACTTGAGAATACGACATTTCTGCGAAATGGCTCTGCTTTAAATATATTTTGCTAAATGAATTGCTGAGGATTCACCTCATACATTAATACATTTACAGGTATGAATTTTGTTACCAACCAAATGTTACCAGATCACTAGATTCCGAAAATAAGAAAGAATTTGCATTTATGTATATGCATCATCTTAACAAGTCGCCTAGGATATCCTGAAGTGCTAATGCATACAACTCATACACAGGAAAAACCTCCCAAACAGCAAATGAAATGCATAAATACTTAATCTCTGAATTTGTTGAAAGAGGGGTGGTAGTAAGCTCGAAAAGAAAGCAATGACAAGCAGATCTAAATCGTGATCCTCAACATATGATATATCCAGAATAGAAAATAGCCATTATCACAACACTAGAAAGAACATTTGAATGTGTCAGACGATTACTTCCAGCACAGCATGACCATTGTTACTGCTCAACTTCATAAAGATTAGTTGAAAAACTATAACTTTTACATTCATATTATTCAAATTTCATAAAAAGGTTAATCAATAATTTCATGGATATCTATACTGTACAATCTTAGGGAGGTCAATCTCTCCTACAAAATTAAACTATCTTATTATACATTTTCCTGTTGAGTTACCAAATGTCACTGCTAAGTTTTGAAACTAGAAATGTAAATAAATGCTAGAAAATCAGTTTGAAGCACTCCCTGGATTCATTGCAGTAGGAAGTCCAAGTGTAATGTTATGAAAAATCCACTAGATGGCAACTGCCATAGGTATTTCTATCAAACAATTTCAAACAATAATGTAACTATAGTGATAACAATAGAAATTGATATATTCTACACCATCTGAATCACAGTTCTGGGAGATACTTGATTATAATCACTGGTACATGAATTGATATATGAAAGAAAGGATGTCATTACACTAGCAGGAGTGCAGAGGAGATTCACCAAGATTGTGCAGAGGATGGAGTAGTTTAGCTGTGAAGAGAAGCTGGATAGGCTTGGGTTGTTTTCTTTGAAGAAGAGAGGCCTGAGGGAGAATCTGATTGAAGTATATAAACTTATGGTGGGCATGGACAGGGTGGTTAGAAAACAACTGTTCCCCTTAGTTGATGGGTCAATAACAAGAGGGCATAATTTTAAGGTAAAATGAAGGAGATTTAGAAAGGAAGTTAAAAAGAGACTTCATCCAGAAGGTGGTGAGGATCTGAAATTCACTGACAAAGGTCGTTGAGGTGGAAAACTTCACAACCTTTAAAAATACTCAGACGGGCACATGAAATGACATAGGAGAAAGTGAGGACTGCAGATGCTGGAGATCAGAGCTGAAAATGTGTTGCTGGAAAAGCGCAGCAGGTCAGGCAGCATCCAAGGAGCAGGAGAATCGACGTTTCAGGCATGAGCCCTTCTGCAGGAATCAGGAATTCTCCTGCTCCTTGGATGCTGCCCTGCCTGACCTGCTGCGCTTTTCCAGCAACACATTGTCAGACATGAAATGACATAACCAACTGCTGGAAAGTGGGACTAGTGTAGATTTTGAGTAGTTTTTGTCAGCTCAGACTTTATGGGCCTCTTGTATACTGTGTGACTCTATGATTCTATGAAACTAGGAATTTCTTTTCTTTTTACTGTATTTTCAATTCTACATACAACAACTTGCTTACATATGATGCATTTAATATAGAAAAATATCCCCCCAAAAAACTAGAGGAGGAAATGGAAAAAACAAAAGAGGTTATATAATCATAGAATTATACAGGACAGAAACAGACTCTTCATGCCAACCAGATATCTTAAGTTTATCTAGTCCCATTTGCCAACATTTGACCCTTACCCCTCTAAACCCTTCCTATTCAAGTTCCCATCCAGATGCCTTTGAAGTGTTGTTGTACTAGCCTCCACCATTTCTTCTGACAGCTCATTCCATACACGCACCACCCACTGCTGAACAGAAGCACAAAAGCAAAGTACAGCACAGGAACAGGCCCTCCCTGCCTGGGCCAATCATCATGCCCCAACTAAACTAAAAGAAACCTTCTGCCCTTATTCACTCGCTATCCCTCTATTCGCTCCATATTCATGTAACCATCCAGATGCCTCATAAATGTCACCAATGTGCCTACTTCCACCATCTCCAGGCTCCTACCACTCTGAGTGAAAAACTTCCCTCACACATCTACCTTAAATTTTCCCCCTCACACCTTGAACCTGTGCTTCCTTGTAATTGAACTTCAACCCTGGGGAAAAGCCTCTGCTGACTAACATGTTGATAAAGAAAACTTAGCACATTAAGCAATGTTGTGGGAGTTAGAAGAGGTGACAAAGGATTGGTTAAATTTAGGCCTTTAAAAGTGGAAGCATAATTCAGAGGGACTGGGGTGAGTGTGAAGGGGGTTGGGTGTTGGATAGTTAAGAGAGAGTGTTTAAACTGAGCTTTATGAAAAAAAAAGGTAATGTTGATGGTGAGTGAAGACTCTTCCATTAGTGATAAGATGAAGGGAGGGAGCATGTAAAGGTTTGAGTTGGATTTTAAATGGCATTGAAGGAAAGAAAGGAGAAGGTATAACAGAGGTTGGACGGCTTGAAATCATGGAGGGATTTGAACAAGGAAATCAGGATTTTAAATTCAATGTGAAGAGGGACGTAGTGTGGCTCACAAGGAAGTATGTGAGGAGCAAATGAGACAGAATACAGGTTATAGAGTTCCAAACATGCTTCTGCTGAAACCGCCGAAAGGATTTTCTATTTGTGGTATGTTACTGCAAGCAAATGAACATCTGGCAAACTATTAGCAAGCAAAGGTTAGCCCTCTGCAAAATAGTGCAAGGTCCAGCAAAAAAAATATTCATTCAAGCCAGACAGAATGGTCGAACATTTTATCAAAATAAAAATCCAACTTTCAGAAGCCAGCAAAAATCCATTATTGTATCATAATTATTTAGAAGTACAATAACTACAAACTCATTTTATAGAAGTATGAACCAAGGAGCAGAGTTAGTGAAAAAAGCACAAAAGCAAATTTACGCAATTTCAATCTTCCAACTACGTTTCACTATGATATGCTGTGCAAATGTATACATGAAAACTCACAGCTTAGCCATCAGCAAAATCTTGTAAATTTGAAGTAATGCAGTTGAATGACAAGATAACAGTTATACTTGTTAATAAATAGGATCTTGTTAAAAGTGATGAAGCAGAAGATGATTTGCTATAAAAATTGGTTAATATTTTTATTTTCTGTTTTGTAATTTTACAAAATTCCTGTTAATCCATTCAATACATGGATGAAATACTCAAGCATATAGAAACCATTATACTACTGAAGGAATTCTATTGTAATTCAGTACAATTCCACATCATTAACACAAAGAAACTGAAGAGTACAAATTAAAAGAGTTATTTAAATATTAGCACAGCACTGAGTTGACAAAGTAATTTAGGTGGAAAGTTTTGCCAAAAAGGTGTTATATTTCAAGTAGGTGACTTTTTCAACAAACTTGCCACATGATACCCAAGCTAATGAGAATCATGCTAGTTTCAAATTCTTGGGGAAATTAATTATGAAACTATTTTACACTATTATAAACTCTGAAGGATGAATAGTGAAGTGTTAAGTCAAGCATTTATTAGTTTACAACACTAAATTCACTTTGTCATTGATACTGAAAATCATTTTCAGGTGTGAACTTTGCCACATGACAAGGTAATGTTTCATTTCACCATACTGATGGTCACACTACAAGCTGCAGGATTCCTTCTCCATCATTAGTTACAATGAAAACGTCCCATGCTATTCAAACCTCAAACTACGTTGTCACATTATTCAAGTCCAATTTCCAACTGACCTCTCGAGGACAGATAATTCTCTTCGGACGTGGGGCTTCCTGCTGTAACTGATACACTGCCCAAAAACATAACAAAGTAATATTAGCACATTAAAGACATTACAAGACATAATATTCAACACATTACAAGAATAAATACCTAAATCCCAAATTTGTGATTGGACATGTTTACTCTGTAATTACACAGATTACAAGCCAGACAATTCAGTGCCACATGCAAAGTGATGCCATATAGCACATCAAATCTGAACCTTCCTAAATACAACTTTTCTCCTCAACTCCAAGCATCCCTTTCACTCAATGGTCATTTGCCTGTTGAGATTATGCAATTTACATATTTATACTGAGTTAGAATAACATACACAAGTGAATCCAACTTTATACCCTCCGATAACCACTGACAGTGGACTAATTATAATCGGAAATGTCAAAATAGAAGTCAGAATTGAAGGAGCACTGATATTTTTGTGCATAGGGATTACACAGGGGAAAAAAAAAACAAAGGATGGAGAGGAATTTATTAAGTGTGTACAAGACAATTTTCTGATTCAGTATGTGGATGTACCGACTAGAGAAGGTGCAAAACTTGACCTACTCTTGGGAAATAAGGCAGGGCAGGTGACTGAGGTGTCAGTGGGGGAGCACTTTGGGGCCAGCAACCATAATTCTATTCGTTTTAAAATAGTGATGGAAAAGGATCGACCAGATCTAAATGTTGAAATTCTAAATTGGAGAAAGGCCAATTTTGACGGTATTAGGCAAGAACTATCCAAAGCTGATTGGAGGCAGATGTTCGCAGGTAAAGAGACAGCTGGAAAATGGGAAGCCTTCAGAAATGAGATAAGATTCCAGAGAAAGTATATTCCTGTCAGGGTGAAAGGGAAGGCTGGTAGGTATAGGGAATGCTGGATGACTAAAGAAATTGAGGTTTGGTTAAGAAAAAGAAGGAAGCATATGTCAGCTACAGACAGGATAGATCGAGAGAATCCTTAGAAGAATATAAAGAAAGTAGGAGTATACTTAAGAGGGAAATCAGGAGGGCAAAACAGGGACAAGAGACAGCTTTGGGAAATAGAATTAAGGAGAATTCAAAGGGTTTTTACAAATATATCAAGGACAAAAGGGTAACTCAGAAGAGAACAGGGCCCCTCAAAGATCAGCAAGGAGCCACAGAAAATGGGGGAGATACTAAATGAATACTTTGCATCAGTATTTACTGTGGAAAAGGATATGGAAGATATAGACTGTAGGGAAATAGATGGTGACATCTTGCAAAATGTCCAGATTACAGAGGAGGAAGTGATGGATGTCTTGAAACAGTTAAAAGTGGATAAATCCCCAGGACCTGATCAGGTGTACCCGAGAACTCTGTGGGAAGCTAGGGAAGTGATTGCTGGCCTCTTGCTGATAGTCACACGTGAGGTGCCGGAAGACTGGAGGTTGGCATACGTGGTGTGACTGTTTAAGAAGGGCGGTAATGACAAGCCAGGGAACTATAGACCGGTGAGCCTGACCTCGATGGTGGGCAAGTTGTTGGAGGGAATCCTGAGGGACAGAATGTACATGTATTTGGAAAGGCAAGGACTGATTCGGGATAGTCAACATGGCTTTGTGCATGGGAAAATCATTTCTCACAAACTTGATTGAGTTTTTTGAAGAAGTAACAAAGAAGATTGATGAGGGCAGAGCAGTAGACGTGATTCTATATGGACTTCAGTAAGGCGTTCAACAAGGTTCCCCATGGGAGACTGGTTAGCAAGGTTAGATCTCATGGAATACAGGGAGAACTAGCCATTTGGATACAGAACTGGCTCAAAGGTAGAAGTCAGAGGGTGGTGCTGGAGATTTGTTTTTCAGACTGGAGGCCTGTGACCAGTGGAGTGCCACAAGGATCGGTGGTGGGCCCTCTACTTTTTGTCATTTACATAAATTATTTGGATGTGAGCATAACAGGTACAGTTAGTAAGTTTACAGATGACACCAAAATTGGAGGTGTAGTGGACAGCGAAGAGGGTTACCTCAGATTACAACAGGATCTGGACCAGATGGGCCAATGGGCTGAAAAGTGGCAGATGGAGTTTAATTCCGATAAATGCGAGGTGCTGCATTTTGGGAAAGCAAATCTTAGCAGGACTTATACACTTAATGGTAAGGTCCAAGGGAGTGTTGCTGAACTAAGAGACCTTGGAGTGCAGGTTCATAGCTCCTTGAAAGTGGAGTCGTAGGTAGATAGGATAGTGAAGAAGGCGTTTGGTATGCTTTCCTTTATTGGTCAGAGTATTGAATACAGGAGTTGGGAGGTCATGTTACGGCTATACAGGACATTGGTTTGGCCACTGTTGGAATATTGCGTGCAATTCTGGTTTCCTTTCTATCGGAAAGATGTTGTGAAACTTGAAAGGGTTCAGAAAAGATTTACAAGGATGTTGCCAGGGTTGGAGGATCTGAGCTACAGGGAGGGGCTGAACAGGCTGGGGCTGTTTTCCCTAGAGTGTCGGAGGCTGAGGGGTGACCTTATAAAGGTTTACAAAATTATGAGGGGCATGGATAGGATAAATAGACAAAGTCTTTTCCCTGGGGTTGGGGAGTCCAGAACTAGAGGGCATAGGTTTAGGGTGAGAGGGGAAAGATATAAAAGAGACCCAAGGGGCAACTTTTTCACACAGAGGGTGGTACGTGTATGGAATAAGCTGCCAGAGGATGTGGTGGAGGCTGGTACAATTGCAACATTTAAGAGGCATTTGGATGGGTATATGAAAAGGAAGGGTTTGGAGGGATATGGGCCGGGTGCTGGCAGTTGGGACTAGATTGGGTTGGGATATCTGGTCGGCATGGACAGGTTGGACCGAAGGGTCTGTTTCCATGCTGTACATCTCTATGACTCTATATAATATGTATGCATCACAGAGCTTGTGCTATACAGTGAAAATATTTTTATAATCTTAAAATTTCCTGTTTGAATATGTTAGTAGTGTGTCCATTTTAAAACAGTAGCACACAGTCCTTTGATACAAAAGTTATGTTTGATTGGTTTACATAATAACAAGCTTCAATTCTTTTTTTCAAATCTAAAGAGGCAAAGCATGACGTTACAAAAAGATCTGCCATCATGGAAATCCAAAAGAAAAACTGAAACTGAAGAAACAAAAAGCCATCTAGAATGCCAAACGAAAAGCTAGATTGAGTTGTCAGCTTGATGCTTGAAACATTCATTAGAGGAATTAAATATGGAGATGATGCTGCTAATCGTAAGGTCAATCCTGTCATTAACTATATGGAAAATCTAATGAATGAGCAAAGACTGGTTATTTTCACAAACAATACAAAGAAGCAAGAAAGTAAATAAATAAATATGGACAGGTAAATCATCTTTCACACACTCAAGCAGTTAGTTCCGAAGCAGCAATGATTGAGCTTTCATTGCCACTCACTAGGAATATAAGAGGGTAATAGTATTTTTTTGCTTCTAAATTCCTATGCGAGAAATTCCCCTGCTGTGTAATTGCAGTGAAGCCATAAACGTCTGTATAAAAAAAAACAATTTTACTAAAATTATCTCCCTATGATAAACTGAGCCAGATTTTCCAGAGAGTGGCAATCCGACACACACTACCACTCTGGCCCCTGGTTTTTTTTTTACAATGAAAGAAGGGAGCTCTGCACTTCAGGGAGGAGATTCTGATTAGGTCTGAGGTCTGGGTTGTGTGTCAGGGAAGTATGATGTCTGTTTAATAGTTACTCAGGAGTTAGACAATGTATTTCAACTGTCAAGATTTTCCTGGAGTAAAGTGTTGACTTAATTTCACCAGAACATTCTGAAGTCCTCAGTTTTTAATGAAGATGGTCAAAAGATTCCAAGCATAGAGGAATTTCCCAACAGAATCTTCATTTTCCCAGGCAATTCCTTTAAAGTGCTACAATGGGAATTCTGAGGAGCTCCAAGTGCAATTCCCATTTACTGTCTGTAAAATGACTGGTTAACGGAAAACCTGCTACAATAATTTTTGATTTAAAATTATATTTTTACCAGAGAAATTTTAATATGTAGGGCAGAAGTATGAAGTGGGAAAAGAGATAACATTATGCAGCATTTTTGATTTGTTTTGTTTGTTTTCGTGCAGTTGCCTTCTGTAAAGACCCATTCAGATTTTATGGTTAAATAGAGATAGTACACAGTGAAGGCAGGTATGATAGAGTTACTTTCTCAATGAATGGCTGACACTCATCAAATTCACAACAAAAACAAATCATAGCTAGTAGTTTAATACAATTTCAATTTATGTTTGTTTAATTTGACTAAAATTGTTTATTGTCTAAAAGAATTAGTTGAAAATAAATATAAATTATTTCCAAACGTATATTCTTTGGTTCATTGATGCATCTATTGATGATCTAAAATAGACTTTTTACAAAATCATTAGTCATTTAGGCGAACTTGTCTTTGTTGACTAGGCCAAAATTCATTATCCATCACTAACTGCTCTTGAGAAGGTGATGATGAGCTGTCTTCCTGAACTACTGCTGTCCATTTGCTGTAGGTAGACCCACAATGCTGTTAAGGAGGGAATTCCAGAAATTTAACCCAGACACTGTCAAGGAATCCAAGTCAGTGTGGTGGGTGTCATGGAGGGAAACTTACAGGTGGTGGTGTCTCCTGGACGGTAGTCAGGAAACATGTAGGGTTCAGAAACCGTTGGAGGGTTCGAGCTATACAGCGAGGTTAAATAGGCTGGGGCTGTTTCCCCTGGAGCATCAGAGGCTGCAGTGACATTGTAGAAGATGATAAAATCATGAGGGGCATAGATAGGGTGAATAATCAAGGTCTTTTCCTCAGGGTAGGGCAGTCCAAAACTACAGGTCATAGGTTTAAGGTGAGAGGAGAAAGATTTAAGGGAGATTTAAGGGGTGACATTTTCAAGCAAAGGGTGGTGCACGTATGGAATGAGCTTCTAAAGATGGTGGAGGCTGCTACAATCACAGCATTTAAAAGGCATCTAGATAGGAAGGGTTTAGAGGGATATGGGCTAAATACTGGCAAATGAGATTAGATTAATTTAGAAATCTGGTCAGGATGGACGAGTTGGACCAATGGGTCTGTTCCCATGCTATGCACCTCTATGACTGTAAGAAAGCATCAAGCAGGAACTGCAATGTACTATGATGGGATAAGGTGAGGGCGTTTAGAGGCCAGTGGAAATTTAGAACCAAATGCAGTGCATTTGTCAGTAACTTTTAAACACAGCTATTTGCATCTGACTTCCAGATTTGCCAGCCAATTAGGTTGAGCAGCTGTCATAATGATCTGCCGGAGAGGATTTCAATGCAGACATTTATAGGGGCACTGCATGCATAACAGTTGATGGATTCGAGATGTCACAGAACAATGGAAAAAAAACTGTTAGAATGAAATACCAAGTCTGCATTTCCGTTTGGAAATGATGTTGGCTGCTAAGACCCATAAGGAAATACAGAATAATCTTGATTATCTGAACAAGATGGGCGAGGAATATTCTGCTCAGATAACATTGCTGAGATAACTGATTGTTCGGAAAACAGATAATATTTTTACAGGACCTCGAGATCTTATCCGGATAATCTGAAATTCGAATAATTTGGCATTCAGATAACTGAGGTTGTTCTGTACTGTTCCATATTGAGGAGGGGGGAAAGTTTGGCAATGAAAATAAGAAATTGTGGCTGGAGATTGATTTGGAATTGAGCAGCAAGAGTGTAGTGTTACGCTCCTGGATGTAATGACAAAAGCAGTTTATTAACTTAAACATAGCAACTAAGGTGGGAACAGTGGCATATTCAACACCGTCTTAATACATATATCAGATCAATGTCTTCATTCTGCTTTCTTATGCCTACTCCAGAACATTATAATGCACCTAACAGTGCACAATGTGAAATTGCTAAGTTTCTGTCTGATTTTGAAGCCAAATGAATGTATTTGTTTATGCCACATTCTAATTCGTCCCATATTCGATTACTGTTCGGCTTTACTTGCCTTAGAAGGAAAGTGAGCACTTAATACCAAGTAAAGGGGTCCTTTGAAAGGGACCCTTTCAAATTTTGGCAACCATGCTGATGTGACAACTCACATCTACAAAGTGCAGTTTAGGTAAATGAAAGTGATGAATGTTGAAACTCAGACCAAGTACTATAAACAAAAGCCTTTGACATTAATAGTTAATAAAGCATACAGTTTCAATATTTAGTGTAATATTTGTCGTATAATTTCTTCCATCCCCTTACCATGATGTACTCACTTTACTTTCATTGGCAAATTCCAAAAACCCCAGGAAATTCAAGCACTTGCAGTTAAATCCCAAACTCATATTAAAACCATTCTTAAGTTAATGATATGTTGAAATTGACAACATGCATCTCCCATGAGGTTTGCTCACACACAGCCTAACAAACCACAGTTAAACGTGGACTCGATGCACTGAAGCTGGTTCTCAACCTGTTGTCAATTTCACCATTTCAATGGAGGTAAACTTGGAGATTTTCTGCACCACCAGGACACTGAAATGGCTGCCATGTCTCCTTCATGTATGTTGGTCGCCCACCCTCCATTTATTGTGTCTTTATTTCATGTCTGATTTGGCATTGGATTTCAGACTTGCAACATTTTTCAGAAAGCATTTTTGTGAAAAAGCCAAACAGGTTAACCTTAACCCTTTATGTCCTTTCAATATGCCTATGGAAGACAATAAGAGAAGCAGCTGCTGCTGGTCAGTCATGCTTGGTCAAGACACACAAACTCTGATCCAGGAAAAGCAAAGTATGGAAATAGACACAAGCAGATATTTTGTCAGCCTCCACTGTTGGGTCATGAAAAAAAATTTGGTTGTAAAATGGTTAATCAACTACTGTTTGTTCTAGAAACTGCCACATCAATTGGATCATCAAAACAGCAGCTAAGGAATTGGTTACTGCAGATGAACAGCAACAGATTCTCAGCTTGGGAGAGCAATTTAAACTAAATTACAAGTTTCAACAGATGTTTCGGTTTTCTAGTGAGGGAAGCAGGTTGCTTATTTCTCAGTTAAATCACTGGATGAAATATAATGCGGCTGATGGGAGACTGAAAACTGCAGACTTATCAGCAGGTCCAAAAATACTCAATAAATGCAGCATGAGCAATTATCTAGATAAAGAGCAGAGGACAGAATATATTTTATACCTATTCAAAAATATGGGTGCTTATTCTGAGAACAAACAGAAAAAGTTATAATTACTGCAATGAGGGGGATGAAACAAAAATAACTCATTAATGGAAATTAAATACAGTTTGATATTGTTCTTTTTGAAAATTGCCTGTAACATTCTAATAATTGAAGGATTTTTTTTATAGAATAATTCCAAATATTGGGCATCTCAGATACATCTCAATCTCAGATGATTACATTTTTCCATATACTGCAAATATAAAACCATCACAGGATCAGTTTTTTGTCTTAAACTCAATTACGGAGGTGATGGCTAATGCTATTATCTGGACTATTAATCCAGAATTCCAAGTAATGTTCTGGGGACCCAGGTTTAAATTCCATCATGAAGGTGAATTTGCGTTCAATAAGAAAAGAAATCTGGGATTAAGTGTGTAATGATAACCATGAAACTGGTGTCATTTGCCAGAAAAACCCATTTGGCTCACCAATGCCCTTTAGGGAGGGAAATCTGCCATGTTTACCCAGTCTGGCCTGGATGCAACTACAGACTCACAGCAATGTGGTTGACTCTCAACCGCCCTCTGCCTAATCAAGGATGGGCAATGAGTTCTTGTGTGACCAGTGATATCTGCATCCATAAACATATTTTATAAAATCTACCTTCTCCTTTTAAATGTTTTCACTCATTGAAGTTCATAACAATGAAATATCTTTTATTTTCGTCCCATCACTAGCAATGAGCATTGAAACAGAACAGCTATGTGTAGGGCAAAGCTCGTTCCACTCTGTCACAGGAGTTGGTTTCAGCCACCTCCTTAGGTCAGCACGATCCCGCATTTTCTTCCAGCAGGGGGAAGAGTTAGAACTATAACAAGGACTATCTCAACTGGCTTTAAGCCACAGAAGGAGAGAACTCTTTTCTTTTTTTAAAATTTAACCTATTTTCCCTAGTTTCAACCTCGTTTCAACCACTGCTAATTTGACAAATAAACATCTGAATGAGGAGACACTTTGTGTCTATTCCACCATAAACACAGAAAATAGAACAGGATGAGGCCATTCAGCCCATTGTGCTTGCTCTGTTATTCAATATGGCTGGTCATCCAACCCAGAACCCCTGATCCTGCTTTCTCCCCATACCTTTTGGTCTCTTTAGCTCCAAATCCTTACTGCATGGAAAGAGGCCATTCGAGTCTGCACGGACCCTCCAAAGAGCATTCCACCTGGATCCAACCTCCCCCCCCCCCCCCCCCCCCCACCCACCCCAAACTCTATTCTTGTAACCCCACTCCTACCATGGCTAATCCAGCTAGCCTGCATATCCCTGGACACTATGAGATTATTTAGCATGGCCAATTCATCTCATCTGCACGTCTTTGGACTGTGGGAGGAAACTGGACAACCCAAAGGAAATTCACACAGACATAGGAAGAATGTGCAAACTCCACACAGACAGTCAGACGAAGCCAGAAATGAACCTAGATCCCTGGCGCCATGTGGCAGCAGTGCTAACCACTGCCACCATACTGCTCCAATATCTATTTCTTTCTTGAAAACATTCACTGTCTTAGCCTCCACCATTTCCTGTGGCTGATTCACTACTTTCTGGGTGAAGAAACTTTTCCTCATCTAAGTCCAAAATGACCTACCCTTTTTCCTTAGACTCTGACCTTGGGTTCGGAATCCCCAGTCTGGAAACATTTATTCTGTCTAGTCCACTTAGAATTTAATATGTTTCTATGAGATTACCCTCATTCTTCTAAATGCCACTGAATATAGTCCTTCTTGATCCAATCTTTTTTTCATTTATCATTCCTACCATCATAGGACTCAATCTGGTAAGCTTTAATTGCAGGCAAAAGTGGATACTGCAGATGCTGGAGATTAGAGTCAAGATTAAAGTGGTGCTGTCAAAGCACAGCAGGTCAGGCAGCATCCGAGGAGCAGGAAAATAGACATTTCGGGCAGAAGCCCTTTTGCCCAAAACGTCGATTTTCCTGCTTCTTGACTGCTGCCTGACCTGGTGTGCTTCTCCAGCACTACTCTAATCTAAACTTTAATTGCACTCCCTCCAAAGCCAGAACACCCTTTAGCAAAGAAACCAAAACTGCATACAATACTCGAGCTGTCATCTCACCAAGCCCCTGTACAGTTGTACTAAGACATTCCTACACATGCACTCCTATTCCTCTTGCTATGAAGGCTAGCATACCATTTGCCTTATTTATTGCCTCCGAGACCAGCATTCCCAGCTTCAGTGACTGGTGTATGAGGACACCCGGGTCTAGTTCTACCTTCATATTTCCTCACCTATTGCCATTCGGATAATAATCTGCCAGACCATTTTTGCAACTGAAGTGGATGACTTCACATTTATCAACATTATACGTCATCCTCCATGCTCCTGCCCACTCACAACTCTCACTGAAACATCTCTGCATCCTACTCACAGCTCATTCTCCCATCCAGCTTTGCATTATCAGCAAACTTGGAAAATATTTCATTTAGTTGCCTCATCTAATTCATTAACATTATATTAACATATACTATAAATAGGTAGTGGTTTTAGCTGGGATCCGACTACTACTCAGAAAAAGACCTATTTGATTCTATGTTCCAGTACCTGTTTGCCAACCGTTCTCTATTCATATCAGTACATTACCCAAACTCCCATGTGTTTAATGTGCTTAACAATTTGATAAGATCGTGGTTAATATGATTATGGGCTCAATTGTGCTTTGCTGTCCACCCATTCTTTGACACCCATTCAATCAAGGATCTATCTACTTCTGATTTTTAAACAAAATCAGTGACCTCACCCTTTTGTAGCAAAGCAAATTTCATAGATCGACATCATGCATAAAAATTTCTCCTCATCTCAAGGTAAACGGGAGGTCACTTACTTTTAAACTACACCTCCTTTTCAGCATTAACCTGTCAACTTTACTCAGGATTTTACATGTTTCAGCAATTGAGGAATCACACACTTCTAAATCCCAATGGGTACAGGTCCAAACCGTCCAACCTTTCATCATAAGATCATCTCTTGAAAAGAGCAGGAGACAGGATGACCCAGTAACAGAATGCAGCACTTATCCATGTCAATCTGTGGTTTGTGAGTGGAGTGGGCTGACCATGATTTGAGAAAAAGATCACAAGAACACAGTTGGTTGATTAGTTGATGAGTATTTTTCTCGTTTATCTTTCAAAACTTGGGTAACTCTACAAATCATTATTTGTTATTCAGTGCAACTTACTATGTTGGAATTCCCTATTTAAGATAAGCCAATCAGGGTAAGAAAAACTTGCTTAAATAATAAGTACAAACTGGACATTAATTAAAATGCAAACAAAAATAATTAATTAAACACGATGAAAGTGGCAGGACAGGAAATGTGTAAAGCTGCTGAACGTGGGGGTTCATGGATATTCCTGTGACCCATGGCGAACACAGACAGTTGTGCCTGTGTCTGGAGGAATTTCAGCTCTTAGTCACTGAGCTGGAGGCCAAGCTGAAGGGACTGTGACAAATCAGCGATGGGGAATGTTACCAGGACACATTGTTTCAAGAGATCGTCACACCCCTTGGAGTAGGGTACTCTGTTTTGTTCCATGATCAGGCGCAGAACATAATGACTGGCAGTTAGGTAGGTACGAAGTGGAAGAGAATCAGCCCTTGCAACTGTGCCACAGGTTCGAGGTTCTGGTGACCTGTACAGATGAAAGCAGAACAATGCAGGGTGGATGATCAAAGTGGCCATGGCACAGTTGTACAGGAAGCCATTCAAGAAGTTTATTAGAAATGTAGTGCAGCACAGACAGTATATTGCTGGAGATAGACACAATCCTCTTTTGCTGGGAACAAGAGTCCAGACATTTATGTTGCCTGTTTGAGTGGGACTGGGAAGTGCAATGGGAAAGGGAGGATCTAATTGTCATTAATCCATGTAGATACCAATGACATTGATAAGAGGTTCTGCTTAGAGAGTGTAGCAGCCTGGGGGCAAAATTAAAAAGATCATCAAATCTAATGATCTCTAGATTGGTAACTGAACCACAAACATTTTGGAGGAGGGTAAATAAGATTAGAGAGTGAAATTAGTGTCTCAAAAGCTGGTGTGGGAGAAATGAGTCTCAATTCCTTTGAAATTAACACTAGTACTGAAGCAAGTGGAAGCTGTACTGTTAGGATACTTTGAACTGTTATTAGCTCTAACTTATCCTGATTGCAATTGTTTTAAGTTCCTCTCTTTCTTTCACCCCTTGATTTACAAATATTTCTGAACTGTTATTGGTGCCTTCTAATGTTTCTGCCAATGCAGAAACACACTTAAGAAGTCAAACGTGGAAATAGTTCTAAGCACCTTATTGGTAACAATATTGAAGGAGGAGGCTACATGGTAAAACAAATGGTTGTCTAAGAAAAGCACTGCAATTATCATGAGAGACTTTAATCTAAATATAGATTGGACAGATCAGCGAGACTGGAGGATGAGGTCATAATGTGTTTGTGATAGTTTCTTAGAGCAATATATTCTAGAGCCATCCAGATTTGAAGCTAAGTTGGATGTGCCAATGTGTAATGAGACAGGTTTAATTCATGACATCATTGTAAAGGAACATTGAAAAGCAGTGATAATGACATGGTTAAATTTGGCTTAAGGAAAGGAGTGGGCCTCAGACAAGTGAATTATACTTGGCAGTGTTTGTTGACAATTGGGGTTTATGCCTCCTTTTCTGTGTTATTCTTGGCTGCTTTTTAAGCTCTGTCATTCTCCTAACTAATTTTTATAGAATCATATGAGTTTACTTTTGATACGGTACTCAACATTCTTAATTAGTCGTGGAAGTGGGAGTGGGGGAATGGGGGGGGTGGGTGGAGGAGGAAGGAGGGTGAGGTTAGGGGAAGGGCAGGAGGGAGAGGGGGCTGGAGGGAAAGAGGGGGCTGAGTGGGCGGGTGGAGGGTGGAGGAGGGAGGGGAAGGAGGAGTTATGAAGGAAGAGGAGGGGAAGAATGGGGGAGGGGCATGATTGAGGAGGGGAAGGAGGAGGAGAGGGAAGAAGGGCATCGGGGCTGGGGGGGGTGAGAGGGGAAGGGGGGGTGAGAAGGGAAGGGGGGGCGAGAGGGGAAGGGGGGGGGCGAGAGGGGAAGGGGGGGCGAGAGGGGAAGGGGGAGCGAGAGGGGAAGGGGGAGCGAGAGGGGAAGGGGGAGCGAGAGGGGAAGGGGGAGCGAGAGGGGAAGGGGGAGCGAGAGGGGAAGGGGGAGCGAGAGGGGAAGGGGGAGCGAGAGGGGAAGGGGGAGCGAGAGGGGAAGGGGGAGCGAGAGGGGAAGAGGGGGGCAAGAGGGGAAGGGGGGCAAGAGGGGAAGGGGGGCAAGAGGGGAAGGGGGGGCAAGAGGGGAAGGGGGGGCAAGAGGGGAAGGGGGGGCGAGAGGGGAAGGGGGGCGAGAGGGGAAGGGGGGGCGAGAGGGGAAGGGGGGGGCGAGAGGGGAAGGGGGGGGCGAGAGGGGAAGGGGGGGCGAGAGGGGAAGGGGGGGCGAGAGGGAAGGGGGGGCGAGAGGGGAAAGGGGTTGCGAGAGGGGAAGGGGGGTGGCGAGAGGGGAAGGGGGGGCGAGAGGGGAAGGGGGGCGAGAGGGGAAGGGGGGGCGAGAGGGGAAGGGGGAGCGAGAGGGGCAAGGGGGAGCGAGAGGGGCAAGGGGGGGCGAGAGGGGAAGGGGGGGCGAGAGGGGAAGGGGGGGCGAGAGGGGAAGGGGGGGCGAGAGGGGAAGGGGGGGCGATAGGGGAAGAGGGGGCGAGAGGGAAGAGGGGCGAGAGGGGAAGAGGGGCGAGAGGGGAAGAGGGGCGAGAGGGGAAGAGGGGGCGAGAGGGGAAGAGGGGCGAGAGGGGAAGGGGGGGCGAGAGGGGAAGGGGGGGGCGAGAGGGGAAGCGAGAGGGGAAGGGGGGGCGAGAGGGGAAGGGGGAGCGAGAGGGGAAGGGGGAGCGAGAGGGGAAGGGGGAGCGAGAGGGGAAGGGGGGAGCGAGAGGGGAAGGGGGAGCGAGAGGGGAAGGGGGGAGCGAGAGTGGAAGGGGGGGAGCGAGAGTGGAAGGGGGAGCGGGGGGGGGCGGGGGGGAGCGAGAGGGGAAGGGGGGGCGAGAGGGGGCGAGAGGGGAAGAGGGGGCGAGAGGGGAAGAAAGGGTGAGAGGGGAAGAGGGGGGCGAGAGGGGGCGAGAGGGGAAGAGGGGGCGAGAGGGGAAGAAAGGGTGAGAGGGGAAGAAGGGGCGAGAGGGAAGAGGGGGCGAAAGGAGAAGAGGGGGCGAGAGGGGAAGAGGGGGCGAGAGGGGATGGGGGGGTGAGAGGGGAAGGGGGGGCGAGAGGGGAAGGGGGGGCGAGAGGGGAAGGGGGGGCGAGAGGGGAAGGGGGGCTAGAGGGGAAGGGGGGGCGAGAGGGGAAGGGGGGGGCGAGAGGGGAAGGGGGGGCGAGAGGGGAAGGGGGGGCGAGAGGGGAAGGGGGGGCGAGAGGGGGAAGGGGAGGCGAGAGGGGAAGGGGGGGGCGAGAGGGGAAGGGGGGGGCGAGAGGGGAAGGGGGGGCGAGAGGGGAAGAGGGGGCGAGAGGGGAAGAGGGGGCGAGAGGGGAAAGGGGGCGAGAGGGGAAGAGGGGCGAGAGGGGAAGAGGGGGCGTGAGGGGAAGAGGGGCGAGAGGGGAAGAGGGGGCGAGAGGGGAAGAGGGGGCGAGAGGGGAAGAGGGGCGAGAGGGGAAGAGGGGGCGAGAGGGGAAGAGGGGGCGAGAGGGGAAGAGGGGGCGAGAGGGGAAGAGGGGGCGAGGGGAAGGGGGGGCGAGAGGGGAAGAGGGGGCGAGAGGGAAGGGGGAGCGAGAGGGAAGGGGGAGCGAGAGGGGAAGGGGGAGCGAGAGGGGAAGGGGAGCGAGAGGGGAAGGGGGAGCGAGAGGGGAAGGGGGAGCGAGAGGGGAAGAGGGGGGCAAGAGGGGAAGGGGGGCAAGAGGGGAGGGGGGGCAAGAAGGGAAGGGGGGGCAAGAGGGGAAGGGGGGGCGAGAGGGAAGGGGGGCGAGAGGGGAAGGGGGGGGGCGAGAGGGGAAGGGGGGGCGAGAGGGGAAGGGGGGGCGAGAGGGAAGGGGGGGCGAGAGGGGAAGGGGGTGGCGAGAGGGGAAGGGGGTGGCGAGAGGGGAAGGGGGGGCGAGAGGGGAAGGGGGGCGAGAGGGGAAGGGGGGGCGAGAGGGGAAGTGGGAGCGAGAGGGGCAAGGGGGAGCGAGAGGGGCAAGGGGGGGCGAGAGGGGAAGGGGGGGGCGAGAGGGGAAGGGGGGGCGAGAGGGGAAGGGGGGGGCGATAGGGGAAGAGGGGGCGAGAGGGGAAGAGGGGGCGAGAGGGGAAGAGGGGGCGAGAGGGGAAGGGGGGGGCGAGAGGGGAAGCGAGAGGGGAAGGGGGGGCGAGAGGGGAAGGGGGAGCGAGAGGGGAAGGGGGAGCGAGAGGGGAAGGGGGGAGCGAGAGGGGAAGGGGGGAGCGAGAGGGGAAGGGGGGAGCGAGAGGGGAAGGGGGGGAGCGAGAGGGGAAGGGGGGAGCGAGAGTGGAAGGGGGGAGCGAGAGTGGAAGGGGGGAGCGAGGGGGGGGAGCGAGAGGGGAAGGGGGGGGCGAGAGGGGGCGAGAGGGGAAGAGGGGGCGAGAGGGGAAGAAAGGGTGAGAGGGGAAGAGGGGGCGAGAGGGGGCGAGAGGGGAAGAGGGGGCGAGAGGGGAAGAAAGGGTGAGAGGGGAAGAAGGGGCGAGAGGGGAAGAGGGGGCGAAAGGGGAAGAGGGGGCGAGAGGGGAAGAGGGGGCGAGAGGGGATGGGGGGTGAGAGGGGAAGGGGGGGCGAGAGGGGAAGGGGGGGCGAGAGGGGAAGGGGGGGCGAGAGGGGAAGGGGAGGCGAGAGGGGAAGGGGGGGGCGAGAGGGGAAGGGGGGGGCGAGAGGGGAAGGGGGGGGCGAGAGGGGAAGGGGGGGCGAGAGGGGAAGGGGGGGCGAGAGGGGAAGGGGGGGCGAGAGGGGAAGGGGGGGGCGAGAGGGGAAGGGGGGGCGAGAGGGGAAGGGGGGGGCGAGAGGGGAAGGGGGGCGAGAGGTGAAGGGGGGCGAGAGGGGAAGGGAGGCGAGAGGGGAAGGGGGGGGCGAGAGGGGAAGGGGGTGCGAGCGGGGAAGGGGGGGCGAGAGGGGAAGGGGGGGCGAGGGGAAGGGGGGGCGAGAGGGGAAGGGGGGGCGAGAGGGGAAGGGGGGCGAGAGGGAAAGGGGGGGGCGAGAGGGGAAGAGGGGGCGAGAGGGGAAGAGGGGGCGAGAGGGGAAGAGGGGGCGAGAGGGGAAGAGGGGGCGAGAGGGGGAGGGGGCGAGAGGGGGAGGGGGCGAGAGGGGAAGAGGGGGCGAGAGGGGAAGAGGGGGCGAGAGGGGAAGAGGGGGCGAGAGGGGAAGAGGGGGCGAGAGGGGAAGAGGGGGCGAGAGGGGAAGAGGGGGCGAGGGGAAGGGGGGGCGAGAGGGGAAGAGGGGGCGAGAGGGGAAGAGGGGGCGAGAGGGGAAGGGGGGGTGAGAGGGGAAGAGGGGGCGAGAGGGGAAGAGGGGGCGAGAGGGGAAGAGGGGGCGAGAGGGGAAGAGGGGGCGAGAGGGGAAGGGGGGGCGAGAGGGGAAGGGGGGGCGAGAGGGGAAGGGGGAGCGAGAGGGGAAGGGGGAGCGAGAGGGGAAGGGGGAGCGAGAGGGGAAGAGGGGGGCGAGAGGGGAAGAGTGGGCGAGAGGGGAAGGGGGGGGCGAGAGGGGAAGGGGGGGCGAGAGGGGAAGGGGGGCGAGAGGGGAAGGGGGAGCGAGAGGGGAAGCGGGAGCGAGAGGAGAAGGGGGGGCGAGAGGGGAAGTGGGGAGCGAGAGGAGAAGGGGGGAGCGAGAGGAGAATGGGAGAGCGAGAGGAGAAGGGGGGAGCGAGAGGAGAAGGGGGGAGCGAGAGGAGAAGGGGGGGAGCGAGAGGTGAAGGGGGGAGCGAGAGGAGAAGGGGGGAGCGAGAGGAGAAATGGGGAGCAAGAGGAGAAGGGGGGAACGAGAGTGGAAAGGGGAGCGAGAGGGGAAGGGGGACGAATGGGGAAGGAGGGCGAGAGGGGAAGGGGGACGAGAGGGGAAGGGGGTGCGAGAGGGGAATGGGGTGCGAGAGGGGAAGGGGGAGCGAGAGTGGAAGGGGGGAGGGAGAATGGAAGGGGGGAGCGAGAATGGAAGGGGGGAGCGAGAGGGGAAGGGGGGAGCGAGAGGGGAAGGGGGGAGCGAGAGGGGAAGGGGGGAGCGAGAGGGGAAGGGGGAGCGAGAATGGAAAGGGGGAGCGAGAATGGAAAGGGGGAGCGAGAATGGAAGGGGGAGCGAGAATGGAAGGGGGAGCGAGAATGGAAGGGGGGAGCGAGAATGGAAGGGGGGAGCGAGAATGGAAGGGGGGAGCGAGAGGGGAAGGGGGGAGCGAGAGGGGAAGGGAGGAGCGAGAGGGGAAGGGGGGAGCGAGAGGGGAAGGGGGGAGCGAGAGGGGAAGGGGGGAGCGAGAGGGGAAGGGGGAAGCGAGAGGGGAAGGGGGAAGCGAGAGGAGCGGGGGAGCGAGAGGGGCAGGGGGAGCGAGAATGGAAAGGGGGAGCGAGAATGGAAGGGGGGAGCGAGAATGGAAGGGGGGAGCGAGCGGGGAAGGGGGGAGCTAGAGGGGAAGGGGGGAGCGAGAGGGGAAGGGGGAGCGAGAGGGGAAGGGGGAGCGAGAGGGGAAGGGGGAGCGAGAGGGGAAGGGGGAGCGAGAGGGGAAGGGGGAGCGAGAGGGGAAGGGGGAGCGAGAGGGGAAGGGGGAGCGAGAGGGGAAGAGGGGGGCGAGAGGGGAAGAGGGGGCGAGAGGGGAAGAGGGGGCGAGAGGGGAAGAGGGGGCGAGAGGGGAAGAGGGGGCGAGAGGGGAAGAGGGGGCGAGAGGGGAAGAGGGGGCGAGAGGGGAAGGGGGGGCGAGTGGGGAAGGGGGGGCGAGTGGGGAAGGGGGGGCGAGAGGGGAAGGGGGTGCGAGAGGGGAAGGGGGTGCGAGAGGGGAAGGGGGTGCGAGAGGGGAAGGGGGTGCGAGAGGGGAAGGGGGTGCGAGAGGGGAAGGGGGTGCGAGAGGGGAAGGGGGGGCGAGAGGGGAGGGGGGGGCGAGAGGGGAAGGGGGGGGCGAGAGGGGAAGGGTGGGGCGAGAGGGGAAGGGGGGGCGAGAGGGGAAGGGGGGGCGAGAGGGGAAGGGGGGCGAGAGGGGAAGGGGGAGCGAGAGGGGAAGAGGGGGCGTGAGGGGAAGAGGGGGCGAGAGGGGAAGAGGGGGCGAGAGGGGAAGAGGGGGCGAGAGGGGAAGAGGGGGCGAGAGGGGAAGAGGGGGCGAGGGGAAGGGGGGGCGAGAGGGGAAGAGGGGGCGAGAGGGGAAGGAGGGGCGAGAGGGGAAGAGGGGGCGAGAGGGGAAGAGGGGGCGAGAGGGGAAGAGGGGGCGAGAGGGGAAGAGGGGGCGAGAGGGGAAGAGGGGGCGAGGGGAAGAGGGGCGAGAGGGGAAGGGGGGGCGAGAGGGGAAGGGGGAGCAAGAGGGGAAGGGGGAGCGAGAGGGGAAGGAGGAGCGAGAGGGGAAGAGGGGGGCGAGAGGGGAAGAGTGGGCGAGAGGGGAAGGGGGGGGCGAGAAGGGAAGGGGGGGCGAGAGGGGAAGGGGGGCGAGAGGGGAAGGGGGAGCGAGAGGGGAAGCGGGAGCGAGAGGGGAAGATGGAGCGAGAGGTGCAGGGGAGAGCGAGAGGAGAAGGGGGGGCGAGAGGGGAAGGGGGGAGCGAGAGGAGAAGGGGGGAGCGAGAGGAGAATGGGAGAGCGAGAGGAGAAGGGGGGAGCGAGAGGAGAAGGGGGGAGCGAGAGGAGAAGGGGGGAGCGAGAGGAGAAGGGGGGAGCGAGAGGAGAAATGGGGAGCAAGAGGAGAAGGGGGGAACGAGAGTGGAAAGGGGAGCGAGAGGGGAAGGGGGACGAATGGGGAAGGAGGGCGAGAGGGGAAGGGGGACGAGAGGGGAAGGGGGTGCGAGAGGGGAATGGGGTGCGAGAGGGGAAGGGGGAGCGAGAGTGGAAGGGGGGAGGGAGAATGGAAGGGGGGAGCGAGAATGGAAGGGGGTTGCGAGAGGGGAAGGGGGGAGCGAGAGGGGAAGGGGGGAGCGAGAGGGGAAGGGGGGAGCGAGAGGGGAAGGGGGAGCGAGAATGGAAAGGGGGAGCGAGAATGGAAAGGGGGAGCGAGAATGGAAAGGGGGAGCGAGAATGGAAGGGGGAGCGAGAATGGAAGGGGGGAGCGAGAATGGAAGGGGGGAGCGAGAATGGAAGGGGGGAGCGAGAGGGGAAGGGGGGAGCGAGGGGGAAGGGGGGAGCGAGAGGGGAAGGGGGGAGCGAGAGGGGAAGGGGGGAGCGAGAGGGGAAGGGGGGAGCGAGAGGGGAAGGGGGAGCGAGAGGGGAAGGGGGGAGCGAGAGGGGAAGGGGGAGCGAGAGGGGCAGGGAGAGCGAGAATGGAAGGGGGGAGCGAGAATGGAAGGGGGGAGCGAGAATGGAAGGGGGGAGCGAGAGGGGAAGGGAGGAGCGAGAGGGGAAGGGGGGAGCGAGAGGGGAAGATGGGAGCGAGAGGGAAAGGGGGAGCGAGAGGGGCAGGGGGAGCGAGAATGGAAAGGGGGAGCGAGAATGGAAGGGGGGAGCGAGAGGGGAAGGGAGGAGCGAGAGGGGAAGGGAGGAGCGAGAGGGGAAGGGGGGAGCGAGAGGGGAAGGGGGAAGCGAGAGGGGAAGGGGGAGCGAGAGGGGCAGGGGGAGCGAGAATGGAAAGGGGGAGCGAGAATGGAAGGGGGGAGCGAGAATGGAAGGGGGGAGCGAGCGGGGAAGGGGGGAGCTAGAGGGGAAGGGGGGAGCGAGAGGGGAAGGGGGGAGCGAGAGGGGAAGGGGGAGCGAGAGGGGAAGGGGGAGCGAGAGGGGAAGGGGGAGCGAGAGGGGAAGGGGGAGCGAGAATGGAAGGGGGAGCGAGAGGGGAAGAGGGGGGCGAGAGGGGAAGAGGGGGCGAGAGGGGAAGAGGGGGCGAGAGGGGAAGAGGGGGCGAGAGGGGAAGAGGGGGCGAGAGGGGAAGAGGGGGCGAGAGGGGAAGAGGGGGCGAGAGGGGAAGAGGGGGCGAGAGGGGAAGAGGGGGCGAGAGGGGAAGGGGGGGCGAGTGGGGAAGGGGGGGCGAGTGGGGAAGGGGGGCGAGTGGGGAAGGGGGGGCGAGAGGGGAAGGGGATGCGAGAGGGGAAGGGGGTGCGAGAGGGGAAGGGGGTGCGAGAGGGGAAGGGGGTGCGAGAGGGGAAGGGGGTGCGAGAGGGGAAGGGGGTGCGAGAGGGGAAGGGGGGGGTGAGAGGGGAAGGGGGTGCGAGAGGGGAAGGGGGTGCGAGAGGGGAAGGGGGTGCGAGAGGGGAGGGGGGGCGAGAGGGGAAGGGGGGGGGCGAGAGGGGAAGGGGGGGCGAGTGGGGAAGGGGGGGGCGAGTGGGGAAGGGGGGCGAGTGGGGAAGGGGGGGCGAGAGGGGAAGGGGATGCGAGAGGGGAAGGGGGTGCGAGAGGGGAAGGGGGTGCGAGAGGGGAAGGGGGTGCGAGAGGGGAAGGGGGTGCGAGAGGGGAAGGGGGTGCGAGAGGGGAAGGGGGGGGTGAGAGGGGAAGGGGGTGCGAGAGGGGAAGGGGGTGCGAGAGGGGAAGGGGGTGCGAGAGGGGAGGGGGGGCGAGAGGGGAAGGGGGGGGCGAGAGGGGAAGGGTGGGGCGAGAGGGGAAGGGGGGGGCGAGAGGGGAAGGGGGGGCGAGAGGGGAAGGGGGGGCGAGAGGGGAAGGGGGGGGCGAGAGGGGAAGGGGGGGAGGGGAAGGGGGGGAGGGGAAGGGGGGCGATAGGGGCAGGGGGGCGAGAGGGGAAGGGGGGCGAGAGGGGAAGGGGGGGGGGCGAGAGGGGAAGGGGGGGTGAGAGGGGAAGGGGGGGTGAGAGGGGAAGGGGGGGCGAGAGGGGAAGGGGGGGGCGAGAGGGGAAGGGGGGGGCGAGAGGGGAAGGGGGGGGCGAGAGGGGAAGGGGGGGCGAGAGGGGAAGGGGGGCGAGAGGGGAAGGGGGGGGCGAGAGGGGAAGGGGGGGAGGGGAAGGGGGGCGAGAGGGGCAGGGGGGCGAGAGGGGAAGGGGGGCGAGAGGGGAAGGGGGGGGGGCGAGAGGGGAAGGGGGGGGGGCGAGAGGGGAAGGGGGGGTGAGAGGGGAAGGGGGGGTGAGAGGGGAAGGGGGGGCGAGAGGGGAAGGGGGGGGCGAGAGGGGAAGGGGGGGGCGAGAGGGGAAGGGGGGGGCGAGAGGGGAAGGGGGGGCGAGAGGGGAAGGGGGGGCGAGAGGGGAAGAGGGGGCGTGAGGGGAAGAGGGGGCGAGAGGGGAAGAGGGGGCGAGAGGGGAAGAGGGGGCGAGAGGGGAAGAGGGGGCGAGAGGGGAAGAGGGGGCGAGAGGGGAAGAGGGGGCGAGGGGAAGGGGGGGCGAGAGGGGAAGAGGGGGCGAGAGGGGAAGGGGGGGCGAGAGGGGAAGAGGGGGCGAGAGGGGAAGAGGGGGCGAGAGGGGAAGAGGGGGCGAGAGGGGAAGAGGGGGCGAGAGGGGAAGAGGGGGCGAGAGGGGATGGGGGGGCGAGAGGGGATGGGGGGGGCGAGAGGGGAAGGGGGAGCGAGAGGGGAAGGGGGAGCGAGAGGGGAAGAGGGGGGCGAGAGGGGAAGAGTGGGCGAGAGGGGAAGGGGGGGGCGAGAAGGGAAGGGGGGGCGAGAGGGGAAGGGGGGCGAGAGGGGAAGGGGGAGCGAGAGGGGAAGCGGGAGCGAGAGGGGAAGATGGAGCGAGAGGTGCAGGGGAGAGCGAGAGGAGAAGGGGGGGCGAGAGGGGAAGGGGGGAGCGAGAGGAGAAGGGGGGAGCGAGAGGAGAATGGGAGAGCGAGAGGAGAAGGGGGGAGCGAGAGGAGAAGGGGGGAGCGAGAGGAGAAGGGGGGAGCGAGAGGAGAAGGGGGGAGCGAGAGGAGAAGGGGGGAGCGAGAGGAGAAATGGGGAGCAAGAGGAGAAGGGGGGAACGAGAGTGGAAAGGGGAGCGAGAGGGGAAGGGGGACGAATGGGGAAGGAGGGCGAGAGGGGAAGGGGGACGAGAGGGGAAGGGGGTGCGAGAGGGGAATGGGGTGCGAGAGGGGAAGGGGGAGCGAGAGTGGAAGGGGGGAGGGAGAATGGAAGGGGGGAGCGAGAATGGAAGGGGGGAGCGAGTGGGGAAGGGGGGAGCGAGAGGGGAAGGGGGGAGCGAGAGGGGAAGGGGGGAGCGAGAGGGGAAGGGGGAGCGAGAATGGAAAGGGGGAGCGAGAATGGAAAGGGGGAGCGAGAATGGAAAGGGGGAGCGAGAATGGAAGGGGGAGCGAGAATGGAAGGGGGGAGCGAGAATGGAAGGGGGGAGCGAGAGGGGAAGGGGGGAGCGAGAGGGGAAGGGGGGAGCGAGAGGGGAAGGGGGGAGCGAGAGGGGAAGGGGGGAGCGAGAGGGGAAGGGGGGAGCGAGAGGGGAAGGGGGGAGCGAGAGGGGAAGGGGGGAGCGAGAGGGGAAGGGGGGAGCGAGAGGGGAAGGGGGAGCGAGAGGGGCAGGGAGAGCGAGAATGGAAGGGGGGAGCGAGAATGGAAGGGGGGAGCGAGAATGGAAGGGGGGAGCGAGAGGGGAAGGGAGGAGCGAGAGGGGAAGGGGGGAGCGAGAGGGGAAGATGGGAGCGAGAGGGAAAGGGGGAGCGAGAGGGGCAGGGGGAGCGAGAATGGAAAGGGGGAGCGAGAATGGAAGGGGGGAGCGAGAATGGAAGGGGGGAGCGAGAGGGGAAGGGAGGAGCGAGAGGGGAAGGGGGGAGCGAGAGGGGAAGGGGGGAGCGAGAGGGGAAGGGGGAAGCGAGAGGGGAAGGGGGAGCGAGAGGGGCAGGGGGAGCGAGAATGGAAAGGGGGAGCGAGAATGGAAGGGGGGAGCGAGAATGGAAGGGGGGAGCGAGCGGGGAAGGGGGGAGCTAGAGGGGAAGGGGGGAGCGAGAGGGGAAGGGGGAGCGAGAGGGGAAGGGGGAGCGAGAGGGGAAGGGGGAGCGAGAGGGGAAGGGGGAGCGAGAGGGGAAGGGGGAGCGAGAGGGGAAGGGGGAGCGAGAGGGGAAGAGGGGGGCGAGAGGGGAAGAGGGGGCGAGAGGGGAAGAGGGGGCGAGAGGGGAAGAGGGGGCGAGAGGGGAAGGGGGGCGAGAGGGGAAGAGGGGGCGAGAGGGGAAGGGGGGGCGAGTGGGGAAGGGGGGGCGAGTGGGGAAGGGGGGGCGAGAGGGGAAGGGGGTGCGAGAGGGGAAGGGGGTGCGAGAGGGGAAGGGGGTGCGAGAGGGGAAGGGGGGGGTGAGAGGGGAAGTGGGTGCGAGAGGGGAAGGGGGTGCGAGAGGGGAAGGGGGTGCGAGAGGGGAGGGGGGGGCGAGAGGGGAAGGGGGGGGCGAGAGGGGAAGGGTGGGGCGAGAGGGGAAGGGGGGGGCGAGAGGGGAAGGGGGGGCGAGAGGGGAAGGGGGGGCGAGAGGGGAAGGGGGGGGCGAGAGGGGAAGGGGGGGAGGGGAAGGGGGGCGAGAGGGGCAGGGGGGCGAGAGGGGAAGGGGGGCGAGAGGGGAAGGGGGGGGCGAGAGGGGAAGGGGGGGGCGAGAGGGGAAGGGGGGGTGAGAGGGGAAGGGGGGGTGAGAGGGGAAGGGGGGGCGAGAGGGGAAGGGGGGGGCGAGAGGGGAAGGGGGGGCGAGAGGGGAAGGGGGGGGCGAGAGGGGAAGGGGGGGCGAGAGGGGAAGGGGGGGGCGAGAGGGGAAGGGGGGGGCGAGAGGGGAAGGGGGGCGAGAGGGGAAGGGGGGGCGAGAGGGGAAGGGGGGCGAGAGGGGAAGGGGGGGCGAGAGGGGAAGGGGGGCGAGTGGGGAAGGGGGCGAGATGGGAATGGGGGGGGGCGAGTGGGGAAGGGGGCGAGGAGAATGGGGGGCGATAGGGGAAGGGGGGTGCGCGAGAGGGGTAGGGGGGCGTGCGAGAGGGGAAGACCAGTGTGGGGGGAGGCGAGGGAGCAAGGGGGGGCACAAGAGGGGAAGGGGGGCACACAAGAGAGGAAGGGGGCGCACGAGAGGGGAAGGGGGCGCACGAGAGGGGAAGGGGGGCACGCGAGAGGGGAACGCCAGTGGGGGGGCAGTGGGGAAGGAGGAGTTATGAAGGGGCGAGAGAGCTGGGGGGGAGTGTGAGAGGGGAAGGGGGGACGCGAGAAGGGAAGGGGGGCGCGAGAGGGGAAGGGGGGGCACGAGAGGGGAAGGGGGGGCGCGAGAGGGAAAGGGGGGGCGCGAGAGGGGAAGGGAGGGGCGCGAGAGGGGAAGGGGGGGGCGCGAGAGGGGAAGGGGGGGCGCGAGAGGGGAAGGGAGGCAATCTAGGAGATGGCACAGGGAGACAAGGCAGGTCATGGACCAGGCGTCTCTCCTCTCCTCACAATTCCCTCCATGTACATCCTGACTCTCTGTTGCCGAATCCTGGTTCAGAAGTGTGTGCAATATGCATGCGCAGTGCTGTACTTGCGGTACCTGTACACTCAATGTAATGACATTGTGTCTGGACTCTTGCACAGATGCATTTCTCAATTGGTGCACAGGCATAGTCGTCTGCTTTTGAGTAGGAGAAAGTCAGGACTTGCAGACGCTGGAGAGTCAGAGTTTAAAAGGGTTGCACTGGAAAAGCATAGCAGGTCAAGCAGCATCTGAGAAACAGGGGAATTGACATTTCAGGCATAAACCCCAATTGTCAACAAACACTGCCAAGTATAATTCACTTGTCTGAGGCCCACTCCTTTCCTTAAGCCAAATTTAACCATGTCATTATCACTGCTTTTCAATGTTCCTTTACAATGATGTCATGAATTAAACCTGTCTCGTTACACATTGGCACATCCAACTTAGCTTCAAATCTGGATGGCTCTAGAATATATTGCTCTAAGAAACTATCACAAACACATTATGACCTCATCCTCCAGTCTAGCTGATCTGTCCAATCTATATTTAGATTAAAGTCACTCATGATAATTGCAGTGCTTTTCTTAGACAACCATTTGTTTTACCATGTTGCCTCCTCCTTCAATATTGTTACCAATAAGGTGCTTAGAACTATTTCCACATTTGACTTACTTTTGCTGCTTCTAATCCCCACCCAAACTAAGTCACATCTCACTAGTATAATGAAACCATCCTTAAGTAAAACAGCAACCTCACCACACTTTCATAGCATTGCATTATTCCGGAATATCAATTATTCTTGAATATTCAGGTCCCAAGAGACGTCACCTGACAACAATGTCACTGTAATAGCGATCAGATTAGATGCATTTATTTTCATTTAAGCAAAGGAGCATCTTTAGTTGTCATCTTAACAATATTTGAAGAACTGGGCCTCAACTACAAGTGTACCGAAGTTTGTACACGCAGTTCCTCCCTGCCATTCTCTGATTGTCATTATCTTTATTGCTCCAGTTAATTGACATAGCACCTGGTTCATCATTCGGTAATTAAATAGTGAGCTGTAAAAGGTAAACAAGCTGATTATAAGGTGCAGTTATCGGAGTATTCATAAACTTGAACCTAAGAAAACAATTTAGATACATTTCTAATTCATGTCAAATCAGGAATAGTTTTGAACCATTACTACAACCTCCTAAAACTACTTCAATTCAAATCCTTATCTCTAACAGACAGTGAAGATTTCCATCACCTTTCAACTTGAAGTGAACCAGGATTGTGAGCTAAATGATAAGTGTTTACATCACTTGGTTCCTTGAACCTTAAATCTGTCAATGTTACTTGTGCTAAAGACCATCAGATGTAGAAGTGAACATGGACCATTCAGCCATTGAGTCGACTGCACCGTTCAGTGTGATCTTGGCTGATCTGAATCCTCAACCCCACTTTGTCTTTCCACATAACCCTTGATTTCCCTACGAATTCAAAATCTGTCCATATCATATCAGCCTTTAAAATACTCAATGGCCCAGTCTTGGCAGCCCTTCAGGGAAAGAATTCTACAGTAACACTATCTTCCAACAGAAGACATTCTTCATCATCTGTCTTAAACAATGCAACAATATTCTGAAATTGTGCCCTTTAGTCCTAGACTCTCCCACTAACCTCTCTTCAGCTTTCCTGTAAAGACCTCCAAGAATCTTCTATGTTTCAATTCAGTTGTCTCTCATTCTTTTAGATTCCAATGTGTGCAGCCTAACATACTCAATCTCTCCTCATAAGGTAGCGCCCCCATACCTGTTATCAGCTTCATGAACGTTCTCTGGATTGCCTCCAAAGCCAGTATAACTTTCCTGGTCTGACTATGCCTTGTATAGTTTTAGCAAAACTACCTTACTTCTATACTTAAAACTCAAAAAACTAAAATGATGATTCAAGGATGAGGATTCCCAAATCCATCTTGTAGCTTTCTGCAGTCTTTCTCCACTTAAATAATATCCAAATCCTCTGTTCTTCCTGTCAAAGTGCATAACCTCACAATTTCCCACATGATATTCTATCTGCCAAGTTTTTGCCCACTCTCTTAACCTGATAATAGATCCAACTGCAGACTCTTTGTGTCATCTACATCAATTGCCTTCCTATGTATTTTTGCAAACCCGTTATAGTACATTCACTTTCCTCACCCAAGTTGTGGCTGCAGCACTGAATGCCTTGGCACACCGTTAGTTTTACAGTCTGCCATCACGAATATCTACTGTTACCCAAACTCTTTCCCTTTCGTTAGTTAACCAATCCTCTACCTGTGCTAATATATCTCCAAAACCATGAGATATCATCTTATTAACTTGTCTAATGTGTGGTACCTTCTCAAACGGCTTCTGAAAATCCAAATATATTACATCCCCGGCTTCTTCTTTATCTATCCCAATTGCTATCTCCTCCAAACATTCCAGTAAGTTTGTCAAATAGGATTTCCTGTTGATGAAGCCTTGTTGACTCTTCTTGATCATGTTAAGTTTTTCTAATTGCTCTGCTATCACAGCCTTTATAATAGGCCCAAAATGTTTTCTCAACAACAGATTTTAAGCTAACTGGCCTATAGCCACTTGTTTTTTCGTCTCCCTCCCTTTTGAAATAAAGGTGTTATATTGGTGGTTTTCCAATCCACTGAGGCTATTCCAGGATCTAAGCATACCTGGAAGTTTATTACGAGCGTACCCTTATTTCTGTAACCACTTCCTTTAATATTCTAAGATGTATCCCAACACTTAGGGCATACAGTGACTCAGTGGTTAGCCCTGCTGGCTCACAGTACCAGGGACCCAGATTCGATTCCAGCCTTGGGACTGTCAATCGAAACCTGCATCTCAATTCTAAGTAACTAAAGACTTAATAGCAATCTAGGTTTGTTCAATACATCACACTAGGTATGACGCTTTGATCTTTTATTATAAATTCTATGTCCTACGATCCTGCCCCACTAGTTACCTGATGAAGGAACAGCACTTCAAAAGGTTGTACTTTCAAATAAACCTGTTGGATTATAACCTGGTGTTGTGCAATTTTTAACTTTGGAGTTTACACATTCTCTGTGTCTGTGTGGGTTTCCTCTGGGTGCTCTGGTTTCCTCTGACAGTCCAAAGGTGTGCAGGTTAGGTGGACTGGCCATTCAAAATTGCCCAGTGTCCAGGAATGTGTAGGTCAGAAGGATTAGCCATGGGAAATGCAGGATTATGTTTGGGGGGGGGGGAGAAAATGAGTCTGGGAGGGATGCTGTTCGGATGGTGGGTGTGTACCCAATGGGCCGAATGGCTTGCTTCCACACTGTAGGATTGGAGGGTACTATGATTCGACTATCATCCCAGGGGACATATTGGTCTTTATCCCATTTGTTTCCCCATCACTATTTCCCTCTCGTGATAAATCATTATATTTAATTCCTCTGTTCCTTTTGCCCACTACATATTTAGTAATTATGGGATGCTATCATTTTATTTTACTGTGAAAACTGAAGCAAAGTATTTATTCAACTCTTCTGCCATTTCCTGGTTCCCCTATTACTATTTCTTCAGCTCATTCTCCAAGAGGCTAACATTCACTTTGGCTTCTCTGTTCCTTTATGGAGATTTAAAGAAGCTCTTGCTGTCTGTTTTCATATTACTCAGATGTTTATTCTTTCCCATTTTATTGCTTCCCTGGTTGTGTTTGTTGGTTTCTAAAACTTTTCAAATCTTCTGACTTACCCCTTACCTTTGCCATATTGTATTTTTTTTTCTTTCAAGCCACTGAATTTGTGTTTTCATAATAAACTCCATGTAACATCTGTCCCCAAGCAATTTGCTGTAGAATTGAAGAGGAATTCACTGGTGAATAACAGGGTAGGAATTAGGGAGCAACGATGGAATACGAGAGGTGACAGAACACTGCCACAAACAAAGGAGCCTGTAAGACTGGTGGGAATGGTGCAGGTTGGATCATGAAGCTGGAGGGAACCATAGAGACAAATAGAAATAAAACTACAGAAACTCCTCCTATTGAGTATTCTGTGAAAAATGATGTGAAGTGAAGTAGTAGGTGGTGTCAGCAGCGAATCAAAATGGCAACATTAACAGTGCTGGAAGTTGCAAGAGGATTGGTGGCTAATCCACAAGGTGGATTTCAAATATCAAGGGAGCTCATGTAACAAACTGCTTTTGCTAGCAACTGGTAATGGTCACAGGCTTGCCTGCCTCTGTTCCCCTATATTTCCTTGCATTGGATGGATTCAAACATGACACCAGTTTTCATATTGTCCCCTTGTCCAAATCACAGTTTTCCCACTGGTCAGAAATGTGAAGTCTTGATTATGATTTTTGAAAGATGTTTTTGCATGATTTTGCATTTGGACTGAGAGTCATTTAGATAAATTAACAAGAAGGTGCTAAAATGTATTGATTCCCCCTTCACACCAGGAATCATTGTCACAAGGATGAATAGACCACAACTCATTGTAATGATGAGAGTGTAGAAATGAAGAAGGATATATTAAATAAAATTAAAGACAGTTGCTAATTTTAATTACTTCCATTTTATTGCCAGAACTCTGAAGTTGCCCAGTGATACAAATGTAATGAAATCAGACCAGCAGCAGCCTTCTGTTATGAATAATGTTGAAGTATAAACGGAGCATTACATTACCAAAACACCATTTCAGAAGAATTAATGGTCTTCTTACTGTCAAGCACATCTGTTAAATTTTCCTTAAGGACTTAATTAAAAGTAAAATTAAAGCCTACATTGCTAATCTGACATTAAAATGGAGGAGAAAATAATCAAATTGCTGATGCTATGTTAGTATGGATTAACATCAATGCATTGTTATAGCTTACTTCTGTATAGAAATCTGTATATGTTTCATGCAGATTCTAAACTTACAATAGGATTTCCATATCGGTGGTTGGTACTCTTCAGCATCTAGAAAACAAGAAGAAAGATTTGCTTGTTAAAAAGGTTAAAACACATTTTCTTCAAAATTCTCTGATTCCCTCATTACTTGTAAACCATATGCTTTATGCAAATATGCAATTTATATGCATTTCAAATATACTCCAACACCAAAAGCTAGGAGGACCCTCTGTGAAATCATCAAAATATATGAATATTTATAAGTATCCTACCAGGTAGATTAGCATTCTGTTAAAAATAGTATTTCATAGTATGATCAAAACGATACAAGAATAAAGTCAGAGTAGCAGGTGGATAAATGAGTTTAAGTTTTGCTATGATAAGAAACAAAATCTTAAATATTAGTAAATGTCTTGTCAGTATACTTTGCTTACATCTCTACATCTTACATTGGTAATATAATTGAAAGCTGACTCACTCTTGACAATCAAACTGAGATGATTCTCATCTTGCGCACAAGCACAATCATAATTTACTTTTAATCAACTTGTTTGGTCATGTCATGTCATACCTCTAGAGCAAGTGGAACTTGAACCCAGATATTCTGAGTAAAGTTAGGGGTGCTACCACTGTATAATGAGGTGCCTGCTTCTGGAAAATGTGTAAATAGATGCTTGGAAATATGGTACATTGGCTAGTATAGACACTGAAGCTACAAAGCTTGGCATTATTAGCACAGAAAATGAATGATATGGGCTCACTGGCCGCTGATGCTGAGCATAATTTCAGGTTTGCTCCTGGTGGTATGCATTTCCTGACGACAGCCTGCAAACCAGAATTAAGGTTTATGTTGTCCTTTGCAGAACCACAGGTATCTTCATATAATGGAACCTGCAGCAACTTGTAATACTACAGTTTCTGTCCAGCACAGAGTTCACTTGGACCATGTCCAGGACTTATGTGCAAAGCTGCATCTTTGATTCACATCCTCTCCAGTTTTTTTTAAAATTTGTTCACAGTATGTGGGTGTTGCTGGCTAAGTCCCAGTGGCGGATATGGAAGTGTTTATTTAGCTTTGAGAAGAAAAAGTGAAGTGTATTTTATCTTAATCTCAGTCACTTCTATGCTTTCATAGGCTCAGAATGCAGTTACACCACCAGGATGCATTCAAGTTTCTCTTACACATCATGTATAAATTCTCATAGTTCACAGATATATAAATGAAAATGAAATAAATTTGAAAATTTGTCAATCTTTATAGGTTTCTTAAACAGTCCATGTGAAATGTTATACCAAGCAAAGCAAACGTACATTTTTTGTTTTAAATTGTTTATCATTAAAACACAGGTAAGTTGAAGCAGTAGGCTGTTCAGCACCTTGAGCCTGTTCCAGCACTCTCAACCATAGTTAATCAGCCACCTCAAAGCCATGTTCCTGTGCTATCCCCATATCCCTCAATGTCATTACTAACTAGAAATCTTATCCATCTTTAATACCTGAACATCCACAGCCCTCTTGCGCCAGAGACGTCTAAGATTCACCACCCACCAAGTAAAGAAATTCATCCTTAGTTCAGTCCTAAATGGTTTGCCATTTATTCTGAGACTATGCCTTGGTTCTAGAGCCCCACGCCAGGGAAAACTTCTTTCTGCATACACTCAGTCCATCCCTTTCAGTAAGAACAAAGAAGACAGTAAAAGAGAGGGAGGTGTAGGCTGAGGTTGGAAACAGAAAAGGAGAGATCACCCTGTTAGGAGTTTTCTATTGGCTTCCGAATAGTTCCAGGGATGTAGAGGAAACGATAGCAAAGATTATTCTGCATAAGAGCGAGAGTAACATGGTAGTTGTTAAGGGGGACTTTAACTTTCCAAATGTTGACTGGAAATACGATAGTTCGAGTACTTTAGATGGGTCAGTTTTTGTCCAATGTGTGCAGAAGGGTTTCCTGACACAATATGTAGACAAACCAACAGGGGGTGAGGCCACATTGGATTTGATACTGGGTAATGAACCTGGCCAAGTGTTAGATTTGGAGGCGGTTGAGCACTTTGGTGATAGTGACCACAATTTAGTTATGTTTACTTTAGCAATGGAAAGGGAAAGGGATAGATACCGAAGGGCAAGAATTATAGCTGGGGGAAAGGCAATTATGATGTGTTTAGGCAAAGATTTGTGATGCACAGGCTGGGGAAGGAAACTGTAGGAGATGGGCACAGTTGAAATGTGGAGCTTATTCAAGGAACAGCTACAGTGTGTCCATGATAAGTATGTACCTGTCAGGCAGGGAGGAAGTGGTCAAGCGCAGGAGCTGCGGTTTATAAGGAAGTTGACGTGGTGTATATGGATTTCAGTAAGACATTGATAATGTTCCCCATTTAGGCTATTGCACAAAATACAGAGGCATGGGATTAAGGGTGATTTTGTGGTTTGGATCAGAAATTGGCTATTTGAAAGAAGACAGAAGGTCATTGTGATGAGAAATGTTCATCCTGGAGTTCAGTTACTAGTGGTGTACCACAAGGATCTGTTTTGGGGCTACTGCTGTTTGCCATTTTAATAAATGACCTAGATGAGGGTGTAGAAAGATGGGTTAGTAAATTTGCATATGACACTAAAGTCAGTGGAGTTGTGGATAGTGCCAAAGGTGTTACAGGTTATAGAAGGAATAGATAAGCTACAGAGCTGGGCTGAGAGGTGACAAATGGAGTTTAATGTGGAAAAATGTGAAGTGATTCACTTTGGAAGGAGTAACAGGAATAGAGAGTACCGGGCTAATGGTAAGATTCTTGGTAGTGTAGATAAGCAGAGAGATCTCAGTGTCCATGTACATAGGCCCCTGAAAGTTGTCACCCAGGTTGATAGGGTTGTTAAGAAGGCATACGGTGTGTTGGCTTTTATTGGTAGAGGGATTGAGTTTTGTTGCAGCTGTACAAAACTCCAGTGTGGCCACACTTGGAGTTTGCATACAATTCTGGTCACTACATTACAGGAAGGATGTGGCAGCTTTGGAAGGGTTCAGAGGAGATTTACGAGGATGTTGCCTAGTATGGAGGGGAAGGTCTTACAAGGAAAAGCTGAGGGACTTGAGGCTGTTTTTACTAGTGAGAAGAAGGTTGAGGGGTGACTTAATTGAGACATATAAGATAATCAGAGAGTTAGCTAGGATGGACAGTGAGATCCTTTTTCCTCAGATGGTGATGGTGAGCACGAAGGAATAAAGCTTTAAATTGAGGGGTGATAGATAAAGGACAGATGTCAGAGGTAGCTTCTTTACTCAGTGTTGAGAGTGTGGTACTGGAAAAGCACAGCAGGTCAGGCAGCATCTGAGAAGCAGGAGAATCGACATTTTGGGCTGAAGCCCATCATCAGGAATGAGGCTTGTGGGTTGGGGTTGAGAGATAAATTGGAGGGGGGTAAGGTTGGGGGGAGAAAGCTGGGAAGGCCATAGGTGGATGATGGTGAGGGAGAAGGTGATAGGTCAGAGGGGGCAGTGATGGACAAGTCCAGCAGGCGGTGCCAAGTTGGAGGCTTGGGACTGGGATAATGTGGGGAGAGGGGAAATGAGGACGCTGTTGAAATCCAACAAGATTTCAACATTCATTCCGGATGAAGGGCTTATGCCCGAAACATCAATTCTCCTGCTCCTCGGATGCTGTCTGACCGGCTGTGCTTTTCCAGCACTACACCCTCGACTCTGACCTCCAGCATCTGCAGTCCTCACTTTCCCCTAGCATCTTTAGAGTAGCAGGGTGTGGAACGCCCTGCCTGCAACAGTAGTAGACTCGCTAACTTTAAGGGCATTTAAATAGTCACTGGACAGGCATATGGATGAAAATGGAATAGTGTAGGTTAGGTGGGCTTCAGATTGGTTTCACAGGTCGGCACAACATCGAGGGCGAAAGAGCTTGTACTGTGCCGTAATGTTCTATGTTCTAATAGTTTAAATTTCTATGAGACTGTGTCTTATTCCTCTAAATTTCAGTAAGTACAGGCCCAGTCTCCACAAATCTCTCCTCATAGAATAATCCCACCATTCCAGTAATCAATCTGATAAATGTAGGCAGCACACCCACTGTGACAAATGTGCCCTTCCTTCAACGAGGAGGCACTCACCAGTGTTCTTTACAGACTAAGCAAGACTTCTTTGCCTTTCTACTCTATCTTCTTGCAACAAAGGCTGACACATTGTTTGCCTTCCAAATTGGTTAGTTTTCAGTGACTCACGAACAAGGACACCTAGGTCCATTTGAGCAACTGCATTTTCCATAAAGCTTCATTTAAGAAATACTACACACCTTTACTATTGACTCACACTTATCCATGTTACATTCCATCTGCTGTGCCACTAGCCACTCATTCAGTTTGTTTGAATTCCCTTGAAACTTATTTGTTACCTCCTTGCAACTCACATTCTCACCAGGTTTTGTATCATCAGCAAATTTGAAAATGTTACATTGACCCCATATCTAAATCATTAATATAGATTGTGAACAGCACTATTTTTGCAGTCCCTCAATGGTCACCTGTGAGTGACCCATTTATTCATACTTCCTGTTTGTTAAGCAATTCTCAAACCATGCTACTGTTTGGTCTTTTAACAAAGAAGCTGGTATTGTTTTTAATATATTTTTACTGAAAAAATAGATTTTTTAATATTACAAGTACAAAACAATTCAGAACAGTACAAAAAAAGCAATCCAAATAAAAAACATCCCCAACCTGCCCTCATGTACAAACGTATAAACATTTCCAAAAAAAATAGAATTAAAAAAATCCGGAACTGGCTATTTTACTAAATAAATAAATAACCAACAACAAACTAATAAATAGTATTAACTCAGCCCAGCTCATATGTTCACAGTTCCTCCTCCCTGGATATTGGACTCGTAAAACACAACCGTTACGGCTATATAAAAGCCCTTGTTAGTGTGGCAGATAAATCTGTGTCCAGGTATTCCAAAAATGGCTGCCATGTCTTATAGAAATTCTCAGTTTTGTGGTGTAGCATACTTGTGAGAAAATCCAGGAAATATGCTCCATAACAATTTTCCGCCAACCCGATAGGCCTGGGGGGTTTTTGGATATCCAACCTAGCAAGATTAATTAGATTAGATTACATTACAGATTAGATTTAGATTAGATTTTAGATTACATTACAGTGTGGAAACAGGCCCTTCGGCCCAACAAGTCCACACCACCCACCCATACCCCTTACCTAACACTATGGGCAATTTAGCATGGCCAATTCACCTGACCTGCACATCTTTTGGACTGTGGGAGGAAACCGGAGCACCCGGAGGAAACCCACACAGACACAGGGAGAATGTGCAAACTCCACACAGAGTCGCCTGAGACGGGAACTGAACCCGGGTCTCTGGTGCTGTGAGGCAGCAGTGCTAACCACTGTACCACCGTGCCGCCCAGAATGGCATTTTCTTGCACAGAACGTGAGAATGTTGAAAAGTTTTTTCTTATGCGCATCTGCAGGAAATAGAGTGGGCAGGCCCAAAAGGAGAGACATAGGGTCCTTATCCACTCTTACACCCAAAATCCTCTCCATTGCGCCCGACACAGCACTCTAATATGTTTGAAGCCTATCACAAGACCAAAGACAATGGGTAAGAGTGCCCGTGCAGACCTTGAACTTGGGACATGAAGTTACCTCTGGTTTAAATTTTGACAAACAGTCTGGAGCTAAATGGACCCTGTGGAGAATCTTCAACTGTAAAGCATAGGTCCTATTGCAAATTGATATCTTCCTTACATTCTCCCAAATATCCTCCCATCCCTCTGAGGAGACTTCAACACCCAGCTCTCTCTCCCACAACCTGCAGAGTCAATCAAACTCATCTGAGGTGGCACCCCCCAATTGATGATATAAAGTACCGACAGTGTACTCTTAGCATTTAGCACCCCCCCTCTCAATTTGGATTTGCAGGGCTCAGTCAAAAGTGAGGTCTTTTTTGAATAAAATCCGTAATTTGAAAAAAACAAAAGAGGTCTCTATTAGATAACTCCTACTTCCATTTTGGCCTGTACGGAAGTAGGCCTTCTCGGCTGCCTTCAACTGTGCTTCAAGGAAATGTTGCTGCTCACCCTTCTGCTGCTTCCTACTGGTGGAATCTGAAATAACTAACCCCCTAGCATAGACTTTGGCAGTTTCCCAGAGAACGGGTGAGCTATCAACCGAGCCTATGTTGATGTCTAGGAACGCCCAAAATTCCCTAGAGAATACTCGAGGATAAAGGGATCCATTGCCAGTACCTCGAACCCACTGTAACATCCTTAATCTTAACCAGCAGGTACACTGGATCATTAGATTAGATTAGATTACATTACATTACATTACAGTGTGGAAACAGGCCCTTCGGCCCAACAAGTCCACACCGACCCGCCGAAGCGCAACCCACCCATACCCCTACATTTACCCCTTACCTAACACTACGGGCAATTTAGTATGGCCAATTCACCTGACCTGCACTTTATTGGACTGTGGGAGGAAACCGGAGCACCCAGAGGAAACCCACGCAGACACAGGGAGAACGTGCAAACTCCACACAGTCAGTCGCCTGAGGCGGGAATTGAACCCGGGTCTCTGGCGCTGTGAGGCAGCAGTGCTAACCACTGTGCCACCGTGCCGCCCACGATCAGAGACAGTAATATTACTGATCGTACAAGAAACCACTAAATCTAAGATTTCCACAGGGGTCAGATAAAGAAATCAATCCTGGTGTGACATCTGTGTGGATTGGAGAAAAACGTAAAATGCCTACCTGTAGGATGGAGACGCCTCCAGACATTCACTAACCCTAACTCCCCACACAGACCCACTAACTGTTTAGTTTGTACAGAGGGTATCAAGGGACCTTCTGGCAACCTGTCTACTGTGGGATCCATTAGATAGTTAAAACCTTCCCTTATAATGAGGTGCCGGGACTCAAGACTCATCAGTTTAGAACAAGTGTCTACCAACAATTTAAGGTAATGAGCTGGAGGGCAATAAACATTTAAAACACCATATTCTTCCCCATTTATCACGGCTTTAAAACTTACAAACCTCCCGTGTGTGTCTTTAACACACTCCAACAACCTAAATGGGAGATTCTTCCTAACCAATATAGCCACTCTGGTATTAAATGATGAAAAATAAACTCGGTCAAAGCCATTCTGCTGTAATTTCAGATGCTCCTTGTCATCCAAATGTGCCTCCCATAACAAAACAATATCCATCTTTTCCTTTCTAAGACTCGAGTACCTTCTTCCTCTTAATTGGTGATTGACTCCCCTTGATATTCCAGGTACACCATTTAATCAAATCATTAGCCATGATCTTTTGCAATAACATTTAAATTCCAGAGAGGAGAAACCCGAACCACAAACTGCTGAGGCTTAGTGTCACATGATCCACCAAATATAAATCTACATAAACTAAAACCACTACATTTAACAAACCTACAAAACTAATGAGAATAAAAGACAAAAAAAAACAACATATAAAGTGCCAACAGCGCTGAGTTGGGGAACTCACCCCCTGCCCAGAGTGGTCAACTATCCATTCCAAACTGCCCATAAGTAGGCATCTAACCATTCACTTCTCCCAGCTATAGCTGCACCGCAAACACAAGCAGAAAAGAGTAGACACAACCATAGAATACCAATATGAATTAAAAACATTTTTATAAAAGAACAGGAATAAATACCCCACCCACCATTTGGTATATCCTGACTTAGAAATTGAAAATGCACAACTCAACCACCGCCAACCATAGTTTAAACCAAATTATTGTCAATAGAGGAAAAAAAGAAAAATAAAGCTCCAACCGGACTTCCTCCGTTTCTTTTACAGAATGATAAACATATACCCAAACAACACTATTTATACATACTACAATTGTTCAAAATAGGTTAGTTTGTCCACAAAGTCTCTTGTCTTCTCCGATGTGTCAAAGAGATGTATGGATCCATCTAAGGTGAATTGAAACATTACCGGATACCTCAGGGAGTACCAAATCCCAAGCTCCCTCAGTCTTCTCTTGACACCGTCGTAAGATTTTCGTTTCTGGATCACTGCTGCTGACAAGTCCTGAAAGAATATTATCTTAGAGCCCTCATAAATTAGGGCCTTCAGATCCTTCCCCTGGACTCTGGAAGCCTCCATGACTCTCTCCTTAACCCAGTAATGATGGAACCACACTAGGAGAGGACGAGGACGTTGACCCGGACCCAATCTCCATGCTGTGATCCGGTGAGCCCTCTCTATTTTCAATCCTCTCATTCCAGCCTCCAAGTCAAGGAATTTCGGCAGCCAGTCCTCAACAAATTCCGCAGGCCACTCACCTTCCTTACCCTCAGGGAGACCAAATGTTTTTTCTCCTGCCCCTGTTCTTAAGATCATCCACTTGGTCATGTAAGTTATGGACCTGCGTGTCCAGGGTTTGGATCCTATCCTTGGATGAACTGGCATCAGCCTCCACCATTGTGACCCTGTGCTCTACCTCATCCGTCCTCTTCTCCAGGTCTCCCAGCTGCTGCTCATGCTTCTGCAGCATGAGAGAGATTGGAGCCTGCTTCTCTTCAATCTGTTTCCCCAACATCTCACAAGATTTCGAGAGCTCATTCACCAGGGCCTGGAAAGTAATAGACTCAGAGGATCCTACAGGCTGAACTGCAGACCTGGCCTCTGATGCTCCTCCTTCCTTTCTCGGTATCTCTGGACAGCTGGAAACACAGGTGAGTTAATTTTCAGAAGTTTCTTGGGACTCCACAATCCTTCCGGTGTCCCAAGATATCACGATGGCCTGGGTTGGGCGGGTTAAAGGTTCATCCTGCTTGTGCTACAATGCAGAGCTCTGCAGTGCGATCTTCTCAGATCGCCGCCATCTTGGATTCCCCCCCGAAGCTGGTATTGTTAGCCCACTGATATTAAGGTCTGAAGTCTCTGGATGAAGAACTCCATTTCTCACTTACGAGTCTTCTGACACTAGCCATTTCTCTTTGAAATTCAATGTTTAGATATTAGTGTCCCTACTGCCTCCTCACCACTTCTGGATGACTTTTAATGAACCTGTTCAAAGACTGTATTACACATTTCTGGAGCAGGTAGGATTTGAACCCAGGCTTCCTGACCAGAGGTATGGATACTACCACTGTGACTCGAGGTGCCTTCATGACAGACACAACCCTAAAATTTGATCAGCCAAAATAGAAAAAGAAATAAAGCCTGTTTTATTGGAAAGGTCAATCAGATAGTGACCTATTAATTAGAAAGATCACTGGCTTTAATATTTTCAATGTGCATGCTGGAAAAGCACAGCCGGTCAGGCAGCAGCCAAAGAGCATGAGAATTGACGTTTCGAGCAAAAGCTCTTCATCATTCCTGATGAAGAATTTATGCTCAAAACACTGATTTTTCAGCTTCTCAGATGCTGCCTGACCTGCTGTGCTTTTCCATCACCACACTTTTTGACTCTGATCTCCAGCATCTGCAGTCCTTACTTTCTCCTCCTTAATATTTTCTATGTCTTGCTGAAGGGATGTGATGGTAGGTGATAAATTGAACTGATGGCACAGTGTGTCTGGCTGAAGTTCTGTTTAAATCAGATATAGTGCATGAGATATGTGTGGTACCATTAGTCAAACAAAGCTGTTAATCACATTGTGATGTGAAAATATCACAAGGTTGTTTGGATGACATTAAAACTGCAATAAATTGCTTATGGGAGTAGCTTGAACAAATTGGCCTGAGGTCAAGGTTCATTAAAACTGTGAGATAAGCGTCTTTCTATTAAAACCAAGCAGTTGTTTTAACGATCAAAGGATTAAACTGACACATTTGTGATCAAACGGATCAATTTCTGTAGACTAGATAGTGTCAAGGTTTGGTTGCACAGTCTGCTGGCATGGAAAAGGAATACAAGAAAACATGTCTCAGAGTAATAGCTTGTTAGCTCAAGGACCAGAGTCCTCAGATCAGCACCTGGAGGTGAAGACAGAGTAGGCTGGTCACCCGTTTCAGTCCGATCCTCCAACAAGTCCACGTAAACTGATTCACTTCTGATTGCAGAAGAAGAGTTACACCTGAAACATTGACTTCTCTACCTCCTGATGATGCCTGGCTTGCTGTGTTCTTCCAGTCTCCTGCTTATCTAACTTTTGATTGTAAGCGTTCTATAGGTAAGCTTGCTGTGTCTTATTATTTTGCAATGTCTTATACTGAAGTTTGCTTTAATACATAACAACTGAGTACATACCATTGTTAGAACTGCCTCTCCTTTGATTACTCACACAACTGAACTGACTATTTGCACAGCTTTGAACAACCACTGCACTGTTCTGACAAACACTTCTGAACTGGAACTTTCAACTAAAACCTTGATCCTGAGGTAATCTCTCTCCTAACTTTTCTGAACGAGCTCCTTTCTCTAAGAAGAGTCTTTCACATCACATCTCCAATGTTAATCAGGACTCCTGCGAACTGAAAACTAAGGCTTTCCAAGTTATTGGTTTCTCCCCCTAAAATAAATTCCTGATTCTTCGAAATGGAATTATGTTCATTGATTGTCTGTGTGGAGTTTGCACATTCTCCTCATTTCTGCGTGGGTTTCCACCGGATGCTCCAGTTTCCTCCCACAGTCAAAAGATGTGCAAATTGGGCAGACTGGTCCTGGTAAATTACCCATAGTGTTCAGGGATATCTAGGTTAAGTGTGTTAACCATGAGAAATTCGGGGTTACAGTGATAGGTTGGGGGGGATGGGTCTTGGGTGGGATGCTCTTCAGAGGGCTGGTGTGGACTTGCTGGGCCAAGTGACCTGTTTCCACACTGGAGGGATTCTATTTTGAATACTGAAGATGCTGGAAAGCAGAAGTGAAAGATAGAGAGAGAGAGAGAGAGAGAGAGAGAGAGAGAGAGATAGAGAGAGATAGAGAGAGAGAGAGAGAGAGATAGAGAAAGATATAGAGAGAGATATAGAGATAGAGAGAGAGAGTTATGTTTTGAGTCCAGTATGACTCCTCTTCAGTCAGAAAGGAATCGTTGTAAAAGTCCCATCCTCTTCTCCTTTTTCATTTCCTCGTCCCATCATTTTCTATCGGGTAGTTGAAATCCCCATGATTCAGGAAAAATCATAAGCAGTCGAACCAAATACCCAAACAACATGTCATGCAACAGCAGGCTAGAACAATGACACAAGTAAATTTTGAGACAACCAGTGCAGGTAATGGATGCTAAGAAAGTTTCTCAAATAATTCCTACTTCAGAACCTTAGTTATATTAACATCCATATGCTCATTTAGTTACCAGACTTCAAATTCATCTGAATCAAACAGATGCTCTCACACTACATTAGCACTTAAAATGTGAAGAGACCATAGGGTATAGGAGCAGAATATGATCATTCAACCTATTGATTCTGCTCCACCATTCAGTCATGGCCAATATGTTTTTCAATCCCTTCTCTCGTAACCTTTGACCCTTTACTGTCAAGAACCTATCTATGTCTTAAATTCATTTAATGACTTAGCCTCCATAGTCATCTGCGACAATGAGTTCCACAGATTAACCTCCATTTGGCTGAAGAGATTCCTGAAGTCAGTTCTAAAGGGTTGCTGATCCACTTGGAGGCTGTGCCCTTAGGTCCTAGTCTCTCCTACTAGTAAAAGTATCTTCTCCATGCCCACTCTATACAGACCACACATAATTCCGTAAGTTTCAACTGACCTTCCTCTCATCCTTATAAACTTCATTCAGTGCAGACTCAGAATGTGACCCTTCATCCCTAAGATCGTTATTATAAACATCCTCTGGACCCTCTCCAACACCAGCACATTCTTCCTTAGATATGGGGCCCAAAACTGCTCACAATATTCTAAAAGCAGTGTGACCAAAGCCCTATACAGCCACGGCAGTACAACTCTGCTCCTGTCTTTTTGCCCCCTTGAAATCAATGCTAAAAATGCATTAGTCTTCCTAACAGCCAACTGAACCTACATGTTAAGCTTATGAGAATCCTGAACTCTGACTCCGAAGTCTCTGTGCTTCAGATTTCTGAACACTTCCCCATGTAGAAGTTAGTCTACACCTCGTCTTCCTACCAAAGTGCATAACCTCACACTTCCCCACATTATGTTCCATCTGCCACACCTTTAGCCACTCTCCTAGTGTGTTGAAGTCCTCCTGCAGTCTCCTCACTGCATTAACATGACCTGTTGCTCCAGCTATCTTGTCACCTGCAAATTTAGCAACAGTGCCCTGAGTTACTTTGTCCATATCGTTATTATATAACGTGAATAGTCGTGGTCTGAGTGTAGTGTTTGGGCTTGATGCCAATGAAGTGAAGTTGCAACATTCTTAACAGGTGTGTTATTCAGTTTTGTTGTGGAATCAGTTTGCACATTCATACCTAAATTATATTACAAATATTTTAAACAGAGGACCGATTCAGCATAATTGGCACATACATTCTATGATTCTTCCATCAGATTTAAAACAGCTTTATCTCTGGTTAGTGGTATCCTTGTACTATCATGACAGAAGAGATGTCAATGTTCACATACTTATCTCTCTGTGAAACAGATCAAGGAATCAGTTTTAATTGCACGCAACATATGTTAGGTACCATTTTAAGACAAGTTGAAAATATATAATATGTCCAAGTTTCTTACAGCAGACAGCATTTGAACAAAAGCTTCTGTAATCCTAACACATCTTTAATGTAAATGATCATTGTTATAACATATTACAGATCTTACAGTTGTGCACACTTTTCACCATTATGAACTTGTATATCCATACTGCCTCCAAAATGTTGCAAGTTTTGCTAATTAATCATAAATAATTACAGGAGGTCGTCAAAGCATTGACTTTAAAATGGATGGAATTATGGTGGTACACCATGCGAGATGCATTCCCCATCCTCTAACACAGCTTCATCTGTGATCTTCTGAATCAACAGAATTTGAAACCGTTGCAGTTGTAGTGCAACATTTCTTCTTAAATATAGTAATCTAACCTGCAGCTACATTAAAATGTTACACATATTTCACTGCATATTTTAATAAACGAAACTGGCATTTCCTCTTGTTGCACCTATCTTTAGAGATTAAAGGTGCTTCTCCCAATTTAGTTTTCAACTTTTCCTAATTGCTGAACTGACCAGATATATCATACATAGAAATGTTAAATCTTGTATTTTCCCATCTAGTTATCTGCTTTATTCTATAAACAGATAGCATGTGCAAATAAATTCCTGCTCAATACGATCAAACAATTCTTTATGGCATTTAGCTCAATGTGATGTAGATGATAAGTACAAATATTAAAGCTACTGAAAACCATAAAACACTAATGCAACCCTATACTAAACCAAAAATCACTCTTTATTTGTGCTTGGGTAGCTAGTCATTAACACTTCTTCACATCATTTTCATTCTCCAACATCCAATATTAAACATGCCCAAAAACAATTTCATTTTTCTTCACCATTCTCTACCCTTTTATCAATTTAAATACTTCAGGGCCTTTTAAAAAAAACGTTAAACCGTCAATGCTTCCATCTCAATATTCAGCTCTATCCCTCCATTGTGAAGCTGGTAGCAAGATTCTTACTTATAAAAATAAATTCGGAGGTCGTGAAATGACTTCTAAAGCTGATTTTTCAACCAATGAAGAACACAGACTCAGTAATCTCATTTGATAGCAGTTCAATGATATGTAAAATCACTAATTGGCTATGAAGACACACAACAATTGAACAGCGCATGAATTATGAATTAGCTCATCTACAGTATTCAATATTAACAGTCTTGGGAAGAAGTCCATTGAATTCAACTAAAAAGGTCAATTCAATTTGATCAGCTGATTAATAATATTTTTCCTTTGCGTAGGAAACATGCAACACATTTACACACAAATATTTGATCTTTACATCTCACTATTTTCATTCTCTTATGGTTGAAACAAATGCAGATTACTGCAGGTAAAAATTTGAGAATTGCAGAGAAAAGCAAGCTGCATAAGTGGAATAGCTTTTTGGAAAACTTGTAAATCAACTAATCTAGTCCTGATCTAGAATTCTTCAAAATGTTTTAGCAAGGTAGAAACTTGGCTTTAGCTCCTCTGTGATAAGTAGTAAATCACTTTCACTACAACACCACAATAGATTAGAACAGGTCTACCCAGGAGTAGACTATACATTCTGTGGAGGCTTCTGATTATTTATTATGATCATAGCTGATTGTGGGCTTCGACTCCACCATCTTGCCCATTCCCCCAAGTCACCAAACACCTTCCATCACAGCCTTACATACTTATATAAAAAATTCACAACACTGAGTCAGGCAAGCATCAGTGCAAGGCATAAACTTGAAGTAATACCTAATGTGGAGAAGATCATATTAAATAAAAATGCTCATCTACTTTTAACTGATTTGTCAGCAAGTTAAATTAACCATGTAATTATGGTGGCTACAAGAGCAGGTTAGAAGCTAGGGATACTGTAGCGAGTAACTCACCTCCTCATTACCCAAAGCCAGTGCACCATCTACAAAACATAAGTCAGGACTGTGATGGAATACTCCTTGCTTGCCTGAATGGGTGCAGCACTCAACAAGCTTGACGCCATTCAAGACAAAGCAGCCTGCTTAATTGGCACCACATACACAAGCATCCACTCCCTCCACCATCGATGCTCAATCACAAATACACTGCAGAAATTTGCCAAAGATCCTGAGACAGCATCTTCCAAACACACAACCACTTTCACCTAGAAGGACAAGAACAGCAGATATATGGGAACGTCACCACCTGAAAGATCCCCTCCAAGTTGCTCGCCATCCTGACTTGAAAATATATCGTCATTCCTTCGTTATGGTTGGGTTAAAATTGTGAAACTCCATCCCTCACATCACTTGAGAGTCTACCTACAGCACACTAGGGGTAACCTACCCATTGATGGAGTGCAGGATTTCAACAACACTGCTCACCACCATCTTCTCAAGGACAACGAGGAACGGGCAATAAATGCTGGCCAGCCAGCGATGCCTCCATCCTCTAAGTATTTTATAAGCCGATTAAGTGCACAACTGATTCTAACCTTAGCCCTATCACTTTAAATGTAATTTAAACAGTGGCTCCTCGGTCTGGGTAATTCAGTTTAGGCTCAGCTACTCATTAGAACAGATGACACTTAAAACTTTGGCTTCAAAATCTGTTTTGCGGAAATATGGCATAGTTTTCACAAAATATAAATACAACACCCATCTTTACAGACAAAGAGTCAACGGTTATTAAACAAAAACACTGAAGAAGCTGGAAATCAAATGAAAACAGAAATAGATGGAGAAACTCAGCAGTCTGGCAACTTCTGTGAACAGGAAGCAGAATTGACATTTTGGGTCCAGTGACCTTTCTTCAGATCATTCAGGCTAGAATCAAATAGATGATTGATATTGTACACCGTGAGGGATTTGAACCACACTACAAGTCAATGCTATAACTTCTCTCAGGCAAACACTGATGCTTTTGACATCAGTGGTTATTTTCTTGAAATTGAAGTCTTTGCCAAAATGAGCCGATTGACAATATTCCAGTTAATGGAAGACATAAAAGCAACAACAAAAGTAACTGCACAATACTGGTTCACTCTGTGTACTGTGTCTGTTTCTCATCAACTGGAAATGACTAATATTCTAGTTCCTTCAAACTTTGCACAAAGGGCCCCCAACGTTCATAGCCTATGTTATGGGTTAGCCTTCAGAGTGTCACAAGTGTTCTTCAGCTAATTAATGTATGACAGCCATTTTACACACAGTACGGGTGAGCAAACAGCAAAGTGTTTATAATCAGGAACACCTATTGTCATCTATCTTCTCACCTGGTCTTTTATTCGGAATAGTTTTGTGGGGGATCTTTGATCATTGACCAGAAATCGAAGTGAACCAGCCACATAGTTTCCAAATTAGATGCTAAATCAGAAGCTGAATAAGTGAATACATGTCTCTGTATAACTGTGAGTACAGCTCATGATATTATAGCTCACTAAAGTTTAATAGAAGTAATGGATACTTTTGAAGAATTATGAAAGCCCTTAGCAATTTTTTCTTTATTAACAGAATAAGTGAAATCATTGAAAGAGCAAGATTTAACAGAGGAGTTCAACATCAACAATAATTTGCCAACAATAATTTGATTTCCCTCCAGATTAGTGGAAAAATACAACTATGCTGATTTCATGTCAGAGTTCATAAGAAGCAGTTGTCAGAATGCTGATGAGTCTTTGTCAGATTAATTCCAGTCAAAATAGGATTTGACTCTAGAGAAAGCCATAATGATGAGTGAAGCTGGTCTGGAAGCAGCATAGATTAATTCTAAAGGAAGAAAATCAATATTATCACAGGGGATCATTCAAGACTAGTCAGTCTTAAGTTACAAAACTACAAGAGACAGAAGTACAAAACTTGCGCCCACACCTCCCCCCCTCACCTCCCTCCAAGGCCCCAATGGATCCTTCCATATCCATCGCAAATTCACCTGCACCTCCACACACATCATTTACTGTATCCACTGCACCCGATGTGGTCTTCTCTACACTGGGGAGACAGGCCGCCTACTTGCGGAACATTTCAGGGAACATCTCTGGGACACCTGCACCAACCAACCCAACCGCCCTGTGGCTGAACACTTTAACTCACCTTCCCACTCCACCAAAGACATGCAGGTCCTTGGCCTCCTCCATCGCCAGACACTGACCACACGACGCCTGGAGGAAGAGCACCTCATCTTCCGCCTAGGATCCCTCCAACCACACGGGATGAATGTAGATTTCTCCTGCTTCCTCATTTCCCCTCCCCCCCACCTTATCTCAGTCCCAACACCCGGATTCAGCACCGCCCTCTTGACCTGCAATCTTCTTCCCGACCTCTCTGCCCCCATCCCCTCTCTGGTCTATTACCCTCACCTCCTTCCACCTATCGTATTCCCAACACCCCTCCCCCAAATTCCCTCCCCCCTACCCTTTATCTCAGCCCGCTTGGCACACCAGCCTTATTCCTGAAGAAGGGCTTATGTCCAAAACGTCGATTCTCCTGGTCCTCAGATGCTGCCTGGCCTGCTGTGTTTTTCCAGCACCACATTTTTCAACTCAAGAGACAGAAGTAACCAGTATAGAGAGTAGCAGCACAGATTGGTGCACAGATCATTCCCCATTTGTGCTGTGGAGCAAGGAAACCTGACAGGCACAGGTAGTGTCCAGCGATCAAAAAAGGAATGCTTTATTAATAATACAATAAGTCACTTTCAGAACATATGCCAAAGCAAATAAATTGCTACCCAAACAAAGATTAATGAGATGGAACAGTCTACAATAGAAGAAAATCTTACAGGGAATACGTGATCCAGATCAAGTCTTTTCAAAAGTAAATATTTATCTCAAAGGACATCTCACTAATTTCAGGCTTCACACAGCACCGAGTTATTACATTAACAGACGGTGAACAATGGTTGAAAATGCATGCTTATAGGTACTTAACAACAATGTGAATTCTCTAAAGAGTCTATTCACTATTGGAACACACAGTCACTGGTTTTGGGGTGACAGATACACAGAAAACCAAGCCATTCCAAAGTATCCTAATTTGAAGTCATTTCAACACACGCAAATGTTTTTGGGAAGTTAAACCAGTTACTCAAATTTTTGCTCCACTGACATGAGCGTCAGTAGAATTTTTGAGGCACATCATGTCAAAGACTCAAGGACGGTGTCGGAACCAACAGCAGGAGAATGGTTTTCAGAGGATTGAGGACACTGGGCCGGATTTTCCCAAGAAGTCATACGGACTGTCACTCCTGCCCTTTCGTTTTATAAAAGGGAAGAAGGGAGCTCAGTATTTCTGACAGGAGACTGCACTTTGGATTGCCTCAGAAAAGCAGAGATGCAATTCCAATCTGACAGTTCTTCCATTATGCAGAACTATCAGAGGAAGGCAAAATACTGGTCCTTTTCACAGCAGTCAGCAGCTGCCATATTTAACAGTGCTGACAACCACAACGACAGTTGCTGTCAAAGGGTAAGCGCATAGAGTAAATGTGATGGTAGGGTGCTGGGAGGGTAAGATACCAGATGGGGGCAGAGTTCGGATGCAGATAAGTAGGGTGCCAGTAAGTAAGATGACAGATGGGTCGAGGGTAGCGAGTCAGCTAAGCAGGGTGCTTAGGGGAGAATGCCAAGTGAAGAGTTAGGTGTGGTATATCAGATGAATAGCAGGATAGGCTGATAGATGAGTAGGGCGCCAAAGTGGCAAGCTCAATGACACAACTTTTAATGTAGGTCAAATAGATGGGAGAAGTCAGTTGTGGTGGGAAAGCTAGATGGCCAGTCAGGTGATGGCAGAGTTGGGTCAGATCTGGTGGCAGGCATGCCAGGGGAGTAGCAGTACAGATACCAGGAATGTTAGCGGTTTGGGGGAGACGTATATAATAGCCCAACTTTTCCTCAGTAACTATCATACTTAATTTCATCAAAACCCTCTGAACTCTCCAACTTAGGTGCAGACTTTTGGAGGGTTCCAAGTGTCGAGGAATTCTTTCTTGAAATCTTCAATTTTCTGGGCAATTCCTTCACAGTATGCTAGGATGGGGTTTCCAAAACATCCCTTTGTGCAACTCCTATCTATGTTGGGGTAACTAATGCTTGGTCAGTGGAAAATTCAGGCCAATAACACATTCACAGATTTTCTAGGCCATACAATGTCATCCTTTCCAACATTTCAACTACAGGCCTATGAATAGAGCTCTTCCAGGAACAAGCAGATGGCTGTTGTAAACCAATCTAATATACATCATAGACATTACCAAATACAAAAACACTGTTGATGTAATTGAGAAAGGGCCTTACTCAGTTATATGGGCTTACAAGAGATTTTCAGACATTGATGGTAAGTTGTTGGTCAGAAAGACAGATAACAAATGTTGATCTCTATCCTAGATGAAAAAGAACTTGCAAGCATGTCTTCATAAACCCAGAGATTTTAACTTTCCCCTAGGAGTTTTGTCTATGAAACAGTGGACTCTTGTATTGCAGTGTTATTGTCCATAACCCTGAGCCAGGAGGCCTGGGTTCAAGTTTCACCTGCTCCAGAATAATGTAATAGCATCTCTGAACAGGATGATTAGGAAATATCTATGCTGACTGGAAACTGGCAAACTGTGGATGCACCTTCCAGAAGACCAAACAATAACCTTAGCAGGTATGTTAGTGAGTTTGTTCACAAAATAGAGGCATAGACTCAGCTTGTAGCAGCATGGTGGCCAGCAATTTATAATTACCTCACCTAAATACAACACGAGCATAAGGGAGAACAAAAATATCTTACTATTTGTCAGTATTTTGTAAACGTTTGGCCAGACCAACAGCCCAGCTGGTTGTCTAAGATGATTTATTTTGAGCATGAACAGTATTTCACAACTTAAAAAACAAAATGCTGGAAAATCTCAGCAGGTCTGGCATAGAACAGAATTAACATTTTCAGTTCAATACCTAGGATGCTGCCAGACCTGCTGAGCTTCTCCAGTGATTTTGGTTTCTTTTCCAGATATCCAGCATCTGCAATAATTTGTTTAATCAAAACAAAAAAGGAGAAAACAAACTTTCAGAGTAAACTTGCAAGTAATACATAGGAGACTCGATTATCCGAATACCGATTATCCGAATACCAATTATCCGAAAATCGAATTATCCAAAGAAGATCTCAAGGTCCCGATAGAAACATTACATCAAAGACATGTTTCCAGCAGTGATGTGTCTTTTGTTGACAGTGATTAAATAGGCACTGTCTTCAAATGACTGACCTCCCACCCTCTCTCTCTCCTCACACTTTCCCTGGAGTTCTACAGAGAGGTGTACACTAACCCTCCTCCTATCCAATGAACAATGTCTCCAACATTGTCCTGTACAGGCCAAACATGGAACCTGTCAAAAATTTGCAGTAAAATGTTGTGTGTGTGTGGCTGTGACTGTGTTTGCCTGCTATTTGGAGACTTATCCCACAAAGGCAGCAGCAGCAGCAGTCTTGTTGTTGGTGTGCAGTCCAGATGCCCTGGCAAGGGGCTGGGGGGCATGGGTGGCTGTGCTGGGGCACGGGGTTGGCTGGGTTGAGAGTGGGGGGGCGGGCTTGGACGAGGGCTCGCGTGCTTTGTGCTGGGGGGGTGGGGGCAGTACTGGACTGGGTTGGGTGGCGGTATTGGACGGTGGGGGAGGGGGGCAGCGGGACCGTCGTTTGGTCTTTGGACTCCTCCATCGTCAGACCACAGCGAAATGACGGTTGGAGGAAGAACGCCTCATCTTCCGGCTAGGAACCCTCCAACCACAAGGGATGAACTCGGATTTCACCAGTTTCCTCATTTCCCCTCCCCCCAGCCTGTCTCAGTCAAATCCATCAAATTCAGCACCGCCTTCCTAACCTGCAATCTTCTCCCCGACCTCTCCGCCCCCACCCCAGTCTGACCTATCACCCTCACCTTGACCTCTTTCCACCTATCACTTTTCCGACGCCCCTCCCCCAAGTCCCTCCTCCCTATCTTTTATCTTAGCCTGCTGGACCAACTTCCCTCATTCCTGAAGGAGGGCTAATGCCCGAAACGTCGATTCTCCTGTTCCCTAGATGCTGCCTGACCTGCTGCGCTTTTCCAGCAACACATTTCCATCGCAGATTAAAGATACCCAGTGGGACACTATATACAATCGTTCTTTAAATGTAATTTGAAATGTATTTATTAACTCAATACTTATATCTGTACTTTGAACAATACTACTTTCCACTTTCATAATTATGAAGCTTATGTAACATTACCTGTTTACAATTTCCTCCATAACAGTCCATGCTTCAACCAGTTATCAAATCAATATTTTATTTTTCTAAAGAATCTCATGACCTTCATTTTAGTCACTGTAGGTAGTTTAGCATGTGTGTCAGAATTGTCAGTTCAAGAACAATCATATTTGTAAGAAAATACAAAACTTGAAAAAATTACTGGTGCACAGGACTTGTACAGGGAAAAGCATGTATGTCCTTTCTTACCTTCTAATAATTTGTTTCGCCAGCAACAACTGTCCATTGTGTGTAAGAACAGAATATCTCATCTTCCCTGAGTAATTTTTTTTATTGTTCTCATATGCAAATAGCAAAACAATTCCAAGAACTAATGGAAAATATAAACAGCTGGGGGGGTGTTTCTTTTCACTCCAATGGGATTTGTATGTTATTTTTCACCTCCTATGTTTAGAGTTATGAAGAAGGAAATTCACATAAGGTGACTTCGATAAACATCTAATGGGAATCTTCTGCAAACTAAACACAGAAATTAAAAAGCAACAAAGGATAAACCAGTAAATGAACCAATGTAATGGATCAGCACTAACTATGAAAAAAATGGCAGCTGTTGGCCATCAGACAGAATAAATATATAGGTGCAAAGAATGAAATTACTTTGCTAATTTTATATGCAGTATTAGTACCAAATAATCCACTATCAGGCAGATCATTGAGCAAATGTGGAGACAAATTCCTCATCACTACTCCAACAATGGACAATCGACAAGCAATTTTTTTCAGTACCTCAGATATAGGAGAATCATAAATTCAAATACATTCAAAACCAATCATGGATTTGCTCCACCAAGCACATCAGGGAAATCTTTCCCCAATCTATTTATCATAGACTCCCTACAGTGTGGAAACAGGCCCTTCGGCCCAACGAGTCCACATCAACCTTCCAAAGAGTAACCTACCCAGACCCATTCCCCTACCCTACTACTCTACTTCACACCCCGACTAATGCATCTAACCTACACATCCCTGAACACTGTGGGTAACGTAGCTTGGCCAATTCACCTAATCTGCACATCCTTGCACTGTGGGAGGAAACAGGAGTACCCGGAGGGGTGTTAGGGAAATTAGCATCTGTGGTGTAAAATTATGTCCCAATACATGTGTGAATCATAATGTAACACATGTATTGGGCCAAGCAGTGGAATGTGGTGAAACGGTTAAAAATTATGTCCCAATACATGTGTGAATCTAACCGGAATGGAGGTGTTGCTTAGTCCCGTGTGAATCTTATTACACACCTCCCCGTGTGAATCTTCTTATCTGTATGTAACCAGTATGGAATGTGTTTTTTAGCCTTGCTCTGCTGTTCACATGAATGTTTATATCTGGAAAAGAGTATATCAGCTGGAAAAGTCTCCAGTTCGGTGAGTCTGCTCCGGGGTTACGTTTAACCGCCGAGCGTGGGTTGTTGGCAACCGCTCTACGAGAACTGACGGCTCCCAGTTCCGGTAACATGTAGAGTGAGTATAAGCCAGACCCGTTGTAAGTATGAGACCTGGTTGTGGCGACGCTGCGGGGAATAAAATGCTCATATTCTAGCAGACTCGCCTCTTGGTCGTTTGTTCTGTGTCAGACTACTCTCCTACGAACCTGACCTTGAGAATTTTTTAACACATTTGGCGCTGCGAGCAGGGTCAATCGCAATTGAGGAGAGATTTTGATACAGAACAATGTTTTGGAAAAAGACTAAGAAACCAGAAGAACAAACTGTGGAGGTCCCGACCGTCCCGGGATGGCATGGATGTGGGCATGTACGTGGCAGTTTGTTTGAGAAATGGTGGGGGGCGACCGGAGGAACCCCAGGGTCGCTGCTGTCCACCCTTGAGAGGATCCCAGTCCTGCCGAAGAACCCCTTGCCTGGGGTACAGCGGAGGATGTGGGCATGTCCAAAAAGCTGAAGCGGAGTTAACAGAATTGAATGGGATTGAACTGAACTGAACTGAGTGGAACTGAAGTGAATCAAATTGAACGGAACAAAATGGAACTGAGCTAAATTGAATTGAAATGGACGGAACTGAATTGAACACAATTGAATTGAACTGAACAGACCTGAACTGAGCTGAATTGAACTACACTGAATTGACTGAACTGAAATTAACTGAAACGAATTGAACTGAATTAAGCATAATGTAACACATGTATTGGGCCAAGCAGTGGAATGTGGTGTAAAATTATGTCCCAATACATGTGTGAATCATAATGTAACACATGTATTGGGCCAAGCAGTGGAATGTGGTGAAACGGTTAAAAATTATGTCCCAATACATGTGTGAATCTAACCGGAATGGAGGTGTTGCTTAGTCCCGTGTGAATCTTATTACACACCTCCCCGTGTGAATCTTCTTATCTGTATGTAACCAGAATGGAATGTGTTTTTTAGCCTTGCTCTGCTGTTCACATGAATGTTTATATCTGGAAAAGAGTATATCAGCTGGAAAAGTCTCCAGTTCGGTGAGTCTGCTCCGGGGTTACGTTTAACCGCCGAGCGTGGGTTGTTGGCAACCGCTCTACGAGAACTGATGGCTCCCAGTTCCGGTAACATGTAGAGTGAGTATAAGCCAGACCCGTTGTAAGTATGAGACCTGGTTGTGGCGACGCTGCGGGGAATAAAATGCTCATGTTCTAGCAGACTCGCCTCTTGGTCGTTTGTTCTGTGTCAGACTACTCTCCTACGAACCTGACCTTGAGAATTTTTTAACACAGCATCCCTAACTTGGTTTCCCAATTCAGAGTCAACCACATTGCCATGGGTCCAGAGTCACATGTAGGCCATCAGTGAAAGAGGTGAGTCTTTCCCAACAACTTTGTAGTCATCATTAGTCTCTTAATTTTTAATGAATTCCAATTCCACCATCTGTCATAACAGGATTTGAACCAGAGTCCCAAGAACAATACCTGGGTCTCTGGATTAATTATCTAACGATAACACAAGGACATCACCTCCCTGAATATAAGCTTGCAGATGTTGCTGTAGCATAATTGTATGTCTGCATTCCTTTGACATGCATAAATTTCCAATGATAAAACACTTATGGTTAGGATTATGCAATTGTAATGCGGAGGAGCCATTATTATAATGACAAAATCAACAGCAATTTCTGGTGTCAGAACATGTACAGTTAAGTATGGGAATTTGAGCACAGAGAAAAAAAACTTCACTTCCATCAATATGGATGTGAGATTTGCACTTCAGTCATCCTTTCTTGGGGAGAAAATATTTAACAGTTATGAACATTTAAAGCCATCCAAACATATGTTACTCTTTGTGACTGACCAAAAAGCGAACTATAAAATTAGTGGGCAGCACGGTGGCACAGTGGTTAGCACTGCTGCCTCACAGCGCCAGAGACCCGGGTTCAATTCCCGCCTCAGGCGACTGACTGTGTGGAGTTTGCACATTCTCCCTGCGTCTGCGTGGGTTTCCTCCGGGTGCTCCGGTTTCCTCCCACAGTCCAAAAATGTGCAGGTTAGGTGAATTGGTCATGCTAAATTGCCCATAGTGTTAGGTAAAGGGGTAAATGTAGGGGAATGGGTATGGGTGGGATGCTCTTCAGAGGGTCAGTGTGGACTTGTTGGGCCGAAGGGCCTGTTTCCACACTGTTAAGTAATTTCATATAAAAATGTGCGCACACTATCCTTCATTGAAAATTAGTACCCAAATTTTAGAATGTAATTTAATTATATGCACTACAACAGAGGATCCTAATAGCAAACATTGAAATAGCACCTTTAACACAATAAAACATCCAAAAATATTTGAAGAAAATACTGTGACAATGGGTGCTCAAAAATTAAGATCCTACCCCTTTAGCCAACATTGGGTAAGATTTTCATGTTAGACTGAAAATTGTCTGCACTTTGCACAATAATTTGGTCAAATTACCCATGCAGCATGACAAATAGATTCAGCAGATTTAAAATAAAGAAGGATGGACAATAAAACTGTACTTACACTGCTGCCACTAACAGCTCTAATAGAAAGCTGGATTCTACTGACTAAGGCATCACCACATTTCTGGAGTAACTTGTAACCATACAATTAGCCAAGGATCATGAAATATCTAACATCGAAAATTCCACAAGTAGAAAACCTGCAACTATAAATTGGAGACTGGGCAATCTTCGCAAGTGAGAGGGAATGGAGGAAAGGAGGATGGCAACTGAAGTGAAAAGCAACTTTGATGAGTCATACAGACCAACTTCCGCAAAAATCATGTAGCATAGGATTGTAACCATGACGTGGGATTTTCACTCTAGCAGGGTATTTGTACCTGATGAGGCAAGCCTTATGTAAGTTCCACTAACACAAGTACTAGACACTGGGAACAGTACTAAAAAGTTTTACACTATGTTTATTACAACTCCTGGTACATACATATTTTACAGTCACAGGTACTTCAGTGTAGAATAGAACAGAAATTTATTGTCACGTATACTCTTCATGAAAAATGCAATGAAAAGTTTGTTAAGAATGAATCATATGTAAAGTATAGACAGGAAAGATCGAATAAATCCTTAGAAGAGTGTAAAGGCAGTAGGAGTATTCTTAAGAGGGAAATCAGGAGGGCAAAAAGGGGGCATGAGATAGCTTTGGCAAATAGAATTAAGGAGAATCCAAAGGGTTCTTACAAATACATTAAGGACAAAAGGGTCACTGGGGAGAGAATAGGGCCCCTCAAAGATCAGCAAGGCCGTCTTTGTGTGGAGCCGCAGAAAATGGGGGAGATACTAAATGAGTATTTTGCATCAGTATTTACTGTGGAAAAGGATATGGAAGATATAGAATATAAGGAATTAGATGGTGACATCTTGCAAAATGTCCAGATTACAGAGGAGGAAGTGCTGAATGCGTTGAAAAGGGTAGAAAGGTGGATAAATCTACAGGACCTGATCAGGTGTACCCTAGAACTCTGTGGGAAGCTAGAGAAGTGATTGCTGTGTCTCTTGCTGAGATATTTGTATCATCGATAGTCACAGGTGAGATGCCGGAAGACTGGAGGTTGGCAAACATGGTGCCACTCTTTAAGAAGGGTGGTAAGGACAAGCCAGGGAACTATAGACCAGTGAGCCTGACCTCGGTGGTGGGCAAGTTGTTGGAGGGAATCCTGAGGGACAGGATGTACATGTATTTGGAAAGGCAAGGACTGATTAGGGATAGTCAATATGGCTTTGTGCGTGGGAAATCATGTCTCACAAACTTGATTTGAGTTTTTTGAAGAAGTAACAAAGAGGATTGATAAGGGCAGAGTGGTAGATGTGATCTATATAGATTTCAGTAAGGCATTCAACAAGGTTCCCCATGGGAGACTGATCAACAAGGTTAGATCTCACAGAATACAGGGAGAACTAACCATTTGGATACAGAACTGGCTCAAAAGGTAGAAGACAAAGGGTCGTGGTGGAGGTTTGTTTTTCTGACTGTAGGCCTGTGACCAGTGGAGTGCCACAAGGATCGGTGGTGGGCCCTCTACTTTTTGTCATTTACATAAATGATTTGGATGTGAGCATAAGAGGTACAGTTAGTAAATTTGCAGATGACACCAAAATTGGAGGTGTAGTGGACAGCGAAGAGGGTTACCTCAGATTAAAACAGGATCTTGATCAGATAGGCCAATGGGCTGAGAAGTGGCAGATAGAGTTTAATTCAGATAAATGCGAGGTGCTGCATTTTGGGAAAGCAAATCTTAATAGGACTTATACGCTTAATGGTAAGGTTCCTAGGGAGTGTTGCTGAACAAAGAGACCTTGGAGTGCAAGTTCATAGCTCCTTGAAAGTGGAGTTGCAGGTAGATAGGATAGTGAAGAAGGCATTTGGTATGCTTTCTTTTATTGATCAGAAAGCTGATTTCAGGAGTTGGGAGGTCATGTTGCAGCTGTAAAGGACATTGGTTTGGCCACTGTTGGAATATTGCAATTCTGGTCTCCTTCCTATCGGAAAGGTATTGTGAAACTTGAAAGGGTTCAGAAAAGATTTACAAGGATGTTGCCAAGGTTGGAGGATTTGAGCTATAGGGAGAGGCTGAACAGGCTGGGGTTGTTTTCCCTGGAGCATCGGAGGCTGAGGGGTGACCTTATAGAGGTTTACAAAATTATGAGGGGCTTGGATAGGGTAAATGGGCAAAGTCTTTTCCCTGAGGTCGGGGAGTCCAGAACTAGAGGGCATACGTTTAGGGTGAGAGGGGAAAGATATAAAAGAGACCTAAGGGGCAACTTTTTCACACAGAGGGTGGTACGGGTATGGAATGAGCTGTCAGAGGAAGTGGTGGAGGCTGGAACATTTGCAACATTTAAGAGGCATTTGGATGGGTATATGAATAGGAAGGATTTGGAGGGATATGGGCCGGGTGCTGGCAGGTGGGACTAGATTGGGTTGGGATATGGACGGGTTGGTCCGAAGGGTCTGTTTCCATGCTGTACATCTCTATGACTCTGTGTCACCACACTATGGCGCCTGCATTAATGTCAAAAGTCATGCATAATAAAACAAAAAGAAAATTAAGACAAAGTTCATTCCAGTTCAGTTAATGGCTCCTGAGCTCAAGGAAAGCTGATTCAGAGACTGAAGTGGGAGATGGCACGGGGCAGGATGACACGAGGCACACGCACACATAAGATGGCTGCTGAGCCATAAGTTGGCCACTTGACACACAAGATAGCCACCGGACAACAATATGGAGAGAGACAGCAGAGCAAACAAAGATACTGCCTGGGCCACCAGGGTGCCAGCACAATGATTACAACCTCGTTGATTAGTTTAAGGTAGGTGAAAATGCACATGAGAAGCATATACTGCCTGCCAAAGTGTCTGGGTCCAGCCAACAGCTTTGATAGAAATGTTAACTGTTTGGTACAGACTCAATACAAAGTGCTAATAGCCTGGGCTGCAGTAACCGTCCGTCTCAGGAAGACCATTAATGGACCTCCACACAGACGCTGAAATTGATAAAGACTGTGCTAAAACTGACAATGACCGTGCTGGAACTGTCATTGACTGCACCGAAACTATCAATAATTCTGCAAATGTTTACAATAAACAAACTATTTACAAAGACAATAACCTCATCATTGACCTATTTATTACAAAATGTACAGAAGTATTTTGACATGTGTTCCGAGTTGTGAGAAGACTCGCAGCTGACCACTGTTGGTGTCTTTCTCTCCCCGGAGCTCTGGTATTTCCTTGTACAATAAACTGTCGTTGAACCCCGACTGACTCTGAGGCTAGTGATTTTCCCCCACAATAGGACAATGCAATACCCTGAAGATGCAGCCATGACATTCTGAGAAAAGTCCACCCGCCGAGCCGCAGGAATACTGGGCCAGACCCCTGCGCTGAAGACAGCCTTGCTGGGTCACATCGTCACTGGGTCACTGCTTGTTCCCCATCAGACATTCCTCCAGCTGTTGCTGTCGACCTACCATTTAACCCTTTTGCTGAAGCTTCTGCTCCTTCAGGCACCCAGGCCCAGCTGTGGACCTGGAGGTGGGGGAGTCAGCCCAAGTCCTGCCCCTTGCTTGATGGGAGACCCTGGGCTCGGGGCGGGACTGTATCTGGTTTGTTGCTGTGGCTGCTGCCAAATGTCTCCTCCTTCACCTAGCACTCTCCAGTCTTTAAAGCAAAAGAAACAAAAAGAGGAAAAGCAAAAGTAGAAAGAAGAATAAAAAGAGAGAGAGAGAGAGAAAGAAAGAAAGAGAAAGAAAGTCGAAGGGAACAGACAAGCCTCAGGCTCATCTCCCCTACTCTCCCACCATCTTAGGGATCATAAATTGTTTCTGACTTTCCTCTGCTACACTGCTTACACAAGCCTTAGAAAATCTAATGGAGATAAACAGTCTACTTACCGAATATTGAGAAGAAATGAAGGATTGCTCTTTGTGGGCTGTGAATATCCCATCCCTGTTCGTATTTTTTCTGGGTCAATACTCAACTATTTGCCAATAAACAATAGCAAAGCTTCATCAGCATCTCATGCTTCAAGTGGTCACAGCTAAACTTGAAACTGAGCACTTTGGACCCTCAGGTCAAATGTTATGATGATAATATCATGAACGTATCTCCTAATGGTTCACTGCATATTGATGGGGCGGCACGGTGGCTCAGTGGTTAGCACTGCTGTGTCACTGCGCCAGGGACCCGGGTTCAATTCCCACCTCGGGCAACTGTCAGTGTGGAGTTTGCACATTCTCCCCATGTCTGTGTGGGTTTGCTCCGGTTTCCTCCCACAGTCCAAAGGTTAAGTGAATTGGCCATGCTAAATTGCCCAGAGTGCTAGGTGGATTAGTCAGGGGTAAATACAGAGGGGGTTAGTTTCTCTTCAGAGGTTTGGTGTGGACTTGTTGGGCCGAAGGGCCAGTTTCCACGCTGTAGGTAATCTAATCTAATATCACAGTCGGCACCGACTCTTTCAAGTGCCATCCTACTACTGCCACTTCCCTGGTCTTATTCCATCATATACCAATTAAAGAAGAAATTTAAAGAAATATTAATTCCATGTAGTAAGTCAAAATACTTCTGAACTAGAATTGCTGTATAACTCCATAACTCTAAGTGGCTTCAATTATGTAGTTTATACCAGAATAAATGTATTCGGAGAGTGGAAAAGAACGAACAGGGTTAAGATATTCACAGTCCATGAAACAGACCCTTAATTGCTTATCAGTATTCACTAAGTAGACTGTATATCCATTAGAGTTTCTAAGTCTTGTGTAACCAGTGTAGCAGAAGAAAGTCAGATACAATTTATGTTTGATTACATCTTCACAAAAAGGAGACAAAATGCTGGAGTTCAGAGGTAAGCATTAAAAGAAGCTGAAAGCTTGCCAGCAGGTTGGCAATTATCTGTACAAAAAAAATTAATAATTCATTAACCTAAAATTTGTACAAAAACCCATTTATCTATTCTCTCTCACAGGTACTGATCAATCCATATCAGTCCATGTTTCTGTTAGCATGTTCTACATCTCTAGCATGCACATGACTACCCATTTTATTACCAAAATCCCTACTTGCATTTTAATTTATTTAAAAACCTTGCAGAAGTGGTTTCAACATCCGAAAGGCTATAATTTCCATTTATTTGAGGTTTGAGAGTAATTGTGCGAAAACAGCCTGGAAAGTCAAAAACCACTATTTAAGTGACACAAGCACATGGGACATCAACCGATTATATTTTCTATTACTTAATGGCTGCAATGGTGTCTTAGTTTGAGGGACTTTATTATGTCTTATGCTAATAATATTAAGATATGTATCTATTCCATTCACGTGGTATTTAAAGAGAAAGAAAAAGCAATAATGTAGTACATGCAAATTAGCTTGCACCTTTTTATTTCTACTTTTACACTTGAGATCAGAAATGTAGGAACAATTATTTGAACATCACAGAGGTGCATCAGGACAATAAGTTTATGGCAAAGGTAAATAGTTAAGAAAATAAATGTGAGAGTCTTGAAGTGAAAGAAAATATAAATAAATGAATGAGAATGTCAGCAAAATTGCTTTAATAACTTTATTAGGATGTTCCACACTGATGAATAAAAACATTATTTTACAGTTGCTGGAAAGTGAAAAAAAAATCCCAGAAATGTTCAACAGGTCAGCCAGCATCTGGAGAGAGAAAGGAAAAGAATTCGACCATTGATCCAAAGAACTGTATTGGAGGGCTCCCAATGTGTTTGGGGAAAGTTGGGGGGAAAGAGTGAAAAGGAAAGAAGGATGGATGCTGAGAAAAATATTGGTCACAACTGGTGGGCATGTCTACTACTTGATAAAGTAGCCCACCCCCCCCCCCCCCCCCCAACTACAATTTGCATCGCTGCAAGTTAAAATAAACTAAAAATCAAGTTTTTGTTTAAATAAGATAAAAAGATTAGTTGGTACATGTTGTTAATAATGCTTCATTAGAGATAAAGCAGATATAGACATTAACAAGAAAGTACAGATAACGTTAAAGCAACTACAGATCAGACAAAACAAAACACTTATTAAGGGAGTCCCAATACATCTCTATGAAATACCACTGGAGTCCATTACTTGAGTTCACTATTGTTAAAGTGAAAAGGGTTAACATGATATCAGATCCAATAAATGCAATGGTTTCTTTAGGTGATTAGGTGAGGCTATCTTGTCTAGGTAGGTTCTTCAGAACAGCAGATTTTGGAAGAGAGAGAAATTTCCTTATTCTTCACCAGTTCTATGGTTTCAGTACATTCTACTTGACTTCCTTAGCAGAATAATATTGATTTCTGTATACCTTTTCCCCTTCACCCTTCCTTGGTCACAGTTTCCATCGAAGGGTGGCTTCTCAAAGTCTTCTCTTTGAAATTCTGCACCGCAAGATAAGGGTACAGTCAGTTGCATAAATTTCAACATGTAAAAACATGTCTGTTCCAGAGTGATATGCCATCTTTCCCAAATATGGGGGTTAACTAGTCTATATTTTGGTGCTAGACTCATTTCTCATCTTTCAGCTGAGGCAGTTACCTTTCAAATGCTGCACTTCACTTAAGTGCCTCCTATTTTGTTCTCTGTTGAGATGAGATGCACTCAGCAGACAACAAAACATTAGGAGGATCCACTAATAGACTGAGGGCCCACAGATAGACTGGAGATTTTCACATCGAATGTGAATTGCATTGCATTGTGAATGAGATGGTACAATTCCACAATCTTTGAATAATACACTAACTGAGGCCACCAAGGCAATGTTTATTTTGGAGGTACAGTTTCTCTTTTAAAATTTAATTTTCCATATACAGATGTTTAAAGCAGAAATGTCCTTTTACCTTGTTTTCTTAAAAACTATGCAATCAGATGACACATTCGCGTGCGAGAAAGACAAACAGCATGTACAAGTGAGAAAGCACTTAATAATAAAATACCTTTCACAGTAATCAGACATCTCAAAACACTTTATGGCTAAATAAGTACTTTATATTAATTTGGAATACAAGTTGGTCTCTCAGCCTGTCAAACAATTCATGGCTGATCATCAACCTCTACACTGCTTCTCCCACCCACCCCCCACTAGCACCATCCCCACAATATTCAAGTTCAATGCTGCCAAATGACTACCTGCATGTCTGAAACAATAAAGAGGAGAAAGTGAAGACTGCTGATGCTGGAGCTCAGAGTCGAGAGTGGGGTGCGAGAAAAGCACAGCAGGTCAGCCAGCATCTGAGGAGCAGGACAATCCTCGGACCTTGTAGAGAGAGGAGGAGAACTTCAAGGTAGGCATCCTTGGAAGAGGCTTCGAAGTATGGTTCCTGACGAAGGGCTCTTGCCCGAAACATTAATTCTCCTGCTCCTCAGACGCTGCCTGACCTGCTGTGTTTTTCCAGCACCCCATTCTCAACTCAAGCAATAAAGACCAAACCCAAGAAATTAACACACAGTTCAACTCACAGGTAAATGAAGAACAGTTAATCTTTCTGTTGAATTGCTTCAAGAGTGTATTCAAACCCAGTTGCACCAATTTTCCATTCCAAATGTATTGATACTGCTAAAGTGAAACACTTCTAAGATTCAAGACGATATTGAATAGGACTACTAATTTGCATTGTATGCAATGCTGCGCTTCGTCTGAAATACACAAAATTTTTCATTTTTCAATTTGATCCGTTTATGTCACTAGATTGTTTCAACAGATAGAAGATAGAACATAGAACAATACAGCACAGAACAGGCCCTTCGGCCCACGATGTTGTGCCGAACATTTGTCCTAGCTTAAGCACCCATCCATGTACCTATCCAATTGCCGCTTAAAGGTCGCCAATGATTCTGACTCTGCCACTCCCACAGGCAGCGCATTCCAAGCCCCCACCACTCTCTGGGTAAAGAACCTACCCCTGACATCCGCTCTATACCTTCCACCCTTCACCTTAAATTTATGTCCCCTTGTAACACTCTGATGACTGCACCATAGACAGTACCAGTTCAAAACATACTCGCAGCATGAATTCACTTAAACGGAAGTTGTTTGGCAATGTTGAACAACTAGCGATGCCACTAACACATGCAGAAAATCTCACTGATCGTGTACTTTCTGAAAGTGTGAGTTTGTGCTTCTGCATGGCTTCAATTTTGGTGTGACTTCAACCCAAATGAAACAGGAAGATTATTAGTCAGTTCAAAGTCCTCTACTCCCTGATATTCCGTCACAAGGCAGTGCCCACAGACTATAGTGAATCTTTGAAGTGCCACCTCAATCTAATACATGCGCATTGAGAGATTCCAAAGAACCTGTCCACTTTACACATGCAGCGTGAATGTCTGATAGCAAAGGTGGGACATGATCATACACAGTAGTAAACCTGACAAAGGGCCTGAAATACATTTCCTTCTTAAGTATGACTATATCAACAAAGTGTACGCCATTCTTAACTGGATGATCTAAACAGTATGTCTGAACAGCTTTACTCAAAACCAATCTAACTCAGTCAGGTTCCTCTGAGCATTTTGAGATTTAGCTCATGGCTTTTTTTGGCCTGATATTTTTGTAAAGCAGTCAATCTTTCTGCGCAATGAGTGAACTGCTTCTCTTCAGGTGGCTGGCACTGATATTATGCAGAGCTCTTCTTACCAGTGAACCTAAACCATCTGCTTGCTGAAATGAAGGTACAGACTGCCTCTGATTTTCTCTGAAGGGTGTGAATCTGTCTGGCTTGTTCATATCACAAACAAAGCTGGTTTTATTTTAGGAAGAAAAAAGGCATTTGTTGCACTTGCGAAAGAGCAATGAGTTCAGGACATATATGTATGATAGAGTCTGTCCTGTTTTACAGACAGTCGGTTCTGCAATAATGTGTGTTCCTTCAATGTGAGTTGGCGATTGAAGAATTTAGACTGTTATTTGTAGAACGTGAACTTTCCTTAACTGTATTGACTATAAGATGTTTCCAGTCCCATTCTTTAAAATTGTGCTGCTTTTACGCAATTTTCTTACATGCAGGATCGCATAGGAACAGAACTATCACATTACATTTGCATGTTTTGGAGCAGCCAATGTTGGACTAGGGTGGACAAAGTTAAACCTTTCTACCGTCCTCCCCGACTTATCACCATTATCCCCACCTCCAGCTACCTATCACATTCTCAGATTCCTTTACCCCCAGCCCCACCCCCTCTCATTTATCTCTCCACCCCCTCGGCTCACAAGCCTCATTCCTGATGAAGGGCTTTTGCCCGAAACGTCGATTCTCCTGCTCCTCGGATGCTGCCTGATCTGTTGTGCTTTTCCAGCACCACACTCTTGACTCTAATCTCCAGCATTTGCTGTCCTCGCTTTTGCAAAGTTAAAAATCACAACACCAGGTTATGATTATAGTCCAACAGATTTATTTGGAATCATTAGCTTTTGAGGACAACCACCTGATGAAGGAGCAGTGCTTCAAAAGCTAATGCTTCCAAATAAACCCGTTGGAATATAACCTGGTGTTGTGTGATGTTATACATTTGTATGGGCTGCCAATGACACATGAAAGCGATGTCCCTTCACACCTTGTCTTGTCCACAATCAGTTCACAACATGAACAAGTCAAACATTATAGGGCAAATTGTTACAATCAGTTTTGAGTAGGTTTTCCACTTTTACAGTGAAGGATTCTCACACATTTGCAAAGTCCACACAAAAAAAAACTGCATATTGAAAGTAATGCAGTATCCATGTGCTCATTTGACATTGCTAAGGCCTAGTCACCAATGTTCATGCATGCAATAGACATCTGCATCGCAGCACTATGTCATGGCAGTGTAGACATGATAATATTGCATAAATCTGATGATCTCAGCAATTCACGTAGTTGAGTTCAGTTTCAACACCACCAACATATGCCCAAACAGATGATACTGCCCTGGGATTCTTGAGGTCCAGCTCTTACAAACATTTTTGCTGGGTTCCATGCAGAAGCTCTCTTTGATGGAGTGACCCCCTCTTGCCTATTTCCAATACTTTGATATGTTTATAATATTTTAACCAGCAGCTGTATGTAAAAATGCTCTTATGTTTCTTAATGAGCTCAGGCTGCACTTAAACTCATGTTTGAAATGGACCAGTCAAATTAGTTCCCTTTCTTCCATGCCCGAGTTTACCACAAACCTACTTTCACTGGTTAGTATGCACATTGGGATTCCTATAGTTCCATGCAGTATAGTATGAGCCTTAGCAGCAACTTTGTAAATAAAGCCCAAGCCATTTGTTCACTGTATCACCTTGATGCTGTAATACAGTGCATAAAGTCATCTTGTGGGACAATGGCCACCTTGATTAGAACATTTCTCACTGTTTTTCAATGCAAAGTTATGAGAAAGCCTAAGACAGTCAATTCTTGTTCGTGAAAGTGGCCAATTTATCTCAGATTACCCTGAAAGTGCAGGAATTACAAGCTCAGGGTGGTAGTTGGTGGCTCAGTGGTTGGCACTCTTGCCTCACAGCTCCAGAGACAAAAGTTCAATTCTAGCCTCAAGTGACTGCGTGGAGTTTACACATTCGCCTAGTGTCTGTGTGGGTTTCCTCCCACAGTCCAAAGATATGCATGTTAGGTGTTTTGGCCATGTTAAATTGACCCATAGTATCCAGGGATGTGCAGGCTAGGTGGATTAGCCATGGGAAATGTAGAGTTACAGGGATAGAGTAGCAGGGTGGGTCTGAGTGGGATCCTCTTTGGAGGGTCATTGAGAACTCAAATGGACCAAATGGCCTGTTTCTGCTTCATAGGGACTCTATGATCCTATATCTCAAACATTCGAGCCACAGGTGAAGCTAGTTATTTCACAGTACTACAAAAAAACAAATACACAGCAGCAGCATAAGTTCTGTTTACCGTTAACAGAAGACTGCCATTAAACCAAACAGACATTTTGTCTGTCACACAAATGAGTAATTTTGGCATGTGAATTTCAATGCAATTGCGATGCCAAGGAAGTAGACAGTATGTCCTAAAGACTGGCAAATCATACAAAACAGCATATCCCTTTGGCAATTCACGACAAGACAAGTATTTACCTTTATCAACCGACCCCTGCTTACAAAACACGCTACACAATATCCAACATTAAATGGGCATCTGAAGTTGAACGTAGGTTGCTGGATAGTCCTAAATTTAGGAGTCAGTTTAGTTCCAAGTGTGACACATATACAGGTACTGGAAGCTATATACACGGGGCCTTGTGCTTTGCAAACAGAAAGAATACATGCACTGCACCTGTTTCAACTCAACAACCGATGACAATCATTCGCTGGTTCATTTGTCATGGCAATGCCCTGACCAACCAGGGTCAATCTACCTGGTGTAAAGTTCAAACAAAGCTTGGCAGTTAACCATCATCAGCATTTTTGGGTGCATTCTCCACAGTAATTCCAATTGGGGTCCATTTGTCAACCAATCAGCATTCTTCTCTCATTCCGCATAAATAGTTTTCCCCTTGAAGTGGAAGGCATTCCTGTAATTTTCTCCTGATGCATGCAAGAGAAAACGTTCTGACAAAATGGATCTCTTTCCCTCTCTTGTAATTCTTAAGTTCTGTTCTAGGAAACAACTACAGGGTATCACCTTAACATACAATGTCATTCATATTTGCAACTCTATAGTCATCTGGGTATAGAATTCCAAAGATTTACCAGTCTCCAAGTGTAAAAATTCCTCCACATCTTCAACTTAGACTAGCTGTTCCTTATTCTGAGACTACATTTCTTGGTTCTAGACTCATCAGTCAGGATAAACATCCCAGCCACATCTATAAAATGCTGCAAGTTTCAATGAGACCACTTTCATTTTTTAAAAATATAAAGAAGGCAGGTCAGTTTCTTCAAACCCTCCTCATGGAGCAACATTGTGTACTGCAGGACACATAAAAGCTAGTGTACCACAATTTTCACAAACCTCGATTTTATTATTATCAGATAATTTGTTTTTTTTAACATGAATTGAGATGAAAACAAAGATAGATTTCATTCTTGCAGAGAAATAAATAATGCCCAGAACACTGAGGATAATTCCCTAGTCTCCTCTTAAATAGTGCCATGAAAACTTTTACCATCCACCTCAGATGATATTTTGATTTAATTTCTCATCCAAAAGATGACACCTCCAACAATGCAGCATTTCCTCACTACTGCACTGGAGTCTCTCCACTGTTTTTAGTATCAAATCCTGGAGTGATTCAGAAAGGAGAATGTGGGAAACTGAGCCAGAATTGATACAAGTTACTGCTTTCTCAGACAAGGACTGAGCAAGGAGATGATGTTGAACATGTACAGGATACCTGTTAAACCTCAGCAAGAGTACTGTGTATAGTTGTTAGTACCACATTAAAGGAAAGATACAAATGCATTGAAGAGTGTGCACAGAAGTGATTTACAAGAACAGTTCCAGGAATGAGAAACTTTAGCTATGAGGGTAGATTGAAGATGAAGGGACTGTTCTCCCTGGAGACAAGACCACGAGGAGATCTAATTCAGACTTTCACAATCATGTACATTGCAGACAGAGTAAATACAGCAAGGCTGCTTCTGCTTGTAAGAGAACCATGAACAAGAAGATATAGATTTAAAGAGATCGCAGATAGAGCAAGGGTGATGCAAGGAAAATAAATTCATCTAAAGAGTTGTGAGGGTCTGGAACACATTGCCTGTATGATAGTCAAGAGGTCGCGGATGGTTTTTTTTTCAGATAATAATGGTGTGCAGGGATATGGAGAAAGGGCAGGAGCTTGACATTAGATGAGGGAGCCGGACCAGATAACAGAGCCGGTGGTAAGTGATTGGCTGAATGGCCTCCTAATGCAGCGGAATAACTCTGTGATTCTGTGAAGGTGGGAAAGATGACTTGGGAATGAGGGAAGCCACAACACACAGGCACTTAATTCAATAAGGACAAATTATCTCAACATGGGAACAGATCACTTAGCATCTGAAAAAAGAATGCTGTGTGAGAAACCAAAGAACCAAAACGGACAAAAATAAAAGCATAAGAATTTATTGACTTTTTTTTAATAAAATGGAGTTGAAAGCAAACACAAACACCTAGTAAATATGGATGAAAAAGTAAGGATTCCTGACTCAGAGCAATTTTCAGCTAGAAAAAATGCTTTATTCACACAACCTATACAGTGTCACATGTAAGGAACATCAGGCTATGTCTCATTCAGTTTTGACAAGATTGTGTTTTCAGATGTGCTCTTTTTTCTCTCCAATCTATCCTCAACACAGGATCAACACAACACATATCAAATCCTCTCAGCATTTGTCTTCTTCCATTGTCACTGATAAAAATCCATTTATATGCTGATGATGTTCCACTTGATATTGCTGGCAGCATGACCTCCATCTCATCATCAGCTGATAATAATTAACTGTGTCTTCACTACCTCAGCAGAATAATTAATTGAGAAATGTCAGTGCTCTGCATTTGATCAATTCTAATTTTACGCCTAATCTGCTTGTACAGCTCTGTCACACCCATTACACTTCAATAACTATTAGTACCCCCGATTTCTACAAGTTTATAATAACTGGTTACTGAAAAAAATCCTTTTCTTTCATTTTGCTTAAAATCAGCCCTAGTTTTCTTAATATGTTGACAAATAATTACTCACAATTATGCAAAATATTATACTGCCTTCATTCTTTCATTTTAACATAATTCCCGTGATCCCAATTTCTCTACATCCATATTGCAACTTATAAATACAATTTAGTTTTTTAATGGATCTTAGTAATGCGGCTGATAATTATATGCTGGCAGTCACTGAGGCTAATTTTCTTACTCCCCCAACGTCTCAAAACTCTTATGTTTAATATGGATGCTTATAATTGCTGCTAATATCAGATGAGAGATTTTTAGAAAGAAATTCACAGTCCAAGTACTCTCCGATATACCATGAGTAATTTATCTCTAAATCAATGAAATTTCACTGTGCTACACAATGTTTGGTCTGCTGTGTGGAAAATAAAGGCCCAACTGCAGCCATCTATAAGTTTCACATTACCAGCTTATCTTCCAGTAATAAGCTGGAAGTCACAGGGAGGAATGGAGATGAGGAGAACTAGATGGTTGCAAATACTATTGGAAACACATACTGGCAGATTAAGTTATTTGTACTCCTACAAACCAGTGTGTTTTTTAAAATAACTTTAAAATATTGTACAAGTTAGAATGATGAGTCAAACACTTCAAGGGAAAATTTTTATTGTGGATTATATTGATGCCTTGGGCTCTGACTCAAATCACATTGTGGCTGCCTGTCAGATAAATGCAAGAAAACATATTTCATTCTTTTATCTTAAAAATTAAAATGATCCTGAAACACTGTTAACAATCTAAGTAAGATTACCTCATCTGAAAAAAATGCTAAAGTCATTAAGCTACACAATGCTTAGGAAAAAGATAAATTATTAAAATAAAGAAAGACACAAGATAAACTATTCATTAGCCAACCAATCAACACCTGCAGTATTTCCATTAAATGGGCTAGATTTTCAGAGAGTGCAGAAAGGTCATGTCAACAAACCTCCTCACCCAGCAGATCATCTCCTCTGAAAAAAGCTTCCAGCTAACCACATTGTGCTCTGGGCAGGTGTAGGTGCAGATGCAGATGCATAAACAGTAAAGACTAGATATACCAGATTCAGGCCTGAGGTTAGAACAGAGGCTGGAGAATGTCAAGGCCAGTATGCTGGAAGAAACTCCTCTCTTTTCTGCAACATTAGCCAAATTTTAATGATGAATGTTAGGTCTTTAAATTTTTATCCAAACATTCCCCTCCATCTCGCTTGTCGCCCATTACCACTCACTCAACATGTATTACATGTAGATGTCAGAAGCCGGCTCAAGACTAAAAAAGAAACTTCCAATAATCTATAGGGCTCTCACTCAAACATAACTTGATACTGGAAAAACGTAAAGTCCCCTCAACTGGTAAATATGTTGCAAAAGAAGGTATTAAAGAACATAGAACAATACAGCACAGAACAGGCCCTTTGGCCCTCGATGTTGCGCCGATCTGTGCACTAATCTAAGCTCACCCCCCTACATTATCCCATCATTATTCATGTGCTTATCCAAGGATTGTTTAAATCTCCCTAATGTGGCTGAGTTAACTACATTGGCAGGTAGGGCATTCCACGCACTTACTACTCTCCGAGTAAAGAACCTGCCTCTGAAATCTGTCTTAAATCTATCAGCCCTCAATTTGAAGTTATGCCCTCTCATATGTCTCTATCAAATCCCCTCTTAGAATTTTTCTTTCCAATGAGAACAGACCCAAGTCTCTAAGCCTTTCCTCATAAGACCTTCACTCCAGGCCAGGCAACATCCTGGTAAATCCCCTCTGCACCTTTTCCAATACTTCCACTTCCTTCCTGTAATGGGGCAACCAGAACTACACACAATATTCCAAGTGCAGCCGCACTAGCGTTTTGTACAGTTGCAGCATGACTTTACGGCTCCAGAACTCAATCCCTCTACCAATGAAACCTAACACACCGTATGCCTTAACAGCACTATCAACCTGGATGGCAACTTTCAGGGATCTGTGTATACACTACCAAGAATCTTTCCATTGACCCAGTACTCTGCCTTCCTGTTATTCTTCCCAAAGTGAATCACCTCACATTTAGCTGCATTGAACTCCATTTGCCACCTCTCAGCCCAATTCTGCAGTTTTTCCAAGTCCCCCTGCAACACTCTTCCAAACTGTCCACTACTCCACCGACTTTAGTGTCATCTGCAAACTTACTAATCCATCCATCTATGCCTGCAACTAAGTCATTTATAAAAATGACAAATAACAGTCTTCTTCCAGTGGTTACCAGCTTTTGCCAGTGGAAACATGCTTGCTAACTAATCACATTAAACATGGACAGTGCTTTGATACTGTCTGAAAATTAACTCAAAACGTGAACTGTTGAGGTATGTGATTCTGAAATGTTTGAAACTCAGCTAGGCATATATATGGTTTCAATGTTAATAATGGATCATGGCAAATGTAAACATTGGAGTCTACTGAAATTAAAAAAGAAAGATTTGACAAAGCCACATCAGATGTCTTGTCAATCAAAGCAGTGCAGACGCCGGTGTTTATTTGACTCTGAAAGTTTATGAAGGTTTACATTCATTTTATGAGGACTCTTGTCAAAGAAATCATTCTAGATTATTGCACTAGAGATCCCTATCATTGCAGCAAAAACACATTTAACTTACAACATGGACTCTAATTATTGAATCATGAAAAAACATCTCAAAGCCTGTCAAAGTAAAAATTCCCAGAGCAGATGACTACATTTTGTGTTTTGGTTCCTCACTTGAGATTCGAAACCCCATGTAGTTTTTACCTCCTCTATAAGACCAAGAATTATATTTAATTACTGAAGGAAGCCAACTACACTATAATTGCTGTTGTGGAGTTAAACTATCCACCTTGATAAGTCAATCACCATGTGCTGCATGTGGGCATGTCAGTGAAAATAACCAGGAATGGGAATGGGAATGGGAAAGGAATCTCAGAACAGGGTCCCAACTACCACTGTGAGAGGGATCCGCAGTCACTCTGACTCCAAAAAACTAAGCCTTTGTTTTGCAGTACCAGCGAGATCATCTGAGCCAATGTAGAGATCAGCTGAGTCTGAATTTTCACAATGGACATCAAAAAGTAATAACTTTTAATTTCAGGAGTTTAAAAGTATCATGTCTGAAATCTAAGGAAAACTTTACATGCACAGGAACAATGAAAAAATGACTAATTGTAAGTACATTAAAACTGTTTTGAAAAATTTACATAAAATAAGTAAAACTTAGCAAAATTTCCACTTTTTAAAAAAAAATCATTAAATTTCAAATAGATGGTGTTGCTAGTTGATATTTATGTCAAAGAATTAATTCAAAAATGGGTCAATACTCTCAACACATGAAAATGTGGACAGAGAAGCAATAAATGAGACCTAAAATATTCTATTAGTCAGAATGAGAAATTAAGCAAGAACTTGCGTTTTTATTCAACCTCACAACAACCCAAAGTGTTCCACAGCCAATAAAGGAGGTGAAATGTGGTTACTGTTATTTATATGGCAAACCCAAGAACTAACTATATCAATTAACATCTCACAAACAGCAATAGGATGAACAGCTGGCCATGATAACAGGTGAATTTTTCTGTTCCCCTTCAAATATTGCTGTGCAATCTTGAATCTATTCCAATTGGCAAATAAAACCATGCTAATAGGATTATGGGTCTACCTATACCAAAGATACTGCAACTGTTCAAGAAGGCAGCTCACCACCACCTTCTCAAGGGCAACTATGAATGAACAGTAAATGCAGGCCCGGTGATTGCCAGAGAGAGAGAGAAGGAATAAAACTATTTCACCAAGAAGTGCCAAGAGTATGATTCACCTCGACCCCTTTCAGAGTTCCCAGTATTACAGATGTCAGTCTGCAACCAATTCAATTCAATTCACTCCACTCCACTCCTCATGATATTAAGAACTAGCTGAAGGCAGTAGATATCTCAAAAGCTATAGTCCCTGACAACATTCAGGCAACAGTACTGAGGATGAGTTACAGAATTTACTGCACTCTTAGCCAAGCTATCCCAGTGTAGTGACAGCAATGTGGAAAATTACCAAGCAAAGTAGAAAATTGCCCATATATGTTCTGTGCAAAAAAAAAAGAGCAGGATAAATCCAGTCCAGTACTACCCCAGTCTACTCTCAGTAGATGCTTTCAACAGTGTTATCAAGCAGCAGCACCTCAAACAGCCTGCTCAGTGACACCCACTTTGTGTGCCATTAGGGTCACTCAGCTCCTGACCCCATTATAGCCTTGATGCAAATATGGTCGAAACACCAGAGGTGAGGTGAGAGTGACTGCCCTTGACATCACTTGATCAAGCATGACATTAGGAAGCCGTAGAAAAATTTGAGTCAAAGGGTTTCAGGGAAAACGCTTCACTAGTTGGAGTCATACCTGGCATAAAGTAAGATCTTTAGATTTATTGGAGGATAATCACCTCAGTTCCAGGACATCTCTGCATGTGTTCCTCCTGTTGGTGTTCTAGACACCTTCAGCTGCTTTATCAATGACCTAGCATCCATCAGAAAATCAGAAGTGGGGACATTTGCTGATGATTATGAAATGTTCAGCAGCTCTCATCACTTGCCAGATACCAAAAAATGAGTCCATTTCCAAATGCAGAAAGATCTGGACAATGATCGAGGTTTGGGCTGAGATGTGGCAAGTAACACGCACACCAAACAAACCCCGAAAAATGAACATCTTGAACAGGACAGAATCTAAAGAACGCCCCTGTGCTCACCTTCCATCCTACTAACCTTCGCATAAACCAAATCATCCGCCGACATTTCCGCCACCTCCAAACAGACCCCACCCCTTTCCACCTTCCGCAAAGACCGTTCCCTCCGTGACTACCTGGTTAGGTCCACGCCCCCCCTACAACCCACCCTCCCATCCTGGCACTTTCCCCTATCACCGCAGGAACTGTAAAACCTGTGCCCACACCTCCTCCCTCACCTCTATCCAAGGCCCTAAAGGAGCCATCCACATCCAAAGTTTTACTTGCACATCCACTAATATCATTTATTGTATCCATTGCTCCCGATGCGGTCTCCTCTACATTGGGGAGACTGGGCGCCTCCTAGCAGAGCGCTTTAGGGAACATCTCCGGGACACCCCCACCAATCAACCACACCGCCCCATGGCCCAACATTTCAACTCCCCCTCACACTCTGCCAAAGACATGGAGGTCCTGGGCCTCCTTCACCGCCGCTCCCTCACCACCAGACGCCTGGAGGAAGAATGCCTCATCTTCCACCTCGGAACACTTCAACCCCAGGGCATCAATGTGGACTTCAACAGTTTCCTCATTTCCCCTTCCCCCACCTCACCCTAGTTTCAAACTTCTAGCTCAGCACTGTCCCTATGACTTGTCTGGACTTGTCCTACCTGCCTATCTCCTTTTCCACCTATCCACTCCACCCTCCTCCCTGACCTATCACCTTCATCCCCTCCCCCACTCACCCATTGTACTCTATGCTACTTTCTCCCCACCCCCACCCTCCTCTAACTTATCTCTCCACGCTTCAGGCTCACTGCCTTTATTCCTGATGAAGGGCTTTTGCCCGAAACGTCGATTTCGAAGCTCCGTGGATGCTGCCTGAACTGCTGTGCTCTTCCAGCACCACGAATCCAGAATCTAACCACTGTCCCTTGAACATACACTGAAATGGACCGGTCATATAAATACTGTGGCTCAAAAAGCAAGTCAGGGACTTGAAATCCTGCAAACAGTAACTTACCTCCTGACTCCATAAAGCCTGTCCAATATCTACAAAGCACACGTCAAGAGTTTGATAGAATACTTCCCACTTGCCTGGGCGAGTGCAGCTCCAACAACACTCAAGAAGCTTGACACCATCCACTCTATTGGCACCATATTTAACTATTTCAATATTCACTCCCTCCACCACTGACACTGGAGCAGCTCTTTGTACGATCTACAAGATACACTGCAGAAATTCACCGAAGCTCCTTAAACACCATATTCCAAAACCATGGCCACGATCATGGAGAAGGACAAGATCAGCAATGGGAACACCACCACATGCAATTTTTCTTCCAAGCCACTCACTATCCTGAATTGGAAATATATCGCTGTTCCTTTAGAGCTGCTGTATCAAAATCCTCGAACCCCCTCCCAAACAGTATTGTGAAAGAGAGTGCAGTGGTTCAAGAAGGCAGCTTACCAGCACCTTAGAATCATAGGGTCATAGAGGTGTACAGCATGGAAACAGACCCTTCGGTCCAACTCACCCATGCCGACTAGATATCCCAACACAATCCAGTCCCATCTGCCAGCACCCAACCCCTATCCCTCCAAACCGTTCCTATTCGTATAGTCATCCAAATGCCTCTTAAATGTTGCATCCTCTGGCAGCTCATTCCATACAAGTACCACCCTCTGCGTGAAAAAGTTGTCCCTTAGGTCTCTTTTATATCTTTCCCTCTCACCCTAAATCTATGCCCTCTAGTTCTGGTCTCCACCCCAGGGAACAGACTTTGTCTATTTATTCTATCCATGCCCCTCAAGATTTTGTAAACCTCTAAGGTCACCCCTCAGCCTCTGACGCTCCAAGGAAAACAGCCCCAGCCTGTTCAACCTCTGCCTATAGCTTGCATCCTCCAACCCTGGCAACATCCTTGTCAATCTTTTCTGAACCCTTTCAAGTTTCACAACATCCTTCTGATAGAATCGCATGCAATATTCCAACGGTGGCCTAACCAATGTTTGGTACAACTGCAACATGATCTCAACTCCTGTACTCAATACTCTGACCAATAAAAGAAAGCATACCAAATGCCTTCTTCACTACCCTATCTACCTGTGACTCCACTTTCAAGGAGCTATGAACCTGCACTCCAAGGTCTCTTTGTTCAGCAACACTCCCTAGGACCTTACCATTAAGTGTATAAGTCCTGCTAAGATTTGCTTTCCCAAAATGCAGCACCTCACACTTATCTAAATTAAACTCCATCTGCCAATTCTCAGCCCATTGGCCCATCTGATCAAGATCCTTTTGTAATCTGAGGTAACCTTCTTCGCTGTTCACTACATCTCCAATTTTGGTGTCATCTGCAAACTTACTAACTATACCTCTTATGCTCACATCCAAATCATTTATATAAATGACAAAATACAGTGGACCCAGCACCGATCCTTGTGGCATTCCACTGGTCACAGGCCTCCAGTCTGAAAAACAACGCACCACCACCACCCTCTGTCTTCTACCTTTGAGACAGTTCTGTATCCAAATGGCTAGTTCTCCCTGTGTTCCATGATATCTAACCTTGCTAACCAGTCTCCCCTTCTCAAGATCAACTATGGATGGGCATTAAATACTGCCCAGCCAGTGCCCACATCCCATGAATAAATATAAAATGCTAGCTACCTGATGAAGGAGCAGCTCTCCAAAAGCTTGTACTTCCAAATAAACCTATTGGACTACAGCCTAGTGTTACGTGATTTTTAACTTTGTCCACCTCAGTCCAACAATGGCACCTTCCCACCATAAAATGAAGTGTTCACCTGTCCTCAATTTTTCATAATGCTTCCAGCAAATCAGCAAAGTCAAACTGTTTTCCTGGTATGTCCTCCTAAGATTTCAAATATTTGGTTGCGCAATGTGACTTTTCATAATCACAGGTCTTTGAAAAGGGTAAATCCACACTAAGTGTTGTCTCCCCAAAAGTATCACGAGTTTCAGAATTTCCGACTTTCTGCTCCCTTCACTTGTCTGTTTTCACCCCTTTCAGCTCGGCAACTCATGTGGAGACTACCCAAGGGTTAAAGTCTCTTAAGCTTTAGTTAATCATATACTAAACTGTCTACCACTAATCTGAATTCTCCCACCTGTCCATTTCAGAAAAGGTTATAGACCCACAAGTGAAATGCACAGGCTCAAATTTGTAGGTCATCATTTAGTCCTGCAAATCTCAGAATCAGAAGTACAGCTGACAAACGGAAATGTGTTCAAATGTTGATTGCATCCCTATAAAACAATGGCAATACTTTTGAGGTTGTATTTTATTTTAAAACATCACTTTTACCGATGGGATCAAGTTTACTCTATAAAATCAAGCACATCTCAAATAAGTTGTGATGTTAATATAGATTTCCATAATAAAGTATTATGTCAATAAAAACCTCTCCAACTGGTATATTACTGGGCTATACCAGTCACATTCATTTCCGATTTAAAATTCTATTAACTGGATTGAATCCCACAGTGACCAAATAGCATTGCAATTCAGTGATGTCATTGCAAAATTAAGTTGACAAGGGGAGCACATTCCCATTAGAAAGTGACACTAGTTAAAATGAATCTGATGCAAACACACAGAATCAAGTCAGTATCATTCAGAAATTTATGTCCATTTTCAGCCTGAACAGAGACCAGCCCCACATTTTAACCATGCTTGCTGCAGATTCTCCTCCAGGCCATCAAAAGAACAGTGGGAGGAGTTCATGCCAGCAGCAGAAACAGAAATCTTTGAGCCCTCAGCAACTAACCTAAGCACACTGCCCCCCCATGGGGCTCTACGCTCTGATCACTGGGGTTGTGATGTACCCCTCCTCATCGGACACCCTAGCTCATACCCGCAAACAGTCATAAATACCCTGTCACTTGACCAACATGGCCCTGATAGAAATTGCAGAGGAGTTGAGCAACCACGACACCCTCCAAAATCCTGAGTTCCATGCAAGGAAAGATCGACAACCCTGATCCATCAGGGTGCATAGCACAATCACATGTTACTAAAGGTCTCTCATGGTTCAAGTAGCAAATATTTGAATGTGCAAGATAGTTGGGTAACAGTGTGACTGGCCTTAGTATTACACAGCAATGTTGGTCAAAGTATGCAACAGGTTGGCTTGTACAGGCACTTGGATGAAATGTACCATCCAGACGTCAGTATTTTTTTTAGATTAGATTAGATTAGATTACTTACAGTGTGGAAACAGGCCCTTCGGCCCAACAAGTCCACACCGACCCGCCGAAGCGCAACCCACCCATACCCCTACATTTACCCCTTTAACCTAACACTACGGGCAATTTAGCATGGCCAATTCACCTGACCCGCACATCTTTGTGACTGTGGGAGGAAACCGGAGCACCCGGAGGAAACCCACGCAGACACGGGGAGAATGTGCAAACTCCACACAGTCAGTCGCCTGAGTCGGGAATTGAACCCGGGTCTCTGGCGCTGTGAGGCAGCAGTGCTAACCACTGTGCCACCGTGCCGCCCGAAGTATTTGTGATGGGTCCTATGCAGACAATAGAAAGTTAGCAAGTTATTAAACCTGCATACTGTCACGCAGGAGAAGCAGACCCAGAATCAAATCAACTTACTAGCTATTGAGCAGCCCTTCTCTCCTGTTGCATCAATTGCTGTAATTGTTTGAAATTTGGCATTCTTGTCTTTGTCCTGATGAGTGCAAAATAAAAAGCTTCACCAACAGGTCTCTCTTTTCAAAAGAGCATCAACCTAAAACTTGATTACTTCCCTCTCCACAGTTGCTGATTGATCTGCTGAGTGTTTCTTAAATTTTCTTTTTGTTCAGATTTACACCAGCAACAGCATTTTACCTTTTGCACTGAATAACCTTTCCCTTTCAGTGACAAACTGCAGCCACTTACCATCAGCTGAATTAATATCATTTTTACAAAAGGTACAATAATTACGGTATTTGCTCTTTTTGGCAAGTCATTAAGCATTAAACTGACAATTCAAGCACATAACTTGTTCTTGTTTGACAGTATAATAGTATGTTTTCAACAGCTTCCTCCCTGATAAAGCTCTGTTCATAGCTTTGTCAAATGAGGTGAAATATTACCTCAGTGGACCATTTCCTCAGAACAGTATTACCTCAAAAACACTTCTATTTATATTTCATAGCATACTCAGCAATGCATGAATTACTTTCTATTCTTTTAATATCCACCTGTTTTACACGTATGAAAACAACAACAACACCAACAAATTTAGGATCATTCTATAATTATAAAATCACACTTTTCAAAGATTGGGGCAGTTCATTCAACAAATGCTGATCCTGCCAACAACTTGTACATTTCATGAAAGAATAAAGTGTGTTAGATTACAGGTCAACTAGATTCCTGTCCTGTCCATGCTGCATATTGGTCTAAAATGGTGCACCTTAATTTTAAACAATAAGCCTTCTATGCAACACCTCAAATACCTTTTGAAAATCCACATGCAAAATGCTCAATGTGTTTGCTACATTAATCCAGTTTTAATTCCACAGATAACTCCAATTAGTCACACTGTCTGACTTTAGTTAACCCAAGTCTTTCTAAAGAAGCATTGCTTTTATTTCATGTTGGCATCTGGAACCATTTTCAGTACAAATAGAAACAGAGGCCAGAACTTTCCCAGCCCTGAACAACACGGGCAATTGGGCAGTCAATTGGGAAAATATGGTGAGGTCATAAAAGTAAGATTGGCATCATCCAGAAAAAAAGTCTAACTTTCTGAAAGCGAGCAGCTCGAGCCTAATTGCATGCACTTTATATCACCTCGTTTACATCCAAGGTGCATTTTTCCATGCAGTTGACAAAAACTAGATGGTGACAATCCCCAAAATGAAAGTTTCAGCAGACTGCAGCTCATTGGCATCTTCTCTGGGCCTCCATCTGAGCTAGCAACCTCCATGGGCAGTGACTGCCAACAGTGGTCAGTCAAGGTGGTGGTCATGTTACTCTGTGACACCAAGTTACATCAATGTCATACCTGCACCACGTGACCATGTAACATCAAAATGAAATTGAGGAACAGATGTGCCAACCAGACCAGGACTAGCAGTAATCTCTAGCAATCACCAAACTGCCTCCACTCAAAGAGTTGGCAGCAGACAGGATGTGGAGGAAGTACACGTGGTCTAGGGTCTCTCGCCCTTGACATCATTTCCTCCAGAAGAGCAAGGCACAGTGCTGCCACTAAACAAGAATGCTCAGGGACACTGTCACAGAACTCTGTCATCTACTGGAGCAGGCAACCATTCTGTCCCAGTGTCCAGCTGCGCTAATTGTGAGAGATCCCGGCTGCATCCAAGGATCCAAAGGGGACCGGTGTTGGACCTCTTGATCCCCCTCTCCATCCCTCCCTCTCCATCCCTCCCTCTATTTGACATTGCTAGCATGTAGTGATTAGCATTTTCCATTAATATGATACTGTCACCTTTTCAAAATGACATTGTGCCTTATACACAATTGAGCAGCGTTGTGCATGAATTTATCATCAATACAATGCTAGTTATGTTGGCTGTGTGTCCCAAACATTAACTGATCTGTTCAAAAAGAATATTCCTCCAGCAGTTTTGCAAGATCACACCGCGTCATCTTGCTTCCCAGTGTCGTGGTCAGTGCTGCAGCCCAGGCACTAAGCTTTGTCATCATTCCTGTGTAGGATTTAACAGACTGCACATACATCACATTAAGACTATCATCTCATGACACAACAATTTCATAAAATGGAAAGGATTCTATTCGATCAATGTCTAAGTCATCTGTGATCACTGGTCCCACATCTTAGAAGTCAGCATCAAATATTCCAAAAGCGGCAACAATGCCTATATCCTTGAAAACTCTCTATTTCAAGAGCCAAATGTCTTTTAAGGCTGGGAAACAAGGGCTATCCTCTGCAACCCTATGGGTGAGGCAAAGCACAGATACAGTGCAATATATTCTTCCACAAGGGCCATCATGGAGCAGGTAATGGCATCTTAGAGATGAGGTTCAAGTGCTAGGATTGGTTAGGTTCACTGTTTGTAGTACACTCAGACTCGAGTGTGCCGCATAATCCTAGCATGCTATGTTCTGCAGAAGTGAAACAACATTGCAGTGATGGCTGCTGCGCGACCTCAGTGTTCATACCTTGTCAGCCTCCGTATCAAGGAGTTTCTTCAGGCTGGTGGAAATCTGAGTGGTTAAATGGCCTCAAATTTGTACCTCAAAAAATGAGGCCTCTCAATGAACTCAACAAAATCCTAACACATCGACCGTGGTTCACCACCAAAGAACATATCGAGGTAGATCGGGAGAGAGAATTTGCTCATGATTAATTTAAAATTAAATAAATTGGCCATAAATTCACTTTGATGTAAAGGAAATATGTTTACAAAGATTTTCTAATCATCCTGCTCAGAGATGTTATTACACACCTCTGGAGGGAGTAAGTGGGACTTGAACCTGTGCCTCCTGGCTCAGAGGTGGGGGCATTATTAACTGAACAGCAAGAGCCCAAACAAAAAGGAAGTTCAGACTGCAACTACAATAACATTGTAGTTATTTTAAATTAACCTGTTTGGACATTTGTTTTTAAACATTTGTTTGGGATGCAGGAATTGCTGGCTATGCCAGCATTTATTGCTCATCCCGAATTGCTAAAAGAGCATTTAAGAATCAGCCATGTTGCTCTAGGTCTGGATTCACACAGACTGGACCAGATAAGGATGGCAGTTTCCTTCCCTAAAGGGCATTAATGTGTTTATTTTTAAAACAACAATTTACAGTACAATGATACACATTTGGGACAAATTGGCTTTGAACCAGAAGATTCTGGTTCAGAGATAGGGGCAGCACCACTGTGCTGCAAGGGCTGTCATTCCTCTATTTTCTAATTGCCATGTTCAGAAATGTTTGAACACACCACTGAAGAGGGCAGCACAGTGGCTCAGTGGCTAGCACTGCTGCCTCTCAGTGCCAGGGGCCAGAGTTCAATTCCAGCCTCGGGCGACTGTTTGTGGAGAGTTTGCACATTCGCCCTGTGTCTGAATGCATTTCCTCCAGGTGCTCCAGTTTCCTCCCACAATCCGAAGACGTGTAGGTTAGTTGGATTGGCCATGCTAAATTGCCCATAGTGTTCAGCGATGTGTGGGTCGGGGTAAATACAGGAAAATAGGGTAGGGGAATGGGTGGGTTACTCTTCAGAGGGTCAGTATGGACTTGTTGGCCTGAAGGACCTGTTTCCACACTCTAGGGATTCCATGATAAGTAAAGAGGGGTGAGGAATGGTACTAAGGTTATGTTGCATATTTAATGACATGAGCAGCAGAGAACTGAAAGAGGTAACTTACTAGAGCTCACAGACACATATCCTCTGTGAAACTCCCCAAAATGGACACTAAACCAGAGTTTGAGAGTTCAGCTAATAAAAATATTAAGAGAAAATCAAGAAGGCCATTTGGCCCATCATGTCCATTCCAGTTATTAAGCTAATTGGTACACAGTTACTTCAGTTAATTCTTTTCTCACATTTGGAACTGAAACATTGCATTGACAATTTTCCAATCAACACAGCTTCCACATTAAAAATAGTCTTGAAAACTTGTGGTTAGTTTAATTTCCTCTCTGATTTCCTTAATTAGCAACTTAGAACATCAGCAAATCATCAAAAGCATTTTTCAAAATAACTTCCTTATCTATACTTAAGATACGTGATACACAGTACTTGACATTGTAGTGATGATGAGATTAGCATTTTCCATTAAGTAGGATGCTATCACCTTTTCAAAAAGACATTCTGCTGTATACACAATTGAGCAATGTTGTGCATTAATTTATCACTAGTGCAATGTCAGTTACATTGGCTGTATCTCCCAACAATTGACTGATCTGATCAAAAAGAATATTCCTCCAGCTATTTGGAATAGGTAGCTGACAAACTGTACTCAATTAGCCGATGCGAGCAAAACCTTAAACAAAACATTGGTGTTAAAAGGTGTCATTTTATAATTGGATAGCATACATTGAACAATTCTCATTTCACGATGGGATGTCACTTACTGAACAATCTAAAATATGCGAATTGTCAAGGTAACAAGACATTTAGATTTATCAGTCAAACTTGCAACATGTATTCATTTCTAATTCTGATAAACATTCATACACATGGACTCCTTTCCTGTTAAGGAAATCTTTACTTTTTTAAAATCACATGGAAACATGGGAGCCTACAGTCACAGAATCTTAGAATCCCCACAGTGTGGAAACAGGCCCTTCAGCCCAACAAGTCCACCCACATCCATTTCACTACCCTATTACTCTACATTTACCCCTGAACAATGCACCTAGCCTACATATCCCTGAATAATATGGGCAAATTAGCATGGCCAATTCAGCTAAACTGCACATCTTTGGACTTCGGGAGGAAACTGGAGCACCCAGAGGAAACGCACGCAGACACGGGGACAATGTGCAAACTCCACATAGGCAGTCACCCGAGGCTGACCCCTGTGAGGAAGCAGTGCTAACCACTGAGCCACCGTGTCATCCTTTATTGCTTTCTTTGTGGCAGTGTCTCAACCAGTGCTGACTTGTCAACCACCAAGCATCCCCTTTCTTTCTGCAGAATTAGTTATTGTGATTGTTTGAATTTTGACATTCTTGAGTTTGTACTAATGGCAGCAAGATAAAAAGCTTTAGTATAGATGCCTCTTATCAGCTAAACATACAATTGTTGCATCAGTTTCTATTAAAATTATTCATAGTAGAAATGAAAATATACTTTAAAACTGCAAAGTATTAATTTGGTATGCGTGAATTCTGTCATGCTCCACAAATGTCCCCTCATCACTTCTCAGCAAATTTATAATTTCTTTATATGTTATATATTTATTAAATTACTTAATAATTTCACATTGTTACTTACTAACCTTTCTTCATATCCCACTGTATCTTATGTCATTTCTATACACCCTTCCTTTTCAACACTCCTTTGAATATTCTACTGTCTTAACAAAAGATGATCAGTGAATTGAAATTATAGTACCTTAATTTATCTACTTTTCTGAACTTCATTGTTATCACAAATATTTATTTCTTGTTAAAACTAGTATGAACTCTAATAATTTGTTTAAAAAGTCTTCTTCATTTTTCTGTTGATGTTTTTCTATCCAATTTATCTGCTTCCATTTTCCTTTTCGCAGCAGAGAGCGGCGGGAGCTGGGCGTAAGTTCAGACGGAGTGCAAAGCCGGTCGGGAAGGTAAGTGATTGCTATTAGAGTGGGTGAGTTCTAAACCCCAGGTCCTACAAAGTAGGGTCTCCCTCCCTCCCTCCCTCCTCTAACCTAAATTAAGAGTCCACAGACTTGCCACAAAAAGAGGGTCTAAGGAAGTTTGGATCGAAGAGTGAGGCTTCAGCTCAGGAATCTTTGACAAGGAGGTTGAGTGAAGTGATTACACCACAGTTGAAGAGATTGAAGACATGACTGCCCAGCTGGTTCAGTGCACTACGTGCTTGATGTGGGAGGTCAACGACTCTGGTGTGTCTGGCTCGTATATGTGTGGAAAGTGTGTGCACATTCAGCTATTGACCGAGCATATTGCAGCGCTGACGAAAGAACTCAAGGACCTTAGGCTCATCCGAGAGAAGGAGATCTTTCTGGACAAGACCTTCAGCGAGGTTATTACACCAATCATGCCAGAAGAGAGCAGACGATGAGGAAGGCAGAGAGGAGACAGGTGCAAGAGATGCCGGGGAGAAGTACCTGTCAGGAACAAGTTGAAGCTTTTGGAAATAGTAGAGACTGATGACACTGCCAGTTCGCATGGCGGCCAGGTCTGTCAATCAAAAGTTGGCGCAGAGGCAGAGCGGAAGAGTCGGACATCGCACAGAGCCGTGGTAATAGGGGACTCCATCGTAAGAGGAACTGACCGGGTTTTTTGTGGCAGCAGACGGGATTTAAGGATGGTGTATTGCCTTCCTGGTGCCAGGGTGAAAGACATCGCGGACAGAGTGCAGGAAATCCTCAAGGACGAGGGTGAAGAGCCAGAGGTGGTGGTACATGTCGGCACAAATGATGTCGGGAAGAAGAGGAGGAACATACTACAGCGGGACTTCAGAGAACAAGGAAGAAGGCTGAAAAGCAGGACATCCAGGGTGGTTATCTCCGGTTTGCTTCCAGTTCCTCGGGCTGGTGTGGCCAGAAACAGTGAGATAATGGACTTGAATGTGTGGTTGGGGAACTGGTGCAGGAAGCAAGGATTTAAGTTCTTGGATCACTGGGGTATATTTTGTGGTAAGCATAAATTCTGCAAGAGAGACGGTTTGCACCTTAATAGGTTAGGGACCAGCATTCTGGCAGGCAGGTTTCTACTGCAGCACTGCTACATTTAAACTAAGTAGTGGGGGGGAGGGGACAAACTGGATGTTTAAGAAGGAAATTGAAGGGAAAGTTAGAACAAGAGAAGTCAAGAAAGACAACTGTATCAATGAGGCAGAAAACTCGGAAAGGGATCATGCTGTAAGGTTGAGTGAAATAGGGGTTGATGGGAAGGGTGAGAGCAGTAACAAATTAAAAATACTATACATGAATGCACGAAGCATTAGACATAAGATGGATGAGCTTGAGGCTCTTTTGGAAATTGGCAGATACGATATTGTGGGGATAACTGAGACGTGGCTTCAAGTGGACAGGGCCTGGGAAATGAATATTCAAGGCTACACGTGCTATCGTAAGGACAGACTGACGGGCCGAGGGGGTGGGGTGGCCTTGTTGGTAAGGGAGGATATTCAGTCCCTTGCGCGGGGGGACTTAGAGTCAGGAGATGTAGAGTCAGTGTGGACAGAGCTGCAAAATACTAAGGGTAAAAAGACCCTCTTGGGAGTCATCTACAGGCCCCCAAACAGTAGTCTGGATGTCGGATGTAAGTTGAATCAGGAGCTGAAATTGGCCTGTCGCAAAGATGTCACTACAGTTGTTATGGGGGATTTTAACATGCAGGTAGACTGGGAGAATCAGGATGGTATTGGACCTCAATAAAGAGACTTTGTGGAGTGCCTCAGAGATGGATTCTTAGAGCAGCTGGTGCTGGAGCCGACCAGGGAGAAGGCAATTCTGGATCTGGTATTGTGTAACGAACCAGAATTGGTCAGAGACCTCGAAGTGAAGGAGCCATTGGGAAGTAGTGACCATAATACATTAAGCTTCAATCTGCAATTTGAGAGGGAGAGGGTACAGTCGGAAGTGACAGTACTTCCGTTGAACAAAGGGAACTATGGAGCTATGAGGGAGGAGCTGGCCAAAGTTCAATGGTGCAATACCTTAGCAGGGATGACTGTGGAGGAACAATGGCGGATATTTCTGTGTATAATGCAGAAGTTGCAGGATCAGTTCATTCCTAAAAGGAAGAAAGATCCCAGGAGGAGGCATGGGCGGCCGTGGCTGATGAGGGAAGTAAAGAAACATATAAAGTTAAAAGAGAAAAAGTATAACATAGCTAAGATAAGTGGGAAAACTGAGGACTGGGAAGCTTTTAAAGAGCAACAGAGGATTACTAAGAAGGAAATACGCAGAGGAAAAATGAGGTACGAAGGTAAACTGGCCAATAATATAAAGGAGGATAGTAAAAGCTTTTTTAGGTATGTGCAAGGCTAGGACTAAAATTGGGCCCTTGAAGACAGAAACAGGGGAATATATTACCGGGAACAAAGAAAGGGCAGAGGAATTAAATGGGTACTTCAGATCTGTGTTCACTGGGGAAGACACAAGCAATCTCCCTGAAGTAACAGTGGCTGAAGGACCTGAACTTAAGGGAATTTATATTTGCCAGGATTTGGTGTTGGAGAGACTGTTAGGTCTGAAGGTTGCTAAGTCTCCGGGGCCTGATGGTCTGCATCCCAGGGTACTGAAGGAGGTGGCTCGGGAAATCGTGGATGCGTTGGTGATTATTTTCCAGAGTTCGATAGATTCGGGGTCGGTTCCTGAGGATTGGAAGGTGGCTAATGTTATACCACTTTTTAAGAAAGGTGGGAGAGAGGAAGCAGGAAATTATAGACCAGTTAGTCTGACCTCAGTGGTGGGAAAGATGCTGGAGTCTATTATAAAGGATGAAATTACGGCACATCTGGATAGTAGTAACAGGATAGGACAGAGTCAGCATGGATTTATGAAGGGGAAATCATGCTTGACTAATCTTCTTGAATTTTTTGAGGATGTAACTCTGAAGATGGATGAGGGAGATCCAGTAGATATAGTGTACCTGGACTTTTAGAAAGCTTTTGATAAAGTCCCACACAGGAGGTTAGTGAGTAAAATTAGGGCGCATGGTATTGGGGGCAAAGTACTAAATTGGATTGAAAATTGGTTGGCTGATAGGAAACAATGGGTAGTGATAAACGGCTCCATTTCGGAATGGCAGGCAGTGACCAGTGGGGTACCGCAGGGATCTGTGCTGGGACCGCAGCTTTTTACAATATATGTTAATGATATAGAAGATGGTATCAGCAATAACATTAGCAAATTTGCTGATGATACAAAGCTGGGTGGCAGGGTGAAATGTGAGGAGGATGTTAGGAGATTACAGGATGACTTGGACAGGTTAGGTGAGTGGGCAGATGCATGGCAGATGCAGTTTAATGTGGATAAATGTATGGCTATCCACTTTGGTGGGAAGAACAGGAAGGCAGATTACTACCTCAATGGAATCAATTTAGGTAAAGGGGCAGTACAGAGAGATCTGGGTGTTCTTGTACACCAGTCAATGAAGGCAAGCATGCAGGTACAGCAGGTAGTGAAGAAGGCTAAGAGCATGCTGGCCTTCATAACAAGAGGAATTGAGTATAGAAGCAAAGAGGTGCTTCTGCAGCTGTACAGAGCCCTGGTGAGACCACACCTGGAGTACTGTGTGCAGTTCTGGTCTCCAAATTTGAGGAAAAACATTCTGGCTATTGAGGGAGTGCAGCGTAGGTTCACGAGGTCAATTCCTGGAATGGCGGGATTACCTTACACTGAAAGACTGAAGCGACTGGGCTTGTATACCCTTGAGTTTAGAAGACTGAGAGGGGATCTGATTGAGACGTATAAGATTATGAAAGGATTGGACACTCTGGCAGCAGGAAACATGTTTCCGCTGATGGGTGAATGCCGAACCAGAGGACACAGCTTAAAAATACGGGGTAGACCATTTAGGACAGAGATGAGGAGAAACTTCTTCACCCAGAGAGTGGTGGCTGTGTGGAATGCTCTGCCCCAGAGGGCAGTGGAGGCCCAGTCTCTGGATTCATTTAAGAAAGAGTTGGATAGAGCTCTCAAAGATAGTGGAATCAAGGATTATGGAGATAAGGCAGGAACAGGATACTGATTAGGAATGATCAGCCATGATCATATTGAATGGCGGTGCAGGCTCGAAGGGCTGAATGGCCTACTCCTGCACCTATTGTCTACTGTCTATTGTCCTTTAATCTTTTGGAAACTTGCATTTTCCACTTGAATAACTGACTGGAATATATGAAGATTATTTTAAATTGAGAAGTTAAGAGACCAGTCATAGTATCCAGATGCTTTACTCTCCTTTTGTTACAAATTTGGCCTAAATACTTTCTTAAAGTACGACCATGCAATGTCTTCCTGCTTTCTGTTCTAAGGCTCATTGATAAAGAAGCATCACTTGTATAAAGTCACTTTCCTTCATTGCCATTCACATGGATTTCAATCTCTGTATATTGTTGGATAAAGTCACCAAACATTATGATGTCAAAATCCAGTCATTTGATTGGGGTGGTTTAACAGAGTTTATAGCAAGTAGCAGGGCACTCTGCCAACCAGTCTGAGTCAGAGTCAATCACGTTCCATTCAAGCCTCTAAATAACAAAAGAAATATCAACAATCGCAAATACCAATAGTAGATACAATAGTACATCAAGTAATCTTTGTCAATCAATAAAATCGTGGCAAAATTTATATATCAATGCCATTTTCACACTCCACCTCATACCACTTTATTCCCTTTGTAATACCAAATCCTAACAACCTCAGTTTTGAATGTGCTTATCAGCTGAGCATCCATAACTTTCAAGGTCTGAGAAAATGCCAATGATTCTGAGGTGGATATTTCTTCTTCTTGTCAGTCATAAATAGTTAACTCCTATTCTATGGAGACCATCATTCCTACTTCTAGATCCTCTAGGCAAGAGAAACAGCTGCTCAGTATTTACCCTGCACAGCTCTCCTGGATATTTTATATGTTTTGACCTTGCGTTGCTCCAAACCCTCAAAGCTTTATGCCCACTTCGTCAATCTTTCAACATAAGTCAGTCCTCACATTCCAGAAATTAATCCTCTGAGTCTTATCTTGCAACTCTTCAAAGCACATATGTACATTAAATCTGTACACTGTACTTTAGGTATATATTTATTATGTATATTTATATTCCAAATCCCTTACAAGATAAGTGAATGTACTATTTGCACAGTACTTCTTCCAAACTGAACAGCAAATCATGCTGTCCATTACTTTCTCAAGTACAAGTCTAGATCCCCTTAGATGTGTCATTCCTATTTTCACTATGCACTCAAAAGATGATCCTCCTAAATTTATTATCATATTTATTAACAATTATCTTATATATATGACCCTTAGTTTTAAATTCCCTTATATGGAACCATCTTCCTACATATATCACGTCTGATCAAGATCAATTTGATCAGTTATTAATTGTGGAGCAGCCTGGAGGGGCCGACTTGCCTATCCCTAACTCATGTGTTCAGAATTTCTTGTCCTTCTTTTGAAGGACGAGAGTTCCCAGCCTATTCAGCTATTTTTTTTAAAGTTAAAACTTCTATCGGATTTCATCCTTGGAGATGTTTTTGGTATCTTCTCCTGCCTCTACCTTTTTGTTTTGCATAACATTGACCAGTTTCTAGATTAGAGCGGTGCTGGAAAAGCACAGCAGTTCAGACAGCATCCGAGGAGCAGGAAAATCGACATTTCGGGCAAAAGCCCTTCACCAGCCCGAAACGTCGATTTTCCTGCTCCTCGGGTGCTGTCTGAACTGCTGTGCTTTTCCAGCACCACTCTAATCTAGAATCTGCTTTCCAGCATCTGCAGTCCTTGTCTTTACCTAAAATATTGACCAGAACTGTGCATTGAGGTTTAAAATATGTTCAGATAATTCCGCTGTTTTATGGCTCTATTATTCAAAGTTTGGACTTTGCAACTCAATGGCCTTGTTAACATCTAATGTTATGTGAATCTATAGCCCCAGATCCCTCTGCTCCTCCAACCCATTTAGACTCTTAATTTCCAAGCACTAATGGCTTTCTGATTCTGCCTAATATGTGCTATCTTCATTTAGCTATACTTTTCAGTCCTCAAACTCAATTCCATTATAAGAACATAACAACTAGGAGCAAGAGTAGGCCATGTGACCCTTCGTACCTGTTCAATAAGATCACGGTTGATCTTTTCGTGGACTTAGCTCCACTTACCCACCCTCTGACCATAACCCTTAATTCCTTTACTGTTCAGAAAATTAGCTATCTAGCTTCAAAAACATTTATTGAAGAAGCCTCAACTACTTCACTGGGCAGGGATTTACAACCTTTGGGTGAAGGAGTTCCTTCTCAATCCAGTCCTAAAATCTGCTCTCCCTAATTTGGGAGCTGTGCCCTCTTGTTCTTGTTTCACCCACCAGTGGAAAAATCCTCTCTACTTCTATTTTATCTATTCCCTTCATAATTTTATATGTTTCTATAAGATCCCCCCCATTCTTATAAATTCCACGAATATAATCCCAGTCAATTCAGGCTCTCCTCATAAGCCAACCCCCTCCTCTTGCACCCCTTCCAGTGCCAGTACATCCTTTCTCAAGTAAGCAGACCAAAACTGCCCACTCCAGGTGTGGCCTCACCAGCACCCGATACCACTGTAACATAATCTCCCTGCGTTTAAAATCAATCCCTTTAGCAATGAAAGACAAAATTCCATTTGCCTTCTTAATTATCTGTTGCACCAGCAGACCAGCTTCTGTGGTTTGTATACAAGGACACCCATGTCCATCTGCACAGCAGCATGCTGCAGTTTCTTACCATTCAAGTAATAGTCTTTTTTTACTGTTATTCCTACCGAAATGGATGATTTCACATTTATTAGCATTGTACTCCATCAGCCAGACCTTTGCCCACTCACTTAAACTATGTCCCTTTGCAAAGTTTCACAGTGCTCTGCACACTTTGCTCTACCACACATTTTAGTGCCATCCGCAAACTCTGACACACTACACGTGGTCCCCAACTCCAAATCATCGAGGTAAGTTGTGAACAATTGCGGTCTCAACACTGATCCATGAGGGACACCACTAGTCACTGATTGCCAACCGGAATACCATCCATTTATTCCCACTCTTTGCTTCCTATTGGTAACCAATCCTCTGTCCATGCTAATACATTGCCCGTAATGCTTTGCACCTTTATCTTATGCAGTAGCCTTTTGTGCGACACCTTTTGGAAATCTGGATACACATCTATTGGGTCCACCGTGTTTGTAATGTCTTCACAGAATTCCAAAAGATTAATTATGCATGACCTGCCCTTCATGAACCGATGCTATGTCTGCCCAATAGGACAACTTCTATTTGGATGCCTTGCTAGTTCTTCCTTGATAACAGATCAAGCATTTTCCCCACTACAGAAGCTAAGCTAACTGGTCTATAATTCCCCATCTTTTGTCGATCTTCCTTTATAAACAGTGCTGTTTACCAATCTGCTGAAACTGCCCCAGAGTCCAATGAATTTTGGAAAATTGCCACAAGTGCATTTGCTATTTCTCCCACCAACACTTTTAGCACCCTGGAATGCATTCCATCAGGGCCAGAAGACTTGTCTACCTTTAGCTCCATTACCTGCCCAACACGTGATAATGATTGCTTCCAGGTCCTCACCTACCTTCGACTCCTACACAAAATACCTGTTCAATGCCTTGGCCATTTCCTTTTTTCCCATTACTAAATACCCCTTCTCATCCTCCAAAGGACCATGTTTACTTTAACCATTCTTTTTTTGTTTTATAGATTTATAGAAACTTTTGCTGTCTGCTTTTATTTTCTGAGCTAGTTTTCTCTCATAATCTATCTTACTTTTCCTTTTAGCTCTATTTGTGGCTTTCTGTTGACCTTTAAAGTTTTCCCAATCTTCTATTTTCCCAGTGATCTTGGCCACTTTGTATGCCTTCTCTTCCAATTTGATAGCCTCCATTATTTCCTGAGGAACCCATGGCAGATTACTCCTTTCCTCACAGTCCTTCCTTTTCACTGGTATATACTTGTGCTGAACACTGAAAAATTGCTTTGAATGTCTTCCACAGTTTGTCAACTGTCCCACCATAAAGTCTTTGCTTCCAGTCAACTCTAGCCAACTCCTCCCTCCTATTGTAGTCTCCTTTGTTTAAGCACAGGACCCTGGTATTGGATATTATTTGCACTTTCCATCTGTATTCTAAATTCAACCATACTGCAATCGCTCCTTCCAAGAGGATCCCTAACTATGATCTCACTAATTATTTCTGTCTCATCACACAGGACCAGATCTAGGATAGCTTCCTCCCTCGTCGGTTCCATTACATACTGTTAAAGAAAACTATTGCGGATACACTCAATGAATTCCTCTTCAAGGCTACCCTGACCAACTCAGTTTGACCAATTGACATGTGGATTAAAATTCCCCATGATAATTGCCATACTATTTTTACAAAAATTCATTTTCTCTTTGCTTATTGCCCACCCAAATGTGGTATTATTATTCGATAGCCTATAGACTACACCTATCAGTGACTTTTTCTTCTTAGAATTTCTAACTTCCACCCAAATGGTTTCAACCTTATTCTCCATAGAACCTGTATCATCTTTCACCATTGCAGTGATGTCATGCTTAAATATCAGAGTTATACCACCTCCCTTTCTGTATTTCCAAATTGTCTGATACCCCTGGATATTCAACTCCCAGTTATGACCATCCTGCAACATGTCCATGCAATGGCTACTAAATCATATTCATTCGTGATGATTTCTACCTTGTTAGGAATGCCATGAGCATTCAGGCAAAGTACCCTTATGCTAGTTTTTGTACACTCTTTATGAATTTTGACATCTCCAATAATAAAAATATCCTGAGTTATCCTTTCTTTTTATTTCTTTCATAGTCTGCAATGTAGTTAAACCCTCCTGCACACATGCTGACCTGCTGCTTTTCTTTTTATTTACCACCATACTTCCTGTCATTTAGCCCTTCCCTTCCCTCTGACTCACTGGTTTAAAGTCCGAGTAACCACCCTATTTATCCTTTTCACTAGAACACTTGCTCCAGATTGGGACAGTCTCCACCTGAACCATCCCTCCTGTTCCAAAACTGATGCTAATGCCCCATGAAATGGAACCCCTCTTTCCCACACCACTTTCTTAGCCACATGTTTACTTTCTTAATTTTCTTATCCCTAAGCCAATTTGCACGTAGCTCGGGTAGTAATCCGGAGATTATAACCCTTGAAGGCCTGTTCCTTAATTTTGTTCCTAGTGCTTCATAATCCCCAAACAGGTCCTCCTTCCTAGCCTTGTGTATGTTGTTTGTCCTAACATGGATCACAAGAACCGGACTCTTGCCCTCCCACTCTGATATGCTTTTAAGACAGTCAGAGATGACCTACACCCTGGCACTAGGTAGGCAACGTGCAGGAATCACGATCCTACTTAAAAAGGATACTATCTATCCCCCTAATTATAGAGTCCCCTACAACTACCACTTGTCTTTTTGCTCCCCCCTCTTGAATGTCCTCCTGCACCATGGGTGCCGTGGTCAGCTGGCTCATCCTCCCTGTAGCCGCCTTCCTAATCCACACACTGAGCAAGTACCTCATACCTGTTGGACAAGGTCAAGCGCTGAGATGCCTCCATTCCTGAACTCAGGATCTCCCTACCTGCCTCACTTGCAGTCACACCCTGCTATCCCTGATCATTGAATTTGCGGTATTTAATCAATCTACCAGGTGTGACAGTCTCCTGAAACACAACATCCAGGTAGTTCTCCCCCTCTTGGACATGTCACAGTGATCGCAGATCATAGAATCTCTCCAGTGGGCCCTTTGGCCCAACAAGTCCAAACTGACCCTCCGAAGAGTAACCTACCCAGACCCATTGCCCCTACCCTTTATTTACTCTGATTAATGCACTTAACATACACAACCCTGAACACTATGGGCAATTTAGCATAGTCAAATCACCTAACATCTTTGGACATTGGGAGGAAACCGGAGCACCTGGAGGAAACCCACGCAGACATGGGGAGAATGTGCAAACTCCACGCAGACACAAGGTTGGAAGTGTTCGAAGCTCAAATTCCAGATCATCAACTCAGTCAGAGGCCTTCCAGCAACCGACACTTGCTGCAGATGTGGTCACTGCCATTCACAAGGGGATCAGCCAGCTCCCACATCCCGAAACGTCAATTTTCCTGCTCCTCGGATGCTGCCTGACCTGCTGTGCTTTTCCAGCACCACTGTAATCTAGTCTCAGCGCTCACATCACACAGCTACAGCACATCACCTGCCCAGCCATCTCTACTTCGTTATGTTCTTGATTTATATAAACTTATGAGTTAATTCATTTCTTAATACTTCTCTGCTATTCATTCAAAGAAGCAGTGGTTTTGTTTTGTTCCTTAGATCAAAACAAATAAATTCAACTTAGTCAGCACCTCCAAAATAACTTTATATCCTCTTGCTAATGAATACTGATATTTTCTATACCCACTGAGGCACATGGAGATGAATACAGTTCTGAGTAACTAATTATAACTCTTGGGAAGTAGATAATAACCTAATTAAATTCATATCTGAATATAAAAGAAAACCAAGATAAAATAAAAATCTGGGAACTGTAGTTAATTTAATTTTAGTGGTATGTAAGGTATGCAAGCCTGAATTAATTCATTAAAAATTATTGCAGTTCAACAGACCTGCTATGGACAAAATTTGAATGAGATGGATATTGCAATAATGAAGTATAATTAACCAATAATAAAATAAATGCTTCCAAAATTGGCAGTCCTCAAATAAATCAAAAGGTTGTTGCAAAAGTGATGTAAAAATGTGAGGTTAAAAAAACGTTATAAAAAAACACGTCATTATACAGGAAAAAAAACGCAAAAAATGCAAAATAGCATAAGAAATGTACTCATAACAAGATCTTTTATAAACAATTAGTATGACAACAGACATGAAAGAGAGCTATCTTCTAACTAAGAACACAGAAATAACCAACAAAATGAATAGTCTCTGTTTTTACACTGGGAAAAAAAATTAAAGAGAAGTTTCATTCAGGAAGGATTTCAAATGGCCATTATCAGATACAAATATTCAATGAAATATCTAATAAAGTGTCATGTAAAAAGTTATTACAAAAGATGAGATTAGGGGAAATATGTTTGCATGCAAAGAGGGTTGGTTGACAGATAAAAAGCAGAGAATGAGGATGGGTGGGACACTTTCAAATTGCTATGCAGTAACAAGGCATCAATGATCAGTGTTGGGTAATGTTCCTTGTAAACTGAATGGCAATTGGGAAGCTCCATGCATGCCAATCATAGCTTCTGTTGCTACACGTGAACCTTGAGAGCAAGAAAAGTTACAGGAATGTTGATGGGGCCTCAGCTATTTATAATCTTTATCAATGACTCAGAGGAAGAGACTGGAGATAATATATCCAAGTTAGCTTGTGATACAAAGTAGACAGAACAGTAGGCTGTGAGGAATAAGAACTAAGCTAGAGACCATTATAGACAGGTTCAGTGAGTGGAAATTAAGGTGGTAGCAAATTGATTGTTACGTGGGAAAGTATAGGGTTGGAAGAATAGGAAGCATTTTTACTGATGGCAAAGCTTCACACGTTGGCAGAGAGATTTGTAATATGAAACACAAGTTAGTATGCAACTACAGCAAGTAATTAGGAAATTTAAGCATAGGCAAGATTTTATTGCAAGGACACTGGAGCACAAGAGTAAAGTTTTGTCATAATTGTACAGGACATTCGTGAGACCACACCTGTAACATAATGCTAGGTTTTGGTATTCTGATCTAAAGAAAGATATTATTGCCTTGGAGACTGTGCCAAGAAGATTTGCTAAACTAATTCCTGGAATAAGTTATCCTACAATGCTAGATTGAATAGAATGAGCCTATCAATTGAAGTTTAAACAAAAGTGAGATGTGATCTTATTGAAAGATCAAGGATTGGGAAATGGTGATAGAATATTGTGCTGAATAGCTGGTTTAACCTCTAGTTTCAAATCCTTCATGGTTCGGTTCTTGGAATTAAGAGCTGATCATTTAATAAGGTGAAAAAAAAAATCGGTATACCTTCACTCACAGGTTTGTGGATCTTTCCCATCCAAAACAAAGGCTCAGGTGCCTAGACATTGAATAACTTCAACGTGCAGAGAGGCAATTTTTTTTTTTGGCCTGTCAGCAAATCAATGGATATAGTGAGCTTGTGGAGAAATGGAACTAAGACAAAAAGTTAACCAAGATCTTGAGGAATGACAGAACAGGCTGGAGGCGCTATATGGTTTATAGCAGTTCCTCGGTCATACATTCTTAAAAGGAAATTGTGATTTTTTTAAAAATGGGATAAAGAAGAAAACTCACCAGGCCCAGAGGATATGCAATCCAGAATTAGATTAGATCAGACTCCCTACAGTGTGGAAACAGGCCGTTCGGCCCAACCAGTCCACATTGACCCTCCGAAGAGTAACCCACCCAGACCCATTTCCCTCTGACTACTGCATCTAACACTATGGGCAGTTTAGCATGGCCAATTCACCTGACCTGCACATCTTTGGATTGTGGGAGGAAACCGGAGCACCCGGAGGAAACCCACGCAGATACAGGGAGAATGTGCAAACTCCACGCAGACAGTCACCAAAGGCTGGAATTCAACCTGGGACCCTGACGCGGTGAGGCAGCAGTGCTAACCACTGAGCCACTGTGCCACCCCAAAAACACTGAAGGTTTAATTAAAAATAAATAAAATGGATTAACCCTTTCAAAAGAAAATGTATCGTGCTAAAGGACATATTTTTGACTTCTTCACCAACACGCATAAACTCTTACTAAATACAGGTTGCCACTCCAACTCAAAATTACTTTGAAAAAAAAACATCAATATACTAATCTTAGGCGGTGAGATTTGAGCAAAATACAACAAAATGCTATTACTTTTAAAGTATTTGCACATTCATCCTCAAGATTTACTTTCTTGTATCACATATGAATGAAAGAAATACTGAAAATAAATAAAGATCAGCATATGGGCAATTGAGCTCAAATCTGAGGATTATTGTCATTTGCTATCCACCTACGCGTACCACAAATGTCTTCATTTGAAACCTGATCCATTCTAGGTAAGTTAATACCCATAACGGGGGGGGGACACAATCATTGGATTTAGTGTCTTTGGGCTCTGCTAAGATTCTAACACTCAAGAGAGTCTTGTTTTTATTAGCTTCAGTACAGGCACAGATAAAGGAATGTCAGCTATTCAAGGCTCCATTTCTGTTTAAGCTTACACATAAAAATTTATTTGGAGATGCCGGTGTTGGATTGGGGCGTACAAAATTAAAAATTACACAACACCAGATTATAGTCCAATAGGTTTATTTGGAAGCACTAGCTTTTGGAGCGCTGCTCCTTCATCAGGTGGTTGTGGAGTATAAGTTCATATGACACAGAATTTAACGCTGAGGAGCAGGAAAATCGACGTTACGGGCTAAAGCCCTTCATCAGGAATTTTGCCCGAAACGTCGATTCTCCTGCTCCTCAGATGCTACCTGACCTGCTGTGCTTTCCCAGATCCATACTCTCAACTGTAATCGCCAGCATCTGCAGTCCTCACTTTCGCCACAGAATTCATAGCAAAAGTTTACAGTGTAATGCAACTGAAATTATATATTGAAAAAGGCCTGAATTGTTTGTTATGTCTCTCATCTTTTAGAATGGGCATGTTGGTTACAGTTCTGTCATATGTAAATCCCAGAACTATTTTTTAAAAGTTACATTCTCAAGTTAACTTTAACAATAGGTGCCAAGTTGTCTCACACATTGAAGGTGTGAGACTGTCTGTGTCCCAATGTTCAGATTGATTCTATTTCTAAACAAGGGATTTACAGAATCTTACATGGATTTGTGCAGTTTTTGAGCAAAATAAAATATAATTTTACAAGTACAAATTCACCTCACAAAAGTGTGTGTGTGTGTGTGTGTGTGTGTGCGGGGTGGGTATGAGTGTCTGTGAGAGACTGTGTATGAGTCTAAAGAGGTATATGCCTGAGAGGATGAGTGTGGGGGTGTATGTGTGAGCGTATGAGAGAGAGAGAGAGAGAGAGAGAGAGAGAGAGAGTGAGAGTGTGTGTGTGTGTGTGTGTGTAGAGAACGTAAGTAAGTAAGTACACTGCAGTTAACCTGTAGTGTGACATGAACCCAAGGTCCCGAGTTCGGTACTCTTGGGGATGGCCTCAACCGGGACTTTGGGTTCAGGTCACACTACAGGTGACCCTACTGCGCTCTCTCTTTCTGACACACACACACACACACACACACACACTCATATGCTCACACATAAACTCACACCCACATACACACACACTCTGTCAAAGACTTATACCCCTTTACACTCTCACACATACACACACTCTCTCACAGATACTCATTGCCTCCCCAACCCACAAACATTTGTGGGGCGAATTTGAATTTGCAAAATTATGTTTTATTTTGCTCAAAAACTGCATGAATCCATGTAAGATTCTGTAAATCCCTTTTTTAAGAAATAGAATCGGTCTAAACATTGTAGCACAGACAACCTCACATAGGGCACCTCACACCCTCAGTGCATTATCTGAGCTGACATGGCACCTATTATTAAAGTTCACTTGAGAATGTAACTTTTAAAAATGTTCTGGCATTTACAAATGAAAGAACTGAAACCAACATGGTAATTCTAAAAGATGAGAGACTTAACAAACAATCTAGGTCTTTTTCAATAAATAATTTAATTTCAGTTACATCACACTGTAAGCTTTTGCTATAAATTCTGTGTCTTATGATCTTATACTCCACAACCACCTGATGAAGGAGCAGCACTCCGAAAGCTAGTGCTTCCAAATAAACCTGTTGGACTATAACCTGGTGCTATGTGATTTTTAACATAAATAATGACCACTTGAATAGCATCAGCTGTGACATCAGATGTAAATTATAATCAGTGCCTAGAGAAGCAGAAATAAATTTTATTGTTCATGAGTACATATACAGGAAAATATCTTTGAACTTTGAGAAAACAACAGAACCCTCCATACAACCTTATCACAGTAAGCGCTGCAAGACGTGTCAGTGTGGACATAGATACCAGTATTACACGTGGGGACACCTCCCACCATGTACGTGGCAGATGTCATGTGACTCAGCCAATGTTGTCTATCTTATATGTTGCAGGCAAGGATGCCCTGAGGCATGGTACATTGGGGAAACCGAGCAGAGGCTACGGCAACAGATGAATGGGCACCGCACAACAATCAACAGACAGGAGGGTTCCCTCCCAGTTGGGGAACACTTCAGCGGTCCAGGGACATTCAACCTCGTACCTTCTAGTGCCCATCCTCCAAGGTGGACTTCGGGACAGGCAGCAGAGGAAAGTGGCCGAGCAGAAGCTGATAGCTAAGTTCCGTATCCATAGGGAGGGCCTCAACCGGGACCTTGGGTTCATGTCACACTACAGGTGACCACCATTGCACTATACACACACACACACACACGTATACACAGAGACGCACACACACTCGTACAGACACACACATTCCCACACATGCATCCTCTCACAGACTTAGACACTTTACACTCTCACACATATACACTCTCTCTCACACTCAACCCCCCACCGCAGACAGACAGACACATATGCACACATATACACACACGTTTGTGGAGTGAATTTGTACTTGCAGAGTTACACTGTACTTTGCTCAAAAACTGCATGAATCCATGTAAGACTCTGTTATCTCACTTTTTAGATTGGAATCAGTCTAAACATTATGGCACAGACAGGGAACACAGTGGGCTAACACCTTCAACATATTATCTGGGCTGACATCAATTGTTACAGATAACCGGACAGTAACTTTTTAAAAAAAGTTTTGTGATTTACGTATGAAAGAAGTGAAACTATCATGGTCATTCTAACAGATGAAAGACTCAACAAACAATCAAGATACTTTTCAATGTGTAATCTCAGTTACATTACACTGCTATAAATTCTGTCTTAAAATTGTGTCCTCCACAACCACCTGATGAAGGAGTGGCGCTCCGAAAGCTAGTGCTTCCGATTAAACCTGTTGGACTATAACCTAGTATTGTGTGATTTTTAACTTTGTCCACCCCAGTCCAACACCGGCATCTCCACAGAAATCACAACAGAAGAACAGCAGTTTGAGAATAGAATAATTTAATAGTGCAACACATTTTCTAAAACCATCAACTTATTATGGTGTTGTGTCATCTGGAGTCATTAGTTTTAATTTGTATGACTGATTTTTGTCTTTGAACTTTAGGCTGTTGCAAATGTATAATAGTGACCTCATTACAATGGCACATACTTGATTATGAAAGAGTCCTGCTGGTATATTGCTTCCCATAGCAACAGATACAATTCAGTGCAGCTGCAGTACAATGTAGCTCATTTTCTTTAAATTAATCCCTGGGGGCACTGTAATATACCAAATCACTTGAACTACAAATGACAGAAATCTGATTTGTGTCCGACTGTATTTAGAAGACAAAGTGCTACTCACCTGCTGTATATTTGCATTTTTTTGCCTACTTTCAAACAAGAAAAGCATAACGACTGATGGCTACCAAAATGCAAATGATGGATATGGGAGATAGATCAAATGGTTATTCTTAGAAAATTAATTATTTCTAACTGTTATGACCTGCTCTATATTTTTCATTTATCTGTTTGGCATACTGCTCCATTAGTACAATGGTCACGCAACAGGCACCTCTCGAAGATCAAAGAACAAATCCTTTTCCCGGTTAGCATTCAGACAAGCAATTTACTTGGATGGAGTACCAGCAATTTTGACCAGATTACCCAATTAAGCAAAGATAACTACACCAGTGTCAATTACAATTTGTCATTTGGTGGAACAGAGCTCAAGGATTCTTGCGAAAAGAAGACATTTTGCCTATCACACAAGTAAGTCACGTTGTAGAGGACGTTGGGTCGGCCTCTTCTGGAGCACTGTGTCCAGTTCTGGTTACCCAGCAGTAAGAAGGATATTATTATTATTAGTTGGAGGAAACCAGAGCACCTGGAGGAAACCCACACTGACACTGGGAAAATGTACACATATCACACAGTCACCTGAGGGTGGAATTGAACCCAGGACCCTGGTGCTGCAAGGCAGCAGTGCTAACCACTGAGCTACGTGCCACCCTTGAGGATTTTTTAAAAATTGCTATTTTGCATGTGTTTTCATTGTGTATGTCAGTACAGTAATAAAATTTATTAAATTTTCCACATCTTTGTTGGACTGAGTTTTAGTAATAAAACTATCAAAAAATATAGTTGGCTTATTGATTTAATAGGGGCTTATGCCCGAAACGTCGATTCTCCTGTTCCCTGGATGCTGCCTGACCTGCTGCGCTTTTCCAGCAACACATTTTCAGCAGTTATTGATTTAATATGTCATCACCTTTTAAAAATTCTAAATCGGCAATAAGCAGGGAAAATAGAGCATCAGTTCATCCTTCCAAACCCAGCTGTAACAAAGTGCAAGTAACTGGGTGATCATGAACATGTAGGAAGAATCTGGAACCAAAATATATTGAGGGTCATGGGCATATGCACAGGCAACGAATGTATGACCATTAAATTCAGCAGGGAGCAGATCTTCTCTGAAGATTTCTGTCACCACCTGAAGTAACAATGTCAATGTCAAACACTGTTCCTACAAGAGGTCAAGAAACATAGTCTCGGCCTGTACAACCTGTGGGCAGTGTCCCTTGAGATCTCAATCCCTTTGGTGAACCTTCCTTTTCTGTTGACAACCTGTCGGTCTTTTCACAATAGGCTGCTGCTGCTGCTGTTAATCACTATCTTGTTCCTGGATGGGAGTAATTTTAACTTTTAATGAACCCCATGAATTAGCAGTCTTCTTCCTTTCAATACAATACTAAGTTTCAGTAAGTCTGAGAAATTCATGCTATACTGAATTTAAATCCGAGTAAAAGTCTCATTTAAATTACCTTATATATCATAATCCAACCCATTCCTCTGGAAAGAGTAATTCACATGCACAATAAAGCATCTGAACTAAATTCAAAAGTTGGCATTTTGACTCTGACTTCCAAATTAATTGACCTTTTCATCAATTTTAACAATCCTCCCCTACCCAAACTCACATATTATTTGCCATTAAAATACCCCACATTGTATATGAACTACACAATGATTGCTTTACAAGGTATCTAACCATTTCAAAGTTGGGTATGGTTCACAAACAATATTTGGATGGTTTGCATGTATTTTTAATGCAAAATAATGTGTGGAAGTGTTAACTATTTTGAAAGCCTTAACTGAAAAGAAAAAAAATGTCTAAAGGGAAATAGGTGGCAAAGAAAACTCTGCCTCTACATCGTAGGTCAAATCTGTCCTGGATTGGACAGAAGATCTCATCATCTGGATAGAAAGTTATAAATGAATGAGCCTCACCTGTCTTAACCCAAGTCCTTTGAATAAAGGAAAAAACACTAATTACTCAATTTACAATCTGAAGGCATGAATGTGAGGAGGGAAAAATATGTTTCACTAAAAGTGCATTTGCAAAGTTGGGCTTTAGACACACTAACAGAAGCATCAATGGATTTCATCATGCAGTGGTCAACATGGGCTTGAGCAATGTTTGTCCAAAATGAGAAAGTATTCCATTCCCTAGCAGAGGGAGGACCAGCATGATATTTGCAAGTACATGATCTGACACAAAATAAGGACTTTTGTGAAAGTACTTCTATTCATGGCATTTTCTGAGGACTCATATCTGGCCATTTGAGAAAATTGGTTCACTGGGTTCTGAATAGGTATCTGGACATTTTCTTTTTTAAAAAAAGTCACTGACTGGAGACTAGAATAAACATTTTTGAGCAAAGGCTGAGGGGTGACCTTCGAGAGGGTAAACAGACGAGGTACTTTCCCTGGGTCTGGGGAGTCCAGAACTAGAGGGCATAGGGTTAAGGTGAGAGGGGAAAGATTTAAAAGGGACCTGAGTTACAACTTTTTCACACAGAAGGTGCTGTATGTATGGAATGAGCTGCTAATGAAAGTGGTAGAGGTTGGCGCAATTACAACATTTAAAAGTCATCTGGATGGGTATATGAATAGGAAGGGTTTAGAGGGATATGGGCCAAATGCTGGCAAATGGGACTAGATTAATTTAGGATATTTAGTTGGCATGGTAAAGTTGGACTGAAGGTCTACTTCCATGCTGTGCATCTCTATGACTCTATTTCTTTTTTAAAGATACTTACTGGAAGTCACATGTCGGAGTTTATGTCTGTCAACATTGTAGCTATTGATATTGTTTTGAAGTTTAGTCAATGTATAGCCTATGAGGACGTAAGCCCCACTTGCTCAGCCTTTGCCAACTTCCTGGAAAACCCTCTTGAGGATGCCATGTGAAAGCTGAAGTTCTGAATTAGCTATTTTTCCTGAAAGGTTTCAAGAAAGCTTCCTTTCAACATCCTAAATGAATTGGGTTTGAACTGATCCCAGAGAGAAAACCTCATCTAATTAGTGACAACTGTTTCCATCTAGTGACTCATCTACATTTACAAGGATGCCAGACAAAGAAAAATTGAACATTTTATAACTTATTATTTTATTCTTTCAGAATTAGCAACTATGTTGGAAAAAGTGCTTTTATACAAAGTTCATCTGAGCAGAGAAATTTTTGTTTTTTTTATTTATGTTGGGATATTTTACTTCCATACTTCAAAACATTTGTTGATCAGCTTTGCGTCTTTGTCAAATCAATATTACTATAATAAATCAATTTTTTTTAAAAAAAGTGAAGAGATGAAGCTCTTAATTTGCCCTGGTACAAAGTACATAGTTGACTAGATTGGTAACTGGACAAAACACCTAAATATATGCTGTGACCATGGAGAGATGGAACGAGAGAGAGAGAGAGACTTCTAACCTCTGTCATCAACATAATGAGTACTTAAAATAGTCAAGTATTAGCATAAACACACACTATCCAATTGTTTCAAAACAATTTTGTTTCAAATGAATGACAATATTTGCCACATTGATACCTATGACAAAACTTTGAATAGACATAACTGTTTTAAAAATGTTTGGAAATGCAATTTTGTATTAACACTAGGACACAAAATAAATAGATTTTTATTTCTTTTTTAACAATGTTAGATGTTTCTAAAGAAGTAAAGAGAAAAAAGGACACATATGATGCTAGATCCCTATCTCTTCATATTCATCACATACAATTATTTATAAAAATCTGCCCAACCATTCTGCCATTTTAATTCCTTTAAAAATCGCTTTCAAGTAATCAGTAGGTGGACGATAAGCATCATGACACTCAACAGAATACATGTACACTCATCATAAACGTATCTGAGCATTTGACGAGTCAGATTATAACATGGAAAAAAATGTTGGTGTGGAAAACAAATAGGCAGAGTATTATTTAAACGGTCACTATTTTGGGAAATGTGGATGAACAAAGCTATCTGGGTGTCCTTGAACACCAAACAATGAAAGCAAACAGGCAGCTGGAGCAATGAATTGGGAAGGCAAACAGTATAATGGCTCTCATTAGAGGAAGTTGCGAGTTCAGAAATAGGGATCCCTTACTGCAGTTATACAGAGTCTTTCCTCATTCCTGAAGAAGGGCTTATGCCCGAAACGTCGATTCTCCTGTTCCTTGGATGCTGCCTGACCTGCTGCGCTTTTCCAGCAACACATTTTCAGCTCTGATCTCCAGCATCTGCAGACCTCACTTTCTCCTATCACAGAAGACTGTAGAGGCAGAGTCCATTCAAGAAAGAGTTGGCTAAAATTTAAATATTAAAGACATCAAAGGGCATGGAAAGAAAATGGGAAAATGGCAGTCAAATAGCAGACACAAAAGACTGAATGACCATCTCCTACTACTTTCTATGTTTCTATCAGAACAAAACGCCTCAGATATCAGTTTATTACTCTATTAATTTTTTGTTGAAAATTGCATACGATACCAGAATATAACTGGAAAGGAAAAGCTCAGACTGGTACCAAAATTTTCAAAACACAGCGGAACAAGACATGCTTTTCAACCTTCAAACTAGAAATCCCTCTTTTGGGTTTATTACCTGATGGCACAAGAAAGATTTAGAAACAAAAAATATAGGAGAAGTAGGCCATTCAGCCCTTCAAATCTGCTCTGCCATTCAATATTATCATGGCCAAACATCTAACTCAACACACTATTCCCATTTTCTCCCCATTATTTAAAGAAAATGATGCAACAGTAAAAACAAAGGTATAAACTACCTTTGTACAGCTTGTTGGCCAAGTAAAACATACAGGTCACATTAGCCTGGGAAGCTCAAGCTGCATGCAATCTTGACACTGTCCAAGTCAGATTCAGTGCCAGTCTGTACCTTGCAGAATTTCTCCTTTGTAGTGATCAACCTGATCTTAAATTGGCAGTGGAAACATGAAAAGCTGAACTGCTTGGATTTGGAAGGCCCCACATTTTGTTAATTAGAATTGCTAGAAACACTCAGCAGGTCCAAAAGCATCTGATTCTCCACACATGCTCCGTGACCTCCAGTGTATTATTCTCATCACATAATCAGCCCTCCCCCATCTCAGAAGGGATTGTAGGAGAGTTGTTAATATATATATATATATATATATATTACACACACCCCCGTACATCTGCACTTTCAAGAGTTATTAGTTAAATTTAATCTCTACCAGCTGCTGTGTTGGGATTTGAACTCCAAGCATTACACTAGACCTCTAGATTGCTAGTCAAAAAGTGGTGCTGGAAAAGCACAGCAGGTCAGGCAACATCCGAGGAGTAGGAGAATCGACATTTCAGGCATAAGAAGGGCTTATGCCCGAAACTTCGACTCTCCTGCTCCTCAGATGTTTTTCTGAGTCTGATTTCCACCATCTGCAGTCCTCACTTTCTCTAGTCCAGTGATATTACCATTATATCAACATCTTTATATGCACTCTTTATATTACTAGTACAATAGCTCTCAAGTGCTGATTGGGGATGATTTCATGGAAGTCTAACAATTAGCATTAACACCTTCAGAATTCAACAAACCCATGACATAGGGACAAAAGGGTAAAAAAAAAGAGAGTTAAATGTTATTTTCTGGAACTCAATCTGGAACTCAACATAAACTGAAGTGTTGATTGCTAGGATGGCATATTAATAGAGGGTCTGTCTTCCCACAAGATGCCTACATTAATTTACTGAGGAATCTATCTTCGTTTCCCAACATATTTTAAAATAATAGAAAAATCACCTCACTTAATAAAAGTAACATGTGCAGGCTCATTTTGCAGATACAAATAATGATCAATTTTAAGATTGAGGTGGGGTTCAAACACACCCTTTGAGAGTGTCACTTTGAAGATTTAAGGAGAAAATAAGTTCTTAGACTTTTCAAACTCTACTGGGAACTTCATAGGTTCACAGAGCAAAGTGAAATGCAAAGCAAGGTGGGGAGAAGGTTTTGTGTTGAGAAAGTAGTTCAGTACATAGTAGTAATGACTGTAAATAATTGTGGGCTTTTAACACCCAACAGAGATTATAATTACTAGAATCCTACTTCTTCCACCTCTACCAGAGCAATGCCCATATGCATTTGGGCACAAGCTGAATGCCACAGCACAGATGCTTCTGACATCAAGGCAACATCTTACTAATTATAACATTAAAAGACCTAGCACAGTTGAAGGCAATGAGGTTAAGGGGATCATATGGAAAACCTTGGGATCCTCTTCTGGTGCAAAGGTAGTGTTCATAACCCATGGACTGAGAGAACCAGGTTCGAGTCTCATCTGCTCCATGGTCTGTACTAACACCTCTGAACACGTCGATTAGAAAAATAGGTTGCTTTTTTTAAAAAAAAAAGTTGAAAATCTTCCAGCTGCCAAAGTAACACCTGAGAGAAAAGGAAATGTTCTATACATTCAGAAGGCAAGCATCACAACTCTAGAATCTTTAAGCTTTCATTTGTGTCAGCATCTTCAGTTGCTACATTAGTAACACGTGTCCATTCACTCCTTGTTCTACTGTTCAACCCCATTTCCAACTTAAATGATAATAAAGCAGTCTGCATAAAATTAAGCCAACATGGTCATTTGAAACCTCAGGAGGTAGGTTCTCTTGTCCTGCAGGTCAGGGTTTTGTATCCAGGGTCATTAACCATGACCAATGGTAGAACCAGAAAATTGTTCACTAATGATGGTAACAGACCTAAAATCTCAGGTAACAATTACTGCTTATTGTGCAGTATCCTTCAGAAAAAGAACTCTCCATTAAGCAGACACAGGAAGGCAGTGGGAGGCCATCTCAATGTATTTTTTTTCCAACATTGAAAATAAAACGCTTCTGTGTGCGACTAAATAGAAAAGCACAAGCAGTGAAGAAATAAGACTTGTCTATCACTACTACAGCTATACGAAAGTACAACAGGATAGGGATTACATCTGGGCTTGGATCAACATGTTCTAGGTAACATTTACACCTTCTTAGTGCCAGGTAATGGCTAGCTACAACTAGAAAAATATCAAATCGCCACCTATCAATGTTCAACAGCATTACCGTTACGCAGTTCTCCAACATCAACATCCTGGGTGACCATATTTCTGGAACTTAATGGTACCATATCAACATTGTAAGTACCCAGAATGCAAAGGCTCAATATTTGACAGCAAGTATAGAATGAGCTGCCAGAGGAAATGGTGGAGGTTGGTACAATTGCAGTATTTAAAAGGCATCTGATTGGTATATGAATAGGAAGTGTTTAAAGGGATATAGGCCAGGTGCATCTCTATGACTCTGGCTCTATAAATGATCAGGATATCTGGTTGGCATGAACGAGTTGGACCGAATGGTCTGTTTCTGTACTGTACATCTCTATGACTCGAAGTGACTCACGATCTGTTCCCACAAATTCTGTCCAACATCGAATAGGCTTGTATCAGGGATATGAGGGAACAATCACCACTCACCTTACCAATCCAATTTCAACAACATTCACGAAATAGCAGTCCACTTGATTGGTATCTTTATCAATTTGACAATATCCATTCATCTATCATTGGTATGTTACTGATACAGTATATATTACCTACACAGTGCATAACAGAAATCCATTAACTTTATTTTTTGTAGGACATTCCATTGTCCTACAACTTCCACCACGTCCCCTTGGAGATGTATCCCCATATTATTGCTAAGATAAATTTCTGGAATACCGTACTAATCACAACAATGAAGAATTGCAGTCCACATATCCTAACAATAATGCTGATCATATATTCAAATATGACTCGTAAATCAATTTCAAGTGCAATTTTCTAGCAAACACAGAAAATGACCAGCAAAATACATGATTTTCCATATATCATCAATCCTTCAGCTAAACTTTCATGACTATGCTCATTGCCAGAAATTCTGAACTGTTTACTTAAGTAATTTAAATAAGAACTTCTTAATCAGCTATTTTCAATTTACAATGAGAGGTATCAGGTGCAGTTTTGACTTTACAATTGCAAAATCAGGTCAGGCTTACAGAAATTGCAATACTCCACACTAGTTCTCAGGTATATCACATTCTTTGTTGCATATTTTCCTCTAAAGGTAAGGCTCAATATTAAAACAGAAATCAAATAAAAATGATCATCAGAAATTTGCAAAAAAAAAACACATTCATGCAGCAATTTTGCCAAAATCATTTGCTGAGTATTTATGTTTTACAGTATAAATGTATATGTTGCAATGGACTTTCCCCCAGGTGGCTCAGTTAAAGCTCTGCAGCTGAACCTCATGACCATGATGATACCAGACTGAATGTCATATCTGTGCTGAGTTGCTGGTAAACGATCTGTATCAGGACAGCAGCTTATAAAATACAGCTGCCCTTATCACATCAAAACTGAAGAGGATCATGAAACATGTATCCTGCTATGGATATTGAGCACAATTCAGACTGACCCACAGTTAAACTAATCATTAAATTTCATATTAAGGTACACATTTAGGGGCAGCTACTTGGATGTGGTATCAAAGGACAGAAGTCATACACTGAATCATTAACAGTAAGCAGGGAAAGAAAAGATAACATGAGGAAATGTGTGCATTTATATTATATTTGATTCCATTACAGTACATTATTCTGTTTTTATTGTTTCTCTTGCATTCATTATTTCTATTTGCACAATACTAATGTTATTGTTCTGGATGCTTGTTTGTAACTTTCTTCTCAAATACTCCTTTTGCTTCCACAACAGAAATATATCTTTACATGCCTGCTGATTGATCTCTCTCACAGAAAACCCATTTATTTTCATGCTACAGGCCCATCTTGCTGCCTCTCTAAATTAATGTATCATTCCCGACAATAACGAACCTTTCAGAGATTTGAACAGAAATAGAAGACTTTAAGAGTAGACAAACAGCTATGTCTGAAATTGCATGATAGGTGTGCTGTGCCCCTTTGCTAGTACTAACTGCTGATTCTAATATTTGCTTCTACTTTTTGGCATCTGTCATTATTATAATAAATAAAATTACATGCTCAGGAGTCTCAGCATTAGACAATGGTCTTCTTTACAAAACATTCTTAATCAAAATGAGAAAAGGTGAGATATTCATCAAATTAGATCACTGAATACAAAGAGATGGAGTGAAGCAGAATTTTAGCGAGCACTTTTGTATTAACTTTGATCAGAAACGTGATCTGCTCAGAGACCAGAACTCGGTTAGTACCCTTTCTTTTCAGCTTAATCTGATAATATTTCAGATAAATTTGTGCTAAAGGCTGGAGGATGGACCCTTCAATTAAATCAGGAACACAGGAATTAGGCCCTTCGAGCCTGTCTGCCATTTAACATGATCATGTTTGATCATCGTCAACAAAAAGAGGAACTGGAAAAGCACAGCAGATTGGGCAGCATCGGAGGAGCAGGAAAGTCAACACTTCGGGTCAGGACCTTTCATCAAGGCTGATAAAAGGGTCCCCACCCAAAACATCGACTTTCCTGCTCCTCCAATGCTATCAAACCTGCTGTGCTTTTCCAGCTCCTCTTTTTGTCGACCAAGATCAGCCATGACTATGTTAAACAGTAGAGCAGGCTAGAAGGGCTGAATTGCCTACTCCCACTCCTAATTCCTGTGTTCCTATATTAACTGTAAAGCATTCATAGTTAGACTGTAAAGTACAATAAAAGCTAACCTCTCTTCATGCTAAAAATCCAAGAAAACTTTCTTGTGCTTTTTATGGTCATGTCAACAGTTAAACACTCACTGAATTGGCAAGTAAATGCTTTGCAAAAACAAAATCTGTTGCAGTCAAATTCGGAATGGGAAAGGAGAAAAGCCATTCAATCTCCTTAAGTGATTGGAGCAGTAGGGGTTAGGTGAAAGCAGCCAAAACTCAGAGAAATGGTGTTTCAGGAACAGATGAAGAGCAGATTACATAGGAGGGACATGGAAGGATACAATACAAGAATGATAACTTTAAAGTGAGAGGTAGGTGAATCTTGGGCCTGTGAAAATGTAAGTAAGGTATTGTCAGACGTCAGGTCGGAAGAGAGACAGAAGAATTTAAGAAGTTAACTGTAATAGAAGAATGGAGTAGATAGTTACATTTGCTCTGCAACAATGCTTCTTTCTAGTGGATCTTTCCAATGGTAGACAGCAGAACCCTTAAGAGGTTGATGTAGTAGCACTTCTAGAGATCAGTGATCTTGAAATGTTAACTCGATTTCTCTATCCATAGATGCTGCCACACCTGCTGAGTTTCACAGTCACTTTCTGTTTTTAAATTTGAGACGATTCAGAGTTCCAGAGATTCTAAGAATGTAAAACAATCACAGTTACAATCTATTTTTATTAGCCAGTACTTGGCTTTGGGGGCATATGTAGCAAACTTCTGAGCACACTTATTACAACAAAGCGCAACAAGTGGGGGCATAGGTTCTAACTGGTTTTTAAAACTCAACAGTTTCATAATTTTTTCAAACTACATTCAGTTAAGAGAACAGCTACAAACCTTTAAGATATCAACTGATGGTGCAAATCATGGAGTCATGCAGGATGGAAGCAGACTCTTCCATCCACACTGACCATGTTCCCAAACTAAACCAGTCCCACCGGCCTGCGCTTGGCTTATACCGCTCCAAACCTTTCCTATTCACAAAATGTCTTTCAAACATTGTAATTGTAAGCGCATCTACCACTTTCTCTGGCAGTTCATGCCACACATGAACCACTCTCTGTGTAAAAAGGTTGCCCTTAGTGTCCTTATTAAATCTTTCTCCTCTCACCTTAAAAAATATGCCCCCTAGTTTTGAACTCCCCCAACCTAGGGGAAAGACCCTTGACATTCACCCTATCTACACCCTTCATGATTTTATAAACCACTAGAAGATCACCCCTCAACCACCTATGCTCCAGTGAAAAAAACTCCCAGCCCTTTCAGCCTGTTTTTATATCTCAAACACTCCCTTCCTGGCAACAACCTGGTAAATCATTTCTGAACCTTAATAATAATAATAATAATAATAATAACAATAATAATAATAATAATATCCTTCTTACTGCTGGGTAACCAGAACTGGACACAGTGCTCCAGAAGAGGCCTCACCAACGTCCTCTACAACCTCAACATGACTTCCCAAATCCTACACTCAAAAGTCTAAGCAATAAATACAAGTGTGCTAAATGCCTTCTTAACCAATGTGTCTGTGACACAATTTTTAAAGGAGTACGTATCTGAATCCCTAGGTCTCTAAACTCTACAACACTACCCAGAGCCCTACCATTAACTGTATAAGTCCTGTCCTTTATGTGTTACCATGATACAATACCTCACATTTATCCAAATTAAACTCCATCTGCCACTTCTCACTCCATTAACCCAATCGATCAAGATCTCTTTGTAATGTTAGATAACCTACTTCACTGCCCACTATACCACCAATTTTAGAGTCACTGCAAATGTACTAGCCATGTCTCCTAAACTCTCATCCAAATCATTTATATAAAAAAAGACAAAGCAAAATTAACCCAGTACCGATCCCTGAAGAACAGGCTGGTCACAGGCCTCTAGACCAAAAACAACCCTCCACCATCACTCTTTGTGTCATGCTGTAAAGCCAATTTTGTATCCAATTGGCAAGCTTGCCCTGAATCCCATGTGATCTAGCTTTACTAATTAGTCTATCTTGTCAAAGGCTTTACTAAAGTCCAAATAAACAACGTCTACCAATCTGCCCTCATCAATCTTTTTGGTTACTTCATTGTGAGACATGACTTTCCTCACCCAAAACCATGCTGACTATCCCTAATCAATCCTTGCCTCTCCAAGTGCATATAAATCCCATCTTTCAAAATCATCTCCAACAATTTACCCACCACCGATGTCAGACTCACGGGTCTATTGTTTGCAGGCTTCTCCTGACAATGCCACAACATCAGCAACCCTCGAGACCTCTGGTACTTCCCCACGTTCATAGATAAGACAAATATTTCTGATAGGGGCTCTGTAATTTCCTCCTTAATTTCCTACAACATCCTGGGATACCCTTAATCAGGTCTTGGAGATTAGTCTACCTTTATGTTTTCTAAGACCTCCAGCACTTCCTCTTCTGTAATGTGAACTGTTTTCAAAACAATAATATTTATTTCCTCGAGTTCTCTAGCCTCCATTTCTTTCTCAACAGTAAAAACTGACGTGAAATATGCATTTAATATCTTTGCCATCTCCTGAGATTCAACACAAAGATAAAAACTTTAACAGAATTCCTTTTCGATGAGGCAACTTATTTATATGGTAATCAACATAGATAAAAAAAGAAAGATTATGCTCCAAGAAGAACAAATTATATTTCAACAACTTTGCTGAACTACATATCAAATAAGCTTCAACGAAATTGACAGAAGTGTAATGCTTTATTTCTTGTTGTATAGGTCAGACACTTTTAAAACACATTTATACCTACCACAAACCAAAGAAGGAACACAATAACCAGTCCCATAAACAGAGATTAAGGTCCCACTATATAAAGGAAGATGTCGGGGAGGAAACTCAGCAAGGCAATGCATGCAGAGGTTCTGTTAGAAATAAAGACAGTATGCAATAGTCAGTCTTTTCTTCTCTTTGGTAATGTTAGTTAGTTAAATTGGTGTTCTCATCTGGAAGCCTGAATACCCGTTACTTACATATCTGTGTCAGAGATAAAGCTCTTGGCCTTTTGAAAGTTTGTTTGATAATTATCAAAATGCTTCAAAAGCTAATGCATAAACATCAAACAAAATTACTGGATCCAAATGGCAGAAACTTTTGTTAACATTTGGAGATAGAGGAAACAGGTGCTGTCATTGTCTAGCGTACTGACCTCTATATTGTAGAGGCTGAGCGCCAGCTCTCTAACATCTCTGCCTATCTGTGCCCTGGACCATGACGCCGCCATCAAGCATGACTGTCATCAACCTCATCTCGTCTGGGAATCTCCCCATGACATCCTCCCAAACTCAATCCCCCAACCCCATATACCCCAATTCTACCTCTCCCCAAAATCCCAAAGCAGACCAATTGTTTCCATCTGTTCCTGCCCATAGAACATATTTCTTCTTACATCAACTCCGTTTTTATCTTGTCTAGTCCCTTCCCATTTATATCTGTGATTCATCGGATGCTTTCTGTCAGTTTTAAAATTTCCAGCCGCCTCCTCTTTACCATGGATTTCTTTACCGATTCCTTTGCACATCCATCCCCCATCAGGATAGTCTCAGGGCTCTCTCCTTCTTCTTGGAAGAAAGGCCAGAATTGTTCCCATCCACCACCACCCTCCCTCTGGCCAAGCTCATCCTCACTTTGATCAACTTCTCCTTTAATACTTCACACTTTCTTCAGGTCAAAAGTATGGCCATGGGTGCCCACAAGGGCCCCAGTTCTGCCTGTCTCTATGTAATGGATGAAAAATATTCCTTGTTCCTGTTGTGCTCAGGTCCCTCCCCATAATTCTTTCTCCGATACATCAATGACATCATAATTGCCGCTTCCCTCGCTTGTTCAGAACTGGAAACATTTATCAATTGCCATCCTACCCTCATCCTCACAGGTCCATCTCTGACTCCTTCATTTCTCAACATCTGTTTCCAGGTCTCGGCACCAATATACACCACAAACCCACCGACTCCCACAATCAGCTTGACACTTTCTACCCTCACACTCTGCTTTCTGTAAAGACTCCATTATATTCTCCCATTTTCTCTGTTTCCATCATATCTGACAATCTGTCAACATCACCTTCCACATTAGGGCCTCAGAAATATCCACCTTTTTCCTCAATTATGGATTCCCCACTGTGATAAAAACGGCCCTTAGTCATGTTCAACCTATCCCACAATTCTGCCTTCTTCCCACCCCTTCCCTCCCCTCCCCTCCCATAATGGTATGGGGTCCCTTCAATTCTCACCTACCACCCCACCAGCCTCCAACCCAAAGGATTGTAAGTCATAATTCCTGTCAACTTAAGCAAGATGATGTGACCAGACCAATATTCCCTTCCACAGGGAAGTCAGCCTTCCACATGGACAGTTCCTTCTGTGACATCCTGGTCCACTCCTCCTCCATTCCCAACAAATCCTTCTACCCCGAAAGCACCTTCCTATGCAATCAGAGAAAGTGCAATACCATTTACTTAATCCCTCCTCACTAGTCAAAGGCCCCAGACATATCTCCCAGATGAAGCAGCAATCTACCTGTACTTCATTCAGTCTACTCTATTGTATTCATTGTTCACAATCTGGGCTTCTCTACACGGGGGAGACAAAATGCAGACTAGGTGATTGTTTTGCAGAACACCTACATTCTGTCCATAAAAATGACCCAAGCTTCCAGCTACCTGCCGATTCACCACATCACCAGGTTCGCACTACAACATTTCTGTCACAGGCCTGCTGTAGAGTTCCAGCATGCCTCAGAGTGAGTACGAAGAACAGCATCTCATTTTCCGCTTGAGGATCCTGACACCTCAAAGACTCAACATTGAGTTCAATATCTCTAGAGCCTGATTCCATCCTTCCATGCTTTTTACCCCTCCCACACCCAGTCCTGTTATGACATCGGTTGCTTTTAGTACAGTTACCCATTTTCACATAGCCCTAGGCCCCATTATCAAATTATATGGGTCACATCCAGCATAGCTCACCTATTTTTCTCACTCTTAGCTTTTATCCACCTATTTTTCTGTCCTGGCCTACTATCCATAATCTCCTTGTTATCTATCCCTTTTACATCTCGTTCTCTTTCTCTGGGCACAATCTCCACCTTCCACTCACTATCCCCTCACCACTTTGGATTCAGCACAAATGTCACTTTTTCCTATTCACTATCAGCTCTGAAGAAGAGTCACCAGACTCAAAACATTATCTCTACTTTCTTTGCACAGATGCTGCCAGACCTGCTGAGTTTTTCCAGCAATTTCTGCTTTTGTTTGTGATAGGGAAAGTCACGTTTCTTTTGTTAAGGATGTTTGAGAGTGGCTTTGTTCAGAGAGTGTTATTAATTGTAGTGCAACGTTCTGCTCCATCTCAGCAGCTGTGGTAGAACTTTTCAGAGCTGTCAAAATGTGAACAGAGCTGCCTCAGTAGATTGTTGGATGTTGATTGGCCTGAAGCCTCCTTAGCGAGATGGAAGCTGGTAAGCAAAATATTTCTTTTTCACAACTCTGTAATTAAAGGGCATCAATCAGACAAGGAAAAGCCTCAAGGAAGAGCAGCACAATTGCAATTAAGTTAAGTTTCTTTATAATTCATTCATGTGATGTGGATCTCGCGAGCTATTACCCTGAAGGTGGTCCTGGAGATCTGTCTCCTTGAAGGTCTATAATCGGTGGGGTAGATGTACTCACAATGCTGCCAGGAAAGGACTTACACGGTTTTGATCACAACAAGTGAAGGAACAGAAATATTTTTCCAACCTAGGACACTAGGTGCCTTGGTGTGGAACCTGTTGTTGGTGGTGTTCCCAAGCATGTGTTGGACTTGGTCTTCTTGATGATGGAGGTCATGGGTTTCAAACTGCTGATATAGGAGCCTTGATGAGTTGCTGCATTACATTTTGTAGATTTTGTACACAGTACTGCCACTGTGGGTGGTAATGGCAGGAATGAATGTTGAATCTGATAAATGGGATTCCAATCAAGCAGGATTCTCTGTTCTGAATGATACGGTGTTCCTGGAGAGTCATTGGGAGTTGCACTCATTGAGACAAGTGAAGAGTACTCTGTCACTCTCCTGACTTGTGCTTTGTTGATTAAAAAAAACACTTCTGAGGAGTCAGGAGATTTGATTTATAATTATTGTCATACGTACCAAGGTACAGTGAAAAGTATTGTGTGCTAACCAGACAAATCATACCTTAGATAAGTACATCAGGGTAATAGAACAGAATGCAGAATATAGTGCTACAGCCACAGAGAAGGTGCAGAGAAAGATCAACTCTACTCCTTGACTTGGTCTTGTAGCCACAATATTTATACGGCTGGTCCAGTTAAATAGTAACCTCTAGGATATTGATAGTGGGCGATTCAGGAATGGAAATGCCACTGAACATCAAGCAGAGATGGTTGGATTCTCTCTTGTTGAAGGTGGTCATTGCCTGGCATTTGTGTACTATGAATGTCATTTGCTCCTCTTCAGCGTAAGCCTGAATGATGTCTAGGTCTTACCACATTTGGGCAATGAATATTTTAGCATTTCAGTTGTTAAGAATAGTGCTGAACATTGCACAATCTTCAGTAAATAAACCTACCACTGACTTTCTGATAGAAGGCATGGTATCAATATAGCACCTGAAGTTTTATAGGCTGAGGACACTAAAATGAAGAACACCTGCAGTGATGTCCTATGGATGAAATGACTCATCTGCAACCACCACAACCATCTTCCCTTATGCTCGGTGTGACTCCAACAAGTGGAGAGCTATCTTTTGATAGCCATTGACTCTAGTTTTGCTGGGGCTCTGTGATGAAACACTCAGTCAAATGCTGCCTTGATGCTGATGGTAGTCATCCTCACTTCCCGTGGAGTTTAGCTGTCCTGACCATGTTTGGTGCAAGGCTATAATGATGTCAGGAACTTACTGGTTATGGTGGAACCCAAACTGAGCTTCAGGAATCAGGTTGAGTTTAATGTTGAGTAAGTTACATTTGATAACATTATCAACAATACCTTCCATTACTTTGCTTACAACAGTTATCTGTCGGGGCAGCAATTGGCTAGTTTGGTTTTATCCTTGCTTTTTGTGGACTGAACATATCTAGGTGAAATGCTAGCCACCGGATTATGATTGTGGTTGAATACAATTTTGCTTCTACTGATGGAATCAGGCTCTACTGAACTGGCCCATGGTACCTCATGATGACCAGTCTTGAATCACTAGATTTGTTTGAAATCTATCGCTTTCAACACAGTGATGGGGCCACATGTAACAATGGGGAGCAAGCTCAATCTGATGATAGGACTTGGTCTCCACGTGGACTCTACAGCCATCACTCCCACCAATGCTGGCCTGCAGAGATGCATCTGCTACAGGTTGATAGATAAGGATGAAGTCAAATATCATTTGCTGCAGATCCAGTCTAGCAGCTGTGTCCTTTAGGACTCTACCAGCTCACTCAGTTGAAATGCTACGAAGCCACTCTTCATGATGGACACTGAAATCCCTCAACCAGAGTACATTTCATGCCTTGCCTCCCTCTGTGCATTCTTCAAGTGGCATTCAGCATGGGGAGCATTGATTCATCAGCTGAGAGCAGGTGGGGTATATGGTAATTAATAGAAATTTTCTTTGCTCACCTTTGAGATAATGTCAGGGGACTGTTTCAGACCTCCAAGTTAACTCCCTTCCAGTTATGTACTACTGTTCCCCATCTTTGGGGGTCTGTCCTTTTGGTAAGGTAGGACATACCTATGAAGTAATAGTGGTGCCTAGGATATTGCTTGTAAGGTATGATTCTCTGTGAATAAAGATATCAGGGATAGCTATTCCAGTAAGGAGGACTTTGCAAGTTTGACAAGTTAGGAGTGCTAACACAAGATGGTAGAGTACTAAGTACTAGGAATGTCTTCGTCATTGATCCTGCATGAGTTACCACTGCAAAATGGAATACTTGCACTGCACTCAATCATTTGCTCCAAAAATACCTGTAGATAGAGTCAGGGATGTACAGCAAGGAAACAGACTCTTCGGTCCAACTCGTCCATGACGACCAGATATCCCAACTCAATCTAGTCCCATTTGCCAGCACTTGGCCCATATCCCTCCAAACCCTTCCTATTCATACACCCATCCAGATGCCATTTAAGTGCTGCAATTGAACCAGCCTCCATCACTTTCCCTGGCAGCTCATTCCATACACGTACCATCCTCTGCATGAAACAGTTGCCTCTTAGGTCTCATTTATATCTTTCCCCTCGCACACTAAACCTAATGCCCTCTCGTTCTGGACTCCCCCATCCCAGGGAAAAGACTGTCTATTTACCCTATCTAAGCCCCTCATGATTTTATAAATCTCTGTAAAGTCGCCCCTCAGCCTCTGACGCTCCAGGGAAAACAGCCCCAGCCTGTTCAGCCCCTCCCTATAGTTCAAATCCTCCAACCCTGGCAATATCCTTTTAAATCTTTTCTGAACCCTTTCAAGTTTCACAACATCCTTGCGATAGGAAGGAGACCAGAATTGCAACGCAATATTTCAAAAGTGGCCGAACCAACTGTGTAGAAATCAAGTTAGGGACTCAAAAAATCTAATGAAGGAAGAACAAAAGAAAATTGAATGAAAGAAAGAGAGCGAGGGAGTTAGAAAGGCAGACAGAATTAATAAAACAAAAAGACAGAGAAAAAGAAAAGAAAACAGAAAATGAGCCATTAAGAAAAGCCTTGCATTTATAATCGAACTTTTCACTAGCACTGACTATACTAAGTACTTTAAAGCTAATTAAGTGCTTTTGAAACATAGGCATTTTTCTAATGTAGGAAATACAGCAGCCAAATTGCTAACAAAGACCTTACAAACAGTCTTAATAACCTGATAAACTGATGCTGATTGACAGATTCTCACCAGCATACCAAGGATAGTCTTTTCCACTTTTTTTTAAAAAAATAGAAAAAAAAATATTCTTGTGGAATGCTTTACATCCAACCGAGACGGCAGATAGAATTTTCATTTAATGACCCACCCATAGATCGCATCTTAAACAATGCAGCACTTCCTCAGGACTGCACTGGATTATTAACCTTGATTTTTCTCACATCCTGGGTTCGGACTTGAATGCTCAAACTTCAGATTCAGAGAGAGAATGTGTTATTGACTAAGCAGAGGCTGAATTTCCTCACCATCTACTCCAGAATTCGGGATCAGACTTTTCCCACATTACGGGAGCAGCTCGCACCAAGTACAACCATCCATGCCTGCAAACCAAACTGACTTTTAGTCAGGGAATCGATCAAGGAAAAGTCACACACCATGGATTTGAAACCTCATACCATGTGGAGACCCACGCAAAATTCTATCCACCCACCATTATCCCGAACTGTCAATGTCAGAGCTTCAATTTTTTTTTAAAAGATCCACGTTTGTTCAAATGTCAGAGAGAGAATTACCATTAAAGGTATTTCAGTTGATCTGAAAGCATATTTCAAGTTTAATTATCTTTTAACAAGAGTGCATGTTCCCTTTGGGATATAGTTATTTGAAGAATCAATGCATGTACTGACAAGCAGGACAGTTAAAAGGTTCATTAAGCACATGTTATTTCCATTCAATTACTGGAGTTAGAACACTTAAACAACTTGCATTGTCAAAATTTAGTTGCTGCATCCATCAAATTATCCCCATTAATCAAACGCAATCCCGAATTAAACACATGGGCATCAGTGACAAAATAAACAGTCCCTATAAAAATAAATGACCCCAGGTGCAGATAATGGCCTTTAATGTGCAAGTTCATTAGCTTTATAAATTGGCAAGTTCACTGTTAAAGCCATCATGTAATCAGAGTTACCAAATAAGGGCACAATTATCTCTACCTAAAGGTGGTGTGGAAATTGATGAAAAGGGAAATAATTGGTTGGCCCCAAAAGAAATCTTCATCCCCGTCACCGCCTCAGTAATTCAGTGCTGCATGAGAAGGTCCTTAGGCAATCTTCTTAGCTCGCCACCAATTAAACCCCCTAAGTGGTCTATTAACAGCTGCACAAAGGCCTCAAATGGCCACTAGCCTGATTCTCTGCATTCCCAGCAGATATATTAAAAAATGTCTGATTTGACTTGCTTGCTAACCTGGGGCTAAACAGGTCAGGGATAGCAGGCAAAGAGTTGGCTGTTGAAAGCCATTACCTTTGCCCCACTGTATGAGACACAAAAGTCTGTGCCTCCAGCAACAATCCCCAAGGTCCAGAAGCTGCTGGGTCTCAGCTTTTGCCAGGTCACATCATCAGTATTGAGGTACGTGATTTGCCAATTAATTCTTAAATAGCTGACTGGAGATTGATTGGGCAAGCCTTCTTGCTGATGGGGGTGAGGAGTCAGTTGCACCTGAAGATGCACAACTCCACGCTTTGTTCACAGAATTTTCTCGCCTTCCAATGTTTCTTTTAATCCCTCCTATTGTCCAGAAGGAAGCAAGTTTCTTGAACATTCCTACAGTATGTTCCCTCTCAAGTTTTTAATATTATCAGTGAATTTGAAAAAAGTCGATCTAAAGACAATATTTCCATTTGTAGGGAATCCAAAACTGAGGTGCATACTCACCAATAAAGTCAACAAGAAATTTAGCAGTAATTTATTTACCCAGACAATCATTGTAAAGTGCTAAAACACATTCCATTGGAGGTAAACTGCATAGTTGTACTTAATGAGAAGCTCGGATTTGGAGGTGCCAGTGTTGGACTGGGGTGGACAAAGTTAAAAATCACACAACACCAGGTTATAGTCCAACAGGTTTATTTGGAAGCAATAGCTTTAGGAGCAGCACTCTTAAAGCTAGTGCTTCCAAGTAAACTGTTGGACTATAACCTGGTGTGTGATTTTTAACTTTTCACAGGAAGCTAGTTAAGAATTGCCAGTGAGGGAGGTAGAATATAATGCTGCCATTGTCAAATGAGATGAGAGGAGAGGAGACTTCTGTATAACTTAAATTTCAGGATGCCTCTGAGCCAGGAGGCCCAGGTTCCAGTCCCATCTGCTTTACAATTGTGTCATAATATTCACGGAGAGGTTGACTAAACAAGATATCTAAACACTGGAATGGATACGTTGCACCAAATTGCCTTGATTGCCTCAGGCTCTACTCATTGGTCATATTAGCCTTAACGAATGCTTGTAAATTATGCAATTAGAAGAGAAATTAAGATTAGATTAGATTACTTAGTGTGAAAACAGGCCCTTCGGCCCAACAAGTCCACACCGACCCGCTGAAGCATAACACACCCATTCCCCTACATTTACCCCTTTACCTAACACTATGGGCAATTTAGCATGGCCAATTCACCTGACCTACACATCTTTGGACTGTGGGAGGAAACCGGAGCACCCGGAGAAAACCCACGCAGACACGGGGAGAATGTGCAAACTCCACACAGACAGTTGCCTGAGTCGGGAATTGAACCCGGGTCTCTGGCGCTGTGAGGCAGCAGTGCTAACCACTGTGCCACCGTGCCACCCACAAATTAAACTGAACCTAACCTTGTTTATCACCTAACACTTTAACACATCCCCAGCAGAGATCATTAGACAGTGACAACACATCCCTGACATCAGTAATTCTGACTGATTTTCCTTCTGAATCCAAGGCAATGTTCTGTACAAGTCAGATTCTGGTTTCCGATCCTGTCGACTCGGACTTCCAAGGCTCTGTTCCAAAAAGGAAGTTGAACAAACATTACCCTTACTTAGGGCACTGAAATTCTCATGGAAGAGCTGGGACTGATGTCAGGGATCACAGTGGAGATCAATATCACTTAAAGTATAACTATCGAAGATGGACCTGAGACACTAGACAGTACTTGAAACAAAATATGGCAGACTATGAACAGCAGCCTCTGTCTTCTTGGACGATTTAATTGATACCTTCAGATTTTTCCTTGCACTGATCAGAGAACACTTGCATGTAGAAACATTTAAATGATGTATTGAAACTTTGCCTTCCTGATGCTACTCATTTTTCAAGTCATGCAAAAAGTGATCTTTCGAACTAATCTTTCAGTTGACTATTTTCCTAGTTGACAGAATGCTGTACTGATGCTCAAATACCTCTGTTCGCAACACATCTGCAAAATAACATGAAAAAAAAAAGACCCCTAAACAGAGGGCTAAAAATGTTTGATACAACAGCATGGCCATTGCCATTAGTATTCTTGGGGCACAGCTTTGACCTTTAGACTCCTGTGAAAGGGACCTCTTAACAGTCAGCTGTAGGTTCACCCATTTCTGTTCAGATATAATAAGAGTTGACACATTTTTCTCCACGTTAAATGAAGGTGCAATTTGAGTTTAAGGGAGCAAATTTCTTGTGAATGGTGTATGTCATTTGCCTAAACATACCACTTGGAGGGAGGGCAAAAATATCTTGTGCCAACACACTTCTACAAGACTTTAGTGACCATTTTAAGAAATGGTGCAATTCTACTGTATCTGACAGAAGCCACCAAGTTGAGAAGTATAGAGGAAGGGCATTGAGTTATGATCAAGAAGCTGATATGGCCATAATATAAGATAGGCAAATTCAAGTTTAGTTGGCTACTCTTGTCCCTGAGGATTTAGTTTCAAATACATTATGCTGTCATCTCTTTATTCAGTTTGTACTCTAACTTCCGGTATCTCAACCTCATAAATTGCCCTATTATGAAATGTATTTTTGGCAGGGTTCTGATCATGCTGAGCATATGGCTGACTCAGGAAATGTAGCCTTTAGATGTAAGAAATGATTTCCTTGAATAGAAATATAAAATATGCCAATTCTTTAAACAAGGCGACATATTAGATCAAGAATTGCAAATTTATTTTAAAATAATGTTTTATTTTGTTTTTATCCAGTTTTGAACTGACTGCTTTTATATATTTCTCAAATATTGTATATAAAACACATGTCTATGATAAAGAACATTACATTTGATTATGTAACTAATATCCTGGAACAGAATGTATTATAAATCAAAAAACAGAGTCATCTTCTTTGCACAGGTTACATCTTGCACTATTGACTGGGTCATTAGCGACCAACAAATGTGTTTACATTTAAATCACTAGGTTTGTAGTCGAGAGTGTAGTGCTGGGAAGGCAAAGCAGGTCAGGCAGCATCCGTGGAGCAGGAGAACGGATGTTTCGAGCATAAGCCCTTCATCAGGAATGAGGTTGGAGCGGAGAGAGTAGAGTGCTGCACGTTGTGAGGACGGGAGTTGGAGTGGTTGAGGTGGTTGATGTCACGGCGGCAGTTTGAAATGAAGAGATCAAGGGCAGGTAACAGGCCGGCACAGGGTGTCCAGATGGATGGGGTGTGTGTTGGAGGCGGGAGAAGGGGTCCTCGGTGGGTGGGCGGGCAGGTGTCTTGGTTGAAAAAGTGTGCCCGGAGGCGAAGGCGGCGGAAGAAATGTTCAAGGTCGCAGCATGTGTCAAACTCATTAATCTGGGATTGTAGAGGGATAAAGGGGAGGCTTTTAATGAGGACTAAACGTTCGTCCTCAGTGAAGGGGCGGTCTGGGGGAATGGTGAAGACATGACAGGGATGGGAGCTAGGACTTGGAGTTCAAGATAAGGGCGGCGACAGTAGCTTGAGTGGGCGTGGTTATAAGGTCCATAGTGACATCACCAAGGGAAGTGACGTTTACAAAAAGGGGCAGAAGTGGTGCTTATGGCTGTATTAACAGGGGCAGAAGTGGTGTCACGAGCGGAGAGGGCAATGTTTCGGTTAGGTACTCGGCTGGTGATGTTAGTGGCGACGGAAGTAATGCCAACAATAGAGCCTTACAGCAGAATGGAAGTGGCTGCCACTGCGGCAACGGGCGGGGGGAGAAGTGACGTGCAAGGAAGGTATCACGCCTGTACAGGTGAATCTAGCGGCACCAGGGGAACCTGTGGCGGTAGTCCTCTTGGCAGTCGTAGAGGTAGTTGGGTAGACAGCGATCTTGGAGGTGGTGTGGTCGGCAGTGGCTGCAGGCCGTGCGGTGGCGGCAGGGTGCGGTGCGGTGACGTCATTGATGGCCCAACAGTCATGGAGAAAGCGGCCGCATGGCTAATGGCAACTGGGTGGTTCCAGAGGCCAGGAGAAGGTTCTGGAAGGTTTGAGGAAACCAGTATATTGAGGGAAGTACATGAAAGTTTGTTTAAATTTACATTCTTTTATGTCCGACGCAGTAGAGATAACCTGTTTGTTGAGCGCATGAAGGGCTTTCCTGATGAATGACTTATGCCCGAAACATCGATTCTCTTGCTCCTCAGATGCTGCCTGACCTGCTGTGCTTTTCCAGCACTATACTCAACTCTGATCTCCAGCAGCTGCAGTCCTCGTTTTCTCCTCTCTAAGTTTGTAACCTACTATTGGCAGCCAGATTTTGATTTTCATGCTTCACTGAACAACTTGACGGAGACTCATCAAACTCTTCCTTCCTGCCACCCTACCCCCACAAGAAAAAACTTTGTAATCATGAAGTGAAATCAGAGTCAAACTGATTTCTTAGAGTGTGTTGATGCAGCAGAACACTGGAAAGTGACAAAGTTAAGAGTATCAAAAATGACCAACAAAATCAACCACAACTTCAGAGTCATAGATGTACAGCATGGAAACATACTCTTCGGTCCAACCCGTCCATGCCGACCAGATATCCCGACCTAATCTAGTCCCACCTGCCAGCACCTGGCCCATATCCCTCCAAACCCTTCCTATTCATATACCCATCCAGATGCCTCTTAAATGTTGCCACTTCCTCTGGCAGCTGATTCCATACCCGTACCACCTTCTGTTTGAAAAGTTTGCCCCTTAGGTCTCTTTTATATCTTTCCCCTCTCACCCTAAACCTATGCCCTCTAGTTCTGGACTCCCCGACCCCAGGGAGAAGACTTTGTCTATTTACCCTATCCATGTCCCTCAATTTTATAAACCTCTATAAAGTCACCCCTCAGCCTCCGACGCTCCAGGGAAAACAGCCCCAGCCTATTCAGCCTCTCCCTATAGCTCAAATCCTCCAACCCTGGCAACATCCTTGTAAATCTTTTCTGAACCCTTTCAAGTTTCACAACATCTTTCCGATAGGAAGGAGGCCAGAACTGCACGCAATATTCCAACAGTGGCCTAACCAATGTCCTGTACAGCCGCAGCATGACCTCCCAACTCCAGTATTCAATACTCTGACCAATAAAGGAAAGCATACCAAACGTCACCTTCACTATCCTATCTACCTGCGACTCCACTTTCAAGGAGCTATGAACCTGCACTCCAAGGTCTCTTTGTTCAGCAAGACTCCATTAGACCTTACCAAAGAAAAAAAGCCACTGGGGAATGGTGTGGTTAATAGGGGTGCTGAAGGTGTTGGGGAAACCAAAAAGGATGAGAAAGCACAGTGAACCTCTTACTGGCAAAAATGTCCCATGTAATCTCCAAAATCCATTTGACCACTAAGTAAGACAAAAGATTTATAGAGCAGAAGACTGCTGCGTTAATCCAACTTTCACCATTTATTTTGAAGCAGTTTTCTTACAATCCATCTGTAGCTTCATATTTATAGCAGCACAGCCACAATAAGCTAGTGTGGATAAAACCATCGCAAGTTTTTTTTCTAAATTGACCATGCTTACAGTGAGAATTAAGAGTCAAACTAATTCAACTTCTGTTTGATAATATAGACAAACTAATTCACTACAATATAACAAAATAATATCTACTGTTGTTTTTCATTACAGCAGTAGCTGAACAAAAAAAAACACTTTATTCATTAAGGAAAAATATAGTTTGGAAGGTGTTACAAAGTTGCAAAGTCAATTGTTGACAGGACAGGTTTTTCTGATTCTCAACATCAGAGCTGACTGTAAGATCAAGAAAACCACATAAGCATCGTTAAAGCATACATACACACTGCTAAGGAGCATATATCTGTGTGCTTATGTGGAAATCTAAATGTCTCTGGTGGGAGGGAACTTCCTGTTATAAACAATTCGAAGAAAATATCGCTTCATTTAGCCCAGCTAAATAAAAATGATTCTAGTGTAAAATGCAAACACCAGAAATGAAGCAATCTGTGAACCTCATGGTTTAAAACTGGAGGTTACACAAAATGATGCAAAAAGTGACATTAGCATAATAAAAGGATGACTGTCATCAACCACAAGATGTGCAGCATATCCCTATGCCAGTACAGTTGAAAAACATAGGTACATTAACAAGAGGATTCATTTGAGTAAAAATAGAAAATGAAGCTCAATAAGAAGTGTTAGAAGTGAAACCTGTACAAACTAATCACACAATACATAGACAAACCTTAAATGAAACTTAACAAAACATTTGACACAGAATAGGTTTGTTGAACTTTACAAATGATAGGGATATTTTCACATTCTGCAAAAGAAGAAGAAAAATGTCTGTTCTACCAATTTGGCTCCTTTTTTTTTTAAAATATGCATTTTGAGTGGGCCTCAATCAAGATGGCTAAAGTTCCCGTTGGAAACAAGGAATGACGATCCAAGACAAATCATATGGCTATATCCCCAAAAATACTTTAGTTCCTGCCTACAAAATATTGCAAGCTTGTACCACATTGTTGTGGGTTTGAATTCGGCCACAACCAATTTTTAGTGACTACTTAATGGAAAGTGGATTACAAATTTGGCACATATTTTTGTGCCAGTCCCTGTTGGTTTTTGATAGAAACCTTTCACAATAATAATCTTTATGCTGTGTTTGAAGATTTTGAAAATTGTCATTTATTTTGATTTCCAGGAAGTCTTGTGGTGGTGTTCCTATCCCTGAGCCAAAAGCTCTGGGTTAATGATATAGACCAGGACTTTTGACTATGGAAGCAGTCTTTATAATATGACCATACAGGTTGAAAATCAACCTGTAACCTTTTCCATTAACCTGATGACTTGCAGTAAGAATGGGAGAGTTTCCTGGTCAGCCATCCTGCAGAAGGCGATGGCAAACCTCAGCAGTGCTTTACCCTAAACTATAAGTGTAGATCAATACAATGGATATTCACAGCCCACAACCTTTGGAAGTGAGGTTCAGTGGAAAGACTGTCAGACTCTTTCAAGCTTAACATATTTCGTGTCTTTCAAATCAGCAAGCTGCCATTGTCAAATAGATATTTTCTAATCAACCCGTTCAGAGTTGCTATTATACACCACTGGAGTAAATGGTACTTGAACTCAGGCTTTCTGGTGTAGAGATAGGGACAAAACAGCCCAGCTGTTGCCAAATAGGCTTCCTGCAGGTGATTTGTTGATCAGGAATGTAAAATGAAACAACCACAAAAATGAAATGGCCCTACACCAAATAATTAAAGCTGTTGCAGTGTATATTTCACCTATCGCCCACTCACTATATTCTTCAAATATCTAAAAAAAAAGTAGTTCCTTCCAAACATTGGGATGTTTTGAAATACATTTAAGATCTTGGACATTTCCAAATCAAGGAAATTGAGTATAATATTGGGGATAGAAAAAAAAGAGGGAGAAGTGATATTCTGGCAGCAAAATGAAATGCATTCACTATCAATAATTGCAAGAATGCTAGCTGACAGTTAATCCCCTCACTTTGCTCTAAATCGTATGAAGTGTGTAAAATGCTGACAGCGTAAGTCAATATCTATTGGTGAGAGATCTATGCATATCAACATAGGTTATTAGACTTAGAAGATGATTAAATAGTACCTAAGGTAATTGAAATCTCAGTTAAATATCCTTAACGTGCACTGCCTTTACAGAAAAATAAGTGGTATGACATTTTTCTTTCTTTGGTTGACAAACAACTGAAGCAAAAAGAATGGACTGCTGGTACAGTGGTAATGTCGCAATGGGTTCAATTCCCACCTCAGGGTGTAATAGCCACAGAGGTATGTTGTAACACATCCAAGCAAATGGATTTAAACGAACACATGACATGGTATAGGGCACATTGCTAACTTTTCATCTCCCTGACAAAACAAAGTTTTCTAGCCATAGTACTTCTATAAATGAATAAATTAGAATTACCGCATATACTTGCATAAAATTGAACTTTTTAGACCATCTTTAAACGTTCAATTTATAGGGTCGACCATTATACAGACACTGGTTTGAGGGGCTGAAATTCATGCTGCAGTTCGAAACACCATATTATTAGCAGAGGTCGATTTGATCCCAGGTAAAGAAGTAAAACACAATGAATTTAAGTAAAGGTAATTACCAGATAAAAGCAAGAGAAACAAGAGTGAATTACTGGTAGTAAATTTTATTTATATATACCGGTATGAAAACTTAACATGTCAGAGATTCACTGAAATCCAGCAAAATCGCACTGTTCAGCATCATCACGGCCTGGGATAATGGCACACTTAAAATGGAACACTTACTAAATTCTGAATGCATAAGCGTCTTGAACTTTCTCGCCAAATTCTTCGGTTTACCTCCCCTTTATTCTCGTATGTAATGAACCTCAATAACATTAACAAATTTGTCAAAGAATTAAAGATATATGTAGCTAATATATCTCACTTTTATTCAGATATAATGGCACAATTTAAATGATTAACTTTTTAATGATATTAAGTTTTGGATATATGGTGAATAAAGTACAACATGTACCAATAGATTTTGTACCAGTCTGAATGAACGAATGAATCAATCAAAATGTGCTATAGTAAACCGGGTGAGGGATGGAGGGAGGGAGGAACGGAGACACAGTATAGTAAACAAAAAGCGATGAAGAGAGTTACCTGAATGAATGAATGCGATTTCTTTTAAGTTGGTTAATGGGAACATGCAGAATGTAGTGCTGGAAAAGCACAGGTCAGGCAGCATCCGAGGAGCATGAGAACCGACGTTTCGGGCATAAGCCCTTTCCTGATGAAGGGCTTATGCCAGAAACGTCGATTCTCCTTCTCCTCTGATCTCCAGCATCTGCAGTCCCCATTTTCTCCTAATGGGAACATGCAGTTTCCTTTGTAAGTTGTTTTTAATGTGATACAGTAGGGTCAACATTTACATGATATATACGGAAAATACAAGACTGTTTTGGCCAAAAATAAGGGGTCAACTTTTACATGAGTTCGAATTTTACATGAGTATATACAGTAGCAGGTTAAAGTCTAATCGGAGCATCGTATGTAGCTGGTTAATTCACAGTTGTTAAATTAATATATTTCATGCAAAAAATTCAATCTTCAATTCATCGCAGAAACCACACTCAAATAAATTTGCAAAGTGATTGAAGTGACATCACATTTCATAGGTACCTAAACAGGACACTCAAACACTCAAACACTTTAAACCGGTTATGAACAGAACTCATGATTACCAAAGGAAACATGCTTAAATTGATTAAAATCCAGTGAAGTGCTTTAATGCTGTTGAGATGACAATGTATTTACAGAAGGAAACAGTGGAATTACAGTAATGCATGATCTTCTCCTCAAGAGGACAAATAAAGTACAAAGGCAGGATTTATAATATTGCCTTATTGCACATTCAATAAACATTCCAACACTCACTTCACATGCAAATAATTACCTGTAAGTGTAGCCACTTGTGTAGTTAAACATCACAGCCAGTACACACAATCTCACAAACCACAACGACATCGCTGATCTGCTATTTCTCATGAGATGTGAATGAGGTTAGAAACACGAGTCACAATGTTGCCCAGAAGTGATAATGATGCAAATTTTCAGGTGATTTTTCAGCATGTCTAACAGGAGTCCCTATAAACAACAAAAGTAGTGCTGCAGAATACTTATAGTCTACCTGAACAAGTAGATGTCAGACCCGGGGTGAAAGATAAGGTCTCCAAAATTGTACTTGTTCAATATCTAGTGCGCTGAAAGCATAATGTGCATTATCCTGCAGTATGTTCAAGGTGTCATCATTCAGTTGTGGTTTATTTGGCAGCACTCTTGTCTCTGAGTCAAAAGGTTGCAATTAGGTTCGCAATGTTAAAGGCAGATGGAGCTTCAAAGTAGCAGGCATAGGAAAGTCCATTTGCTTCAACAGGTGAGTAACAGGTGAGGTACTGTGTTTACTGGATGTTGGGGCAAGTAGCCACTGCTTTGTCCTCTTTTGCACAGTGTCCTCCTCTTTTGTACTGGGTGGAGATCAGGTGGTGGTAGTTTCAGTTGCACAGGGGCTGAAGGATGACCTAGGCAGAGGAGCTTGAGTGTAATGGGGACATGTCCAGGAGGCTGGTCAAGGTGTGGAAGTCTGTCTGGTTAAGGGTGGCAAAATAGAAGGCAGGAGGATGGAAGAACACAGCAAGCCAGACCATGTCAGGAGGTGGAGAAGTCAATGTTTTGGTGTAACTTTTCTTCAGATGAGGGGCGTGGATAGGGTAAATAGACAAAGTCTTTTCCCTGGGGTCGGGGAGTCCAGAACTAGAGGGCATAGGTTTAGGGTGAGACGGGAAAGATATAAAAGAGACCTAAGGGGCAACTTTTTCACACAGAGGGTGGTACGTGTCTGGAATGAGCTGCCAGAGGATATGGTGGAGGCTGGTACAATTGCAACATTTAAGAGGCATGTCTGTTTCTGTGCTGTACATCTCTATGACTCTACTGGTTCTCGCGCAATGATCTTTGGAGGGTTGGAGTACCCTTTGAAACGTTTCAGCCTTTTGATGTCTAGCTATTCAAACAAATAATCTATATGTCAAGTAGTTTTACTTGATGATGTTTTTAATAGGTAGTTGTGTCAATCTTTTCTAGTAATTATAAAGTTCTGGAAAGGACTTTATTGAAAATGGGGGTGCATCATCAGTGCTCACTAGAGTATGCCCAGGCAACAATGGCAATTAATTTCATCCTCCTCTTTTTTGCACGTGTTGTTTGGGTTTACCCCTTGGTATCAAATGACACTTCAGATGACCACAAATACCAAACCTTGGCCTTTTTCACAGAAATGTCAGCTATTAAGGATTTTTTTTTGTGTTGGTGAATTGGAAACTTTGTTACCTGTAAGGAAAGAGTTAGGCCATATGTAAAATCAATGACAAGTTGTTGCAGCATTGTATAGTCATGAGTGTGCTCCACTATCCTTATATCTCGAAAAGACTGCAGAGTCTAGTCTGGCATCAAGATTTTAAGTTTTTCCCTGTTGTATTTTACTCAAAAGAGCAGTCTTACTACATTCATGCATTTATTTGCAACTTAGGAGAACATATGTTGAAATTAATTGACCACTAATCATTTAGACTCTGCTGTATGTTTTTTTGAGGAGGAGAAAATGAGGACTGCAGATGCTGGCGATCAGTGTCCAGAATGTGCTGCTGGAAAAGCACAGCAGGTCAGGCAGCAGCCGAGGAACAGGAGAATTGATGTTTCGGGCAAGAACCCTTCATCATCAGGAATGAGGTTTGTGAAGGGGTTTTGCCCGAAACGCCGATTTTCCTGCTCCTCGGATGCTGCTTGACCTGCTGCGCTTTTCCAGGACCACACTCTCGACACTGATCGAGATATGTTTTTTAAGCATCTCCGAGCCGAGATGGTACAGGGGACTACAATTCAGTGTCACAGATTCAAAACATAGCTCTGTTTATCTCTATGTAGATGTTGTCAGGCCTGCTGAGTCTTTCTAGGATTTTCTATTTTTAATTCTGGTTTTAAACAGGATTTTGCTTTTGCTATATTGTCACTTCATGAAGTATATTTAATTTTCTGGACTGGATGTGCTGAATAACATATGCTATTATTAATGTAAAATCAACCATATGCTTGTAGAAAGGAAGAGGTGCTCCCTGAATTGAAAACACCCCACAAGATGTTTGATGAATTGTAACTCTGTTGCTGGCTCCATGAAAATGGCACATGCATTATGGCTGTTTTATTTGTACATTAACACAGAGAAAGTTAAAATGTTTCTCTGTTAAAATATTAGTTAAAATAATTAACGTTAAAATATTAGTTGTGCAAGTAACTTTTAATGGGAATTTGTTACTAATTAACAACAATCAGTCTTTCTGGCCTAGAAAGTGAATTTCTTTTAATGTGAGAATTTCATTCCGAAATGTAGTGACTTTTTTGTTGGAGCATTTAAGATTTATTTTCTTTCTTTCCTGTTCTGACTACTTATTTTCTCTCATTCTAATCTTTCGTATCCTGTTTATTTATTTCTGTCTGCCTGATTTGAAATAGAATACATTCACTCTAATTCAGGCTCATTTTGTCTTTCTGCACCTTTTTCCTAAAATCCTTAATTCTCATTGATCCGGTTGTTAAAACACTGTTCCAGATGCTGTGTTGTTGCCATGTTCTCTTCAGCTAAAACTTCAATAACATAAAACTTCAATAATAGTTTGAAAGCAAACTATTTTAATCTGAAGACTATTGTAATAAATGACTAAGTGGGTACTCAATAACATCTGCTACTCCAGCAAGTCCTGGTCCATTAAAGATTAAGTAAATGGTGGTAACATTTCAAAGACCTCACACATGGAGGTAATACTGTGAACACAGTGGCAGAGTCCCTACTTCTGAGCTAGGAGGGCTGGTTCACGTCGCACTGTTTAGGCAGAGTACAATAACATGACTGGAGGAGGTCGATTAGGAAGCACTTAATCAGGTAGTGATTGGCCAACTCAAATAATATGGAAAATCAACTTTCGAAATACTACACAAGTACAGAGTTTCGTTTTCTTCAGGAAAGAGTTATTAGAGAAAAAAAGTTCTATTGTTGTAAATGTAAGGAAATGTAGAGCACATATTTTTTAAAGAGACAGAGTCATAGAGATTTACAGCATGGAAACAGACCCTTCTGTCCAACCCGTCCATGCCAACCAGATATCCCAACCCAATTTAGTCACACCTGCCAGCACCCGGCCTATGTCCCTCCAAACCCTTCCTACTCATATATCCATCCAAATGCCTCTTAAATGTTGCAATTGTACCAGCCTCCACCACATCCTCTGGCAGCTCATTCCATACATGTACCACCCTCTGCGTGAAAACGTTGCCCCTTAGGTCTCTTTTATATCTTTCTCCTCTCACCCTAAACCTATGCCCTCTAGTTCTGGACTCCCCCACCCCAGGGAAAAGACTTTGTCTATTTATCCTATCCATGCCCCTCATAACTTTGTAAACCTCTATAAGGTCACCCCTCAGCCTCTGATGCTCCAGGGAAAACAGCCCCAGCCTGTTCAGCCTCTCCCTGTTGCTCAGATCCTCCAACCCTGACAATATCCTTGTAAATCTTGTCTGAACCCTTTCAAGTTTCACAACATCGTTCCGATAGGAAGGAGACCAGAATTGCACGCAATATTCCAACAGTGGCCTAACCAATGTCCTGTACAGCTGCAACATGACCTCCCAACTCCTGTACTCAATACTCTGACCAATAAAGGAAGGGATACCAAATGCCTTCTTCACTATCCTATCTACCTGCGGCTCCTCTTTCAAGGAGCTATGAACCTGCTCTCCAAGATCTTTGTTCAGCAACACTCCCTAGGACTTTACCATTAAGTGTATAAGTCCTGCTAAGACTTGCTTTCCCAAAATGCAGCATCTCACATTTATCTGCCACTTGTCAGCTCATTTGCCCATCTGCTCAAGATCCTGTTGTAACCGGAGGTAACCTTCTTCACTCTCCACTACATCTCCCATTTTGGTGTCATCTGCAAACTTACTAACTATACATCTTCTGTTCACATCCAAATCATTTATAGAAATAATGAAAAGTAGTGGACCCAGCACCGATCCTTGTGGCACTCCACTGGTCACAGGCCTCCAGTCTGGAAAACAACCTTTCATCTCCACCCTCAGTGTTCTATCTCTGAGCTAGTTCTGTATCCAAATGGCTAGTTCTCCTGTATTCCATGAGACCAAACCTTGCGAACCAGTCTCCCATGGGGAACCTTGTTGAACGCCTTACTAAAGTCCATATAGATCACGTCTACTGCTCTGCCCTCATCAATCCTCTTTGTTACCTCTTCAAAGTACTCAATCAAGTTGGTGAGACATGATTTCCCACGCACAAAACCATGTTATCCCTAATCAGTCCTTGTCTTTCCAAATACACGTATATCCTGTCCATCAGGATTCCCTCCAACAACTTGCCCACCACTGACATCAGGCTCACTGGTCTATAAGTTCCCTGGCTTGTCCTTACCACCTTTCTTAAATAATGGCACCACGCTAGCCAACCTCCAGTCTTCCGGCACCTCACCTGTGACTATTGATGATACAAATATCTCAGGAAGAGGCCCAGCAATCACTTCCCTCGCTTCCATAAAGCTCTAAGGTACACCTGATCAGGTTCTCAGGATTTATCTACTTTTATGCAAGACATCCAGAACTTCCTCCTCTGTAATATGGACATTTTTCAAGTGGTCACCATCTATTTTGCTACTTTCTATATCTTCTATATCCTTTTCCACAATAAACACTGATGCAAAATACTCATTTAGTATCTGCCCAGTCTCCTGCGGCTCCACACAAAGGCCGCCTTGCTGATCATTGAGGGGCCCTATTCTCTCCCCAGTGACCCTTTTGTCCTTAATGTATTTGTAAAAACCTTTTGGTTCTCCTTAACTCTATTTGCCAAAGCTATCGCATGTCCCCCTTTTGCCCTTCTGATTTCCCTCTTAAGTATACTCCTACTGCCTTTATACTCCAAGGATTCACTCAAATCGATCCTGCTTATACCTGACATACGCTTCCTTCTTTTTCTTAACCAAACCCTCAATTTCTTTCATCATCCAGCATTCCTTACATCGACCAGCCTTTCCTTTCACCCTAACAGGAATACAGAGGAAACTCAATTATCCAAACGAGATGGGTGGGCACTATTTCATTCAGGCAATTGATTATTCGGTTAATTGATTCAGTGCCTCTCCTCTGGGACTCAGTTTTCTGAAGTTTCCTTTTTCCTCATTGTGCCTGCTTTGCTCCCTCTCTCTGCCTCAGGGTTGGTTTCTGAGCAGACACACACTTGTGTGTAAGGGATCTGCAGCACCCCTCATTCAGTTCAATGGGATTGACACAGCCAGCACTTGCTAAGTGTACTCCCCATTCAGGAGACTAGGCAGCAGCAGTCTCCCCATGCCCTCATCCAACCCCAACCTCGTCCAATCCCACCAGCCATCTGACCCCAACCCCGTCCAAACAGAAAATGTTCTTGTGCATGCTTAACAAGTTCCTCTCCATCTAAACCCTTAAAATTATGGCAGTCCCAGTCAATGATTGGAAAGTTAAAATCCCCTACCATAACCACCCTATTATTCTTACAGATAGCTGAGATCTCCTTACAAGTTTGTTTCTTAATATTTCCCTCTGAGTATTAGGGGGTCTATAATACAATCCCAATAAGGTGATCACCCCTTGCTTATTTCTCAGTTCCACCCAAATAACTTCCTTGGATGTATTTCCAGGAATATCCTCCCTCAGTACAGCTGTAATGCTATCCATAATCAAAAATGCCACTCCCCCTCCTCTCTTGCCTCCCTTTCTATCCTTCCTGTAGCATTTGTATCCTGAAACATTAAGCTGCCAGTCCTGCCCATCCCTGAGCCATGTTTCTGTAATTGCTATGCTATCCCAGTCCCATGTTCCTAACCATACACTGAGTTCATCCGCCTTCCCTGTTAGGCTCCTTGCATTGAAATAAATGCAGTTTAATTTACCAGTCCTATTTTGTGCTCTGCTTTGTCCCTGCCTGCCCTGACTGTTTGACTCGCTCCTTTTCCCAACTGTATCAGTCTCAGATTGATCTCTTTCCTCACTATCTCCCTGGGTCCCACCCCCCCTACTAGTTTAAATCATCCCAAGCAGCTTGAGCAAATCTCCCTGCCAGTCTAGTAGTCCCCTTCCAACTTAGGTGCAATCTGTCCTTTTTGTACAAGTCATTTCTACCCCAAAAGAGATTCCAATGATCCCAAAAAATGTGAGTCCTTCTTCCGTACACCAGCTCCTCAGCCATGCATTCATTTGCTCTATCCTCCTATTCCTGCCCTCACTAGCTCACAGCACCAGGAGTAATCCAGATATTACTACCCTTGAGGACCTTTTTAAAATCCTGCCTAACTCTCTATATTCTCCCTTTAGAATCTCATCCGTTTCCCTTCCCATGTTGTTGGTTCCGATGTGTACAATGGCGTCCTGCTGGGCCCTTTCCCCTTTCAGAACATTCTGCACCCTCTGAGATATCCTTGATCCGAGTTCTCTAACAAATCAAAGCCATGTCGCAAAAAAACATAATCAATTTGATAAAACATTTACACCAAAATTCTAAATAATTTGTTGTTTCCACAAATAGTGATATATTCAGTGCTTCCCACATTTTTCTTTGTTTTTTCTTCAAGATTTCCATTATCTGCAGCATTCTTTTGCTCTTTCCTTCTGATGGTTATGTGAGTGGACCAGCAGCCTAGAGCTGTAAAGTCTCACCTCTGAAATTAAGTTCAGTAAACCTGCTACCGTAGAGACTTAGGAGAGAAAAGTAACCATTAAAACATTCTGGTCTGCCAACAGACTCATCCAGTTAATTCTTACTAACCTAACATACATGTGACTACAGGTGGTATGTGGTTACCCTCAACTGAGTTCAATGTGGGTCCCATTCATTCTAATAAATGCAATTTTTAACCACATCAAGTTACTTAGCAAATATTAGGCTAAGTCAAAATGAAGACTGCACCTTCATCAATGAATGAATTAGAATGTTTGTTTCCAAAATTGTAATTATTGGATGCATGAAAGTCCAGGTATAAAAATTATGAATACATCATCTAGCTTCAATTTCGAGTCTGACGCAGAATTGAAAAGCATAACATATTCAAAATATTACAAATTTGTACAAAGCTTTAGAATGAAGTACAGCACAATTTTTGTTACCATTTCTTACCTCCACAGCCAAACCTGAACAAGTCAAAGTATGGTTTCTTTTCTCTTTCTACACCCTACAGTCACTGCACAGTCAATTTTGAAGTTGTAAATACCTTGAATGCCCTTTAGGCAATCAAACAACGTCAGCCAACTATTGTGAAACATTCCCTGCCCATATCTGCTGAAACAGCCTGAAGTCAATCCTGTTCTTTCACATCATAAGTAATTAAGCTAAGTGTACAAATAGTGCTTGACAGGTAGTGCACTGGCATTTCCTTACTTTTAGTTGTTTATGTTTTCGTTTCATATTTTGGTGCTTGCTCTCTGTAACTCACTGCCAATACACTGATCTATTATATTACGAGTTATTATAGGTAAAGATATATTATCATTTTAAGTACAAGACTTAAAAATCATTCCTATGATGCGCTTCTGAATGGATAGGCTCTCCATTGTCTAGGTATTGTGGGGAAGTGGCACAAGTCACCTAGCATTTGATCTAAAAATGTAATTTTATGTGAAAAATTAGTTAGCATAGCCTTCAACCTCTGATTGACAACCAACAAAGAGAGTGATATTGCAAATGTAACTCCTTTGTCTGAAAGGATTCTCAACACAACCTCGAATTAGTCCTTCCAGCACGCTGTTCCCCCCCCACCCCTGCCCCATCCCACATCAATAAGTGGGATTACATGTGTCCATCTCCAGCCACCAGCATTGCTGCAGCCTAATTTCAGAGTATACAGGTAAAGGATAAGCATATGAAACATTCAGTCAGTAAAGCAGGGGATCTGGAGATTGGCAAGTACTCCCCCACCTATCAAATTTCGCAGCAGCCCACAGAGATGGAAGGATGAACTTGATTTATCATCAGGTGCTGGGCACCTTCTGATACTTCACTTAAGCTGCCATGATTCATGTGCACATTATTCATTGACCTAAAAACTTCCTCAGCACTCTGAAGGAGGAGAACTGCTACATAGAAAATTCGGAAGCAAGGATTTCCCAAATATTCTACATAAATTAACTACAGGGCATTGTTTAAACTTTTATAGCAGGCCACTTGCTTGACAGCTTACTGGCTTACTGCCTGGCAGATAGGAAAGCAACTGGGAAGCTGGATGCCAGATAAGCAGGCAAATGTGGTTTTGGGGTGGGACACTGGGTCTTACTAGATGTAATACAAAATATTTAACTGTTTAATGTGAATATATTATACAACAAATCGCAAAGAAATTTTTCAATGAACCAAACGCTATTGCATTGCTCTTCTGCCTGCGTATTTAGCAACTAATCACCAGAAACAACTCAAAGCTATTTAAATCAAAACCACAGGTTGAAGCCAAATGAAAGGTGAACTATAACTATCAGAAACAAGAATGGTATAATAATAGAATGAGATTTGGAGAAAAAGGGTTTGCAAAATGAAAGACAGAGAGAGACAATAAAAATAATTCCACACAATAGTCATTTATATCCTCACCACATCCACCTATAATAGCTCCAAATAAAATCAATGTGCTAGTAGCTGTAAAACTCCAAGTAATAATAGTCAAGAAAATAAAATGTAAATTCCCTAATTAGTTTTACAACGAACCATTTTTCTGAGTTTGGTTGCAATTCTCTGTCTAGAAGGGTATGTAATGCTGCATGCATGGAGAAACAGTTTAGGCATGCACTTCATTTATTGCAAACATTTAAGAAGAGTGGCAGATACTTTAGTAAATTATTGTGTTTTTTCTTTTCCATAAAATCGACAGTGTGGAAACAGACAATTCAGCCCAACAAACCCACACCAACCCTCCAAAGATCATCCTACCCAGGCCAATTCCCCTACTCTAGCCATTTTCCATGGCTAACCCACTTAACTACACAACTCTGAAAACCATGGAGAATTAGCATGGTTGATCCATCTAACCTACACATCTTTGGACTATGAGAGGAAACCAGAAACCCTACACAGACACAGGAGAAACGTGCAAACTCCATACAGTCTCCCGAGGCTGGAATTGAACCCAGGTCTCTGGTGCTGAGAGGCAGCAGTGCTAACCACTGAGCCACCGTGCTGAGTTTAATCATGCCTTGCTGCTATTGTGCAAGTGACCAGCATATATTCCTTATAAAAAAGGTATTGTAAAGCTGTGGACAACCAATAATTTCCCTTGGTTGCACATCTCTTAAGTGCAGATCATGCCTACACAATTAGTTGAGAAGGATAGCTAAAGAAAGGGTCAAATGCTGAATTGAGTAAAAGCTTACTGCCTAAGTAGGTATCACAATGCTTCGGAGAAAGCGAGGACTGCAGATGCTGGAGAGCAGAGCTTAAAAATGTGTTGCTGGAAAAGCGCAGCAGGTCAGGCAGCATCCAAGGAGCAGGAGAATCGACGTTTTGGGCATAAGCCCTTCTTCAGGGATGAGGAGGGTGTGCCAAGCAGGCTAAGATAAAAGATAGGGAGGAGGGACTTGTGGGAGGGGAGTTGGGAATACGATAGGTGGAAGGAGATTAAGGTGAGGGTGATAGGCCAGAGAGGGGATGGGGGCAGAGAGATCAGGAAGATGACTGCAGGTCAAGAAGGTGGTGCAGTGTCTGAGGGTTGGGACTGAGAAAAGATGGGGGGAGGGGAAATGAGAAAGCTGGAGATATCTGCATTCATCCCTTGTGGTTGGAGGGTTCCTAGGCAGAAGATGAGGCGCTTTCCTCCAGCCGTCGTGTTGCTATGGTCTGGCGATGGAGGAGGCCAAGGACCTGCATGTCCTTGGCGGAGTGGGAGGGGGAGTTAAAGTGTTCAGCCACGGGGCGGTTGGGTTGGTTGGTGCGGGTGTCCCAGAGGTGTTCTCTGAAACGTTCCGCAAGTAGGCGGCCTGTCTCCCCAATGTAGAGGAGGCAACATCGGGTGCAGCGGATGCAGTCAATGATGTGTGTGTAGGTGCAGGTGAATGTGTGACGGATATAGAAGGATCCCTTGGGGCCTTGGAGGGAAGTGAGGGGGGAGGTGTGGGCGCAAGTTTTGCATTTCTTGTGGTTGCAGGGGAAGCTGTCGGGAGTGGAGGTTGGGTTGGTGGGGGGGTGTGGACCTGACGAGGGAGTCGCGAAGGGAGTGGTCTTTCCGGAACGCTGATAGAAGTGGGGAGGGAAATATATCCCTGGTGGTGGGGTCTGTTTGGAGGTGGCGGAAATGATGAAGGATGATACGATGTATCTGGAGGTTGGTGGGGTGGTAGGCGAGGACCAGTGGGGTTCTGTCCTGGTGACGATTGGAGGGGTGGGGCTCAAGGGCGGAGGAGCGGGAAGTGGAGGAGATGCGGTGGAGAGCATCGTCAACCACGTCTGAGGGGAAATTGCGGTCTTTGAAGAAGGAGGCATCTGGGTTGTTCGGTATTGGAACTGGTCCTCCTGGGAGCAGATGCGGTGAAGGCGAAGGAATTGGGAATATGGGATGGTGTTTTTACAGGGGGCAGGGTGAGAGGAGGTGTAGTCTATGTAGCTGTGGGAGTCAGTCGGTTTATAGTAAACGTCCGTGTCGAGTCGGTCGTCCGAGATAGAAATGGAGGGGTCTAGGAAGGGGAGGGAGGAGTCTGAGACGATCCAGGTAAATTTGAGGTCGGGGTGGAAGGTGTTAATAAAGTGGATGAACTGTTCAACCTCCTTGTGGGAGCAGGAGGTAGCGCCGATACAGTCATCGATGTAACGGAGGAAAAGGTGGGCGGTGGTGCCAGTGTAGCTGCAGAAGATGGACTGTTCCACATATCCGACGAAGAGGCAGGCATAGCTGGGGCCCATGCAGGTGCCCATGGCTACTCCTTTGGTTTGGAGGAAGTGGGAGGATTGGAAAGAGAAGTTGTTCAGAGTGAGGACCAGTTCAGTCAGTCAAAGGAGAGTGTCAGTGGAAGGGTACTGGTTGGTTCGGTGGGAAAGGAAGAAGCGGAGGGCTTGGAGTCCTTCGTGATGGGGGATGGAGGTGTATAGGGACTGGATGTCCATGGTGAAGATAAGGCGTTGGGGGCCGGGGAAGCAAAAATCATGGAGGAGGTGGAGGGCGTGGGTGGTATCTCGAACGTAGGTTGGGTGTTCTTGGACTAAGAGGGACAGGACTGTGTCAAGGTATGCAGAGATGAGTTCGCTGGGGCAGGGGCAGGCTGAGACAATGTGTCGGCCGGGGCAGTCAGGTGAAAATACAGCAAGGCTGTGAGTTAGGACCTGGTGTGGGACTGGAGCTGGGAGTGGGGGCGGGGATTGGAGTGGGGGGCAGGGATCGGCGTGGGGGCGGGAAGCATGCTGCTTGGTTGTTGTGCTTCCCAAAGGTTTTCCCACTGTCACACCATTTCAAGTCCCGAAAACTGCTGTAATCCCCTCAGTCCCAGCAGCGGGACAGACAGATTCGCAAAAGTGCAGGAGATGTGCAGTTTGAAAAAATGGGGGCCGTATCATAGAACAGGAGAGCAGCTATTATAACTCAGAGTTGTATGGTGGCTATTGCTACCTTGGAGGTTGTAAACTCAAAATTTCAACTTGGGACCCCATTTGTGAAATCTTGATGTAATACTTCTGAATGAGGCTATATCTTTTTGTATCTAATCAACCTGTTCAGAGATATTAATACACACCTCTAGAGCAGATGGGACTTTAAGCCAAGTCACCCGGTCCAGGGATAGGGATCTTACCACCGTGCCAAAACAGGGCCTTGGTAATAAGCTCATCTTGAAGTTGCATCTGCTTCACCCAATTTAATGATGTCACACAATGACAGTTGAGCTTTAGATTAGGTTAGATTACTTACAGTGTGGAAACAGGCCCTTCGGCCCAATAAGTCCACACTGACCCGCCGAAGCGTAACCCACCCATTCCCGTACATTTACCCCTTTACCTAACAATATGGGCAATTTAGCATGGCCAATTCACCTGACGTGCACATCTTTGTGACTGTGGGAGGAAACCGGAGCACCCGGAGGAAACCCACGCAGACACGGGGAGAACGTGCAAACTCCACACAGTCAGTCACCTGAGTCGGGAATTGAACCCGGGTCTCTGGCGCTGTGAGGCAGCAGTGCTAACCACTGTGCCACCGTGCCACCCACATCAATATCCAAAGGGAGTAAATGTGGATAGTTTTTAAATCAACCCATTCAAGCATCCTATTATACACCTCAAGACCAGTGGGACAGAGGCTCAGAGGTAAGGGTAGAGAGAGTGTGGTGCTGGAAAAGCACAGCACGTCAGGCAGCATCCGATGAGCTGGAGAATCATTGTTTCAGGCATAAGCCCTTCATCAGGAATTCCTGATGAAGGGCTTAAGCATGAAACGTCGATTCTCCTGCTCCTCGGATGCTGCCTGACCTGCTGTGCTTTTCCAGCACCACATTCTCGACTCTGAATCTCCAGTATCTGCAGTCTCCACTTCCTCCTCAGATTTCTGATCACTTGATGGCTAGTTTTTTTTCAAATTTCAGATATATTAATCCAAATCAGATTTTACCATCTACCATGCTGGGATTCAAAACCTTGTTCCCACATCATTAGCCTGAGTCACTGTATTACTATTCAAGTGGCTATTCCAGCTGCCATCCCTCAATGCTTATGCCAAGTGTTGCTCAATATGGAACAGTACTGATTCATCAGCACAGGGAGGATAGTACATGGTAACCAGCTGAAGAGTTCCGTGACCACGTTTAATCTGAAACCATGAGATTCCATGGGCTCTGGAATCAATATATGGAGTCTTATGAATTCACTTACTAGGGGATGCAGTCAGGAAGTATTTGTTTTGATCTATGTCATATTGGACTGACACTGAAGGAGAATTAGAAAATATCTTCTTTATCCCGAATAACTAAGAATCTTCCATTAAACTAAAAGGCACAACACAAAGAAAACACTAGTTTGCTCGACACTATAGTATTTAACTTGGGACAACACAACAGTCAACAAAAGATTTTTCTTCTGAAATAACTGGCACACACTTCTATGCATAAGCGTCACTCACTTACTTTCCTTTCATTCTTTCTTACACGACATGCTATCCTTCTAATTGCAGGCTGTTCTCTCCTGCATTAACCTGGAAAGCAAAGTCATCAGCTGGAAGTGCAAGAAAGAACCAGACCATTGTTTTACAAGGAGTTCCTCACAGATTCTATGCATCTGCTTATGGGGTTGACTTCTATCTGATGGGTTGCCCACTGATGGAATTCTCCCTGCCATTCTGGCAGTGAAATCACTGCTGCCATGTATTTTGAGCAACGGTTGGAAGGGAAGATCACTGGGAATCATCAATATTACATGAGAGCCAAAGGCAGTCTCACAAGAACAGGTCAAAAATGGGTAAGGAAATTCCTGCTTGTTACCACATACCAACCTCCCACAGCTGCAAAATAAATGCTCTTCCATGTTGCAAACAACTCAGAAGAAGAATTACAGGTGACAGCAGCACATACTGCACTCTGAATATCCAAGACCTTATATCACTACCTAGTCTTCTCCGACCTATCCTGTTGTAGATGCATCTTTTCAAGGCAGTGCATGCAGGAGTGACCATCACACAGAACTGGGAGGGGGGAAAAGTCCCATTTTCACATTGATGGCACGCTGTATCATGTTAACATGCAAATTTCATTTCGCCAACACGTGAAATGGAGCAGTTTCGGGACTGAGGTGCAGTAGGCCATCTTCAACAGAATTGTTTTCCACCAGGATCATTAACCTCATGGCCAGGTATACGTCTCATTCTTCCATTCCCCTATCAAACCAGGTGATTGAACTTGGTTGGAGGAGGTGTGGGGGGGGGGGCCTGGTGGGAGGAACAACTAGGCATACCTAAAAAAAAGCTGCCAATGCAGTGAAGCCAGATACAAGACTATATGTCTGCTACACAGTAAAAGCAATATGCTTTGTACACAGCTATGTAATACTGCAAACAGATTAGATCAGAGCTCTGCAATCCATCTAAATCTGTTGGTGGTAGTTGTTATGGCAAACTGAACAACTAACGTGAGGAGGAAATTCCACGAATGTGATCAGTTGCACAGTCAGGTATATAAGAGAAAGCTGGCTGAAGCTTCTGTAACCATCTTCAACCAAAGTGTTCAACCAACCAATCAATCCCCCCCCCCTAGCACCTGAGGATGAAGGTCAAGCTCGAAATGTTGACTCTCTTGGTCCTCAAATACTGCCTTACCTGCTGTGCTCACCTTCCAACCCACCAGCCTCCGCATACATTGCATCACCCTCCGCTACTTCTGCCACCTCCAAACAGACCCCACCACCAAAAGATGCATTTCCCTCCCTACCCTTACCAGCATTCCAGAGAGATCATTCCCTCCACGACTCCCTCGTCAGGTCCACGCCTCCCCTCCCCCCACCCCACCCCACCCTCACCAGCCCACACCCCACTCCTGGCACCTTTCCCTGCCACTGCAGGAAGTGCAAAACCTGCGCCCACACCACTACCCTCACCTCTGTCCAAGGCCCCAAAGGACCCTTCCACATCAGTCAGAAATTTACCTGTACCTCTACCAATGTCACCTACTGCATCCATTGCACCCGATGTGGTCTCCTCCACATCAGGGAGAGGGGAACGCCTTCTTGCGGACCGTTTCAGAGAACATCTCTAGGACACCCGCACACATGCACCCTACCGCCCCATCAACTCCCCCTCCATCAAAGACATGCAAGTCCTCGGCCTCGTCCATCGCCAAACCGTTACCACCCAACGCCTGGAGGAAGAACGCCTCATATTCCACCTTGGGACACTGCAACTACACGGGATAACTGTGGATTTCACTAGCTTCCTCATTTCCCTTCCCCCACATTATCCTGGTCCCAAGCCTCCAACTCTGCACCACCCTCCAGACCTGTCCATCACTTTCCCCTCTGCCCTATCACATTCTCCCACACCTTCATCCACCTATCACTTTCTCAGCTACCTTCCCCTCAACCTTACGCCCCTCCCATTTATCTCTCAGCCCCCGGCCCACAAGCCTCATTGATGATAAAGAGCTTATGCCCAAAACGTCGATTCTCCTGCTCCTCGGATGCTGCCTGATCTGCTATGCTTTTCCAGCACTACACTCTCGACTCTGATCTCCAGCATTTGCAGTCCTCACTTTTGCCCAGATTACACATCGGTGGACATACAAAATGAAGGACATTCTAGGATGAGAAGGAAACAAGGTTATTGTTGGATCATGAATAGAGATCACTGATATGAGGGAGAATACTGTGAGAAAGAAGGCTGTAGAAAGCGAGGTCATTACCCAAACAAGTCAATTTAAAATGAATCTAAATTGCACCAAAAGTAAATACATTTAGTATAAACATTATCTGTTTTGAAGCAAACAGTGCAATGACCAGATCAGGAATATTTGTTGCTGAAAATCACTCAAAATTATGACTAAACTTTGAACATGAAGGATAATTAAGGCATTGCAGCAGCTTACATAACTACATAAAAATGTCTGTGTAAAACCACCAGCACTACAGTTTTAAATGCTAAAAAGGATCACTTTTATGCAATTTCCAAGGAGAACAAAAAAGGAATTTTAAAAAAGGCATACTTAAGAGATAATGAGGATCAAGGATAATTTTGAAACACACACACACACACACAATGGTGTAGAATACCATTAAATAGCAGAAATCTGGCTGAGATTTAGTAAGATGAAAATCCAAACAACCTTGTGATGATCAAAGTGGAAAAGAAAGTGGAATTATGCAGGATGGTGGGATGGAGTTTCTTCCCCAAGTCTATTTATAATGGATTCTTGCATATTATTTTCCTATCAGTGCATGAAGAAAATAAATAAGTTTTCATATATATCACAGAAATAATATATTTCTCATTATTAGATAAAATATTGATGTTTTGGCCCTTTAACTTTATTGCATTTTATCATGTACAGAATAAATGTATTTTGTGAAGCGACTACAATTTTGTTACATGGTAGTAAATGACTTGTCTTTGTCTCCCTTGGGATGGGAGAGACATGAAGAACTCTTCAGTACACCAGTGTACAGAAAAAGCTCTGGAACATTTGGTGCCTTAAGCGCTCCAAATGGAATCTTGTTCCACTCATCATGGGCAGTCAACCAAACTGATTCAAATGTGTCCTAAATCAAGGGATTTCCAACAAGACTTCATGTTCTGAGATTTTCACTTTAACATGAATCAGAACCCACACAAATTACACATGAATTTATGCCAAATGCTTCAAATAAAATAAGGTAACTTATTCTTCAAATAATTCACAGAACAAAGCTATGTCTGACACAACCACAAGCATATCCCCATCACCCACGGCAGACGTGGCACTATGCCCAGTTCTAAAGTCCTCCCACTTGGTTTCTGGTAGTGGGATCTCTTACCTTCCCAATCAAAATCAATTTAGTCTTCAAGTTGCGTTCATCGGCTATGGGTCAGTTAGCTTTGTTGGGTGGGTGAGTGCTTTACAATGCAGAGGGATACCAACAGCAAGGGTGCAATTTTGTGATTACCATGAAGGATTCTCATTCTCAATTTCTTCCCCTTGCCTGAGGTGTGGTGACTCTCAGAGTGAACCACCACCTTTTCATTTCTCCACTGACGGAGCACCTGTATGGTCTGGGAGGTCTATGGCGACTTCAAATCATAAATCATTGAATCCCTACAGTGTGGAAGCAGGCTATTTGGTCCATCAAGTCCACACCAACCCTCCGAAGGGCATCCCATCCAGACTCATGGCTAATCCACCTAGTCTACACATCTTTGGACTGAGAGGGGAAATAGGAGAACTCAGAGGAAACCCATGTAGACATGCAGAGAACGTGGAAACTTCACACGATAGTCTCCAGAGGGTGGAATCGAACCGGGTCCCTGGCATTGTGAGGTAGCAGTGCTAACCACTGAGCCACCTTTCTGCTTTATCTTTATTCTACTGGAGGTCTTTGGAGCCTCTTGTCAATTGAACATGGACTCTTGCAGGACCCCCTCAGCCAAGTTCACAGTAATCCCACAGACACATTTATTTGCCCGCTTTAAAAAAAAAATCCCATTAAACAGGTTGGTCAGCTCCGACAAAACTGAAGCAGCAATTATAAAACTGTCCTATTCACAACTGCTGCTCTTCGACTTCCTGTCTTGTTTAACTGTATTATACACACACCATTTGTTATGCATTCCAAATGTAACAAGTCTCTTATCTGCACTATTGTGGGCTGATTGTAATTTATAACATGGAGGATTGTAACTTCTTGAAGCTATAAGTTAGCTTTCAAATCTTCCAACAGTTCGTGTCCAATAAGTCACATCAGTTGTCACAGATGTAGGTTCATGGAATTTGAGTATTGTCATTTTCTCTGTCATCTTTTTGACTGCTGTCTGAAATGCTTAATGTAGTAATATTAGCAGGACAGGAGACTAGTCTTGTGAAACAGCTATGATATATGATAAACATAAAAAGGTTATCCTAAAATAATGCTCTCTTATTCTTCTGGTGATGGTGATTATGATTGAGAGAGTGTACTGCTCATCCTTCTCTGATGGTAGAGCTTGCTGACACCAGCAACTGGGGCAAATGGGAATGAACACTCATTCTGGAACGTTCATGCACACGGAGACAGATGCACTTTACACGTTCAAATGCAGTATTGTGCACGTGATTTTGAAATATGGTTCATCTGTGTTGACGGGAGTGGGGGTGGGTGCTCCAGAGTCAGGTGGGAAGGTGACCAAAACCTCGGGATGGTTGGGGTGATGGCGGGGGGGGGGGGGGTGTGGTGGTGTTGAGAGACCCTCTCCATCTTCCCAACCCCCCCATCCTTCTCTGATCTTCTCCCAGACTCTGCCCCTGATTTAAAACGGCCATGCCAGATCTAATGACTGGGGCGGCACGGTGGCGCAGTGGTTAGCACTGCTGCCTCACAGCACCAGGGTCCCAGGTTCGATTCCAGCCTCAGACAACTGTCTGCGTGGAGTTTGCACATTCTCCCAGTGTCTGTGTGGGTGTGCTCCGGTTTCCTCCCACAGTCCAAAGATGTGCAGGTCAGGTGAAATGGCCACGGTAAATTGCCCGTAGTGTTAGGTGCATTAGTCTGGGTGGGTTACCCTTCGGAGGGTCGGTGTGGGCTGGTTGGGCCAAAGGGCCTGTTTCCACACTGTAGGAAATCTAATCTAATCTAAAGACTGACTATCTGTGAGGTATTGTGGAGCAAGAAGAGATTGACTGTTCTTGACATCAAGGCCACATTTGGCTGTGGGTTAAGCGACATGAAGCAGCCCTTGATTCCCCTTGAATCAAGGGGAAAACACTCCCCTGGTTTGATCATACATAGCACAAAGGAAGATGGCTGTGGTTGTTACAGGTCATCACAGCAGGAGTACCTCATTGTACTGTCCTTGGCTCATGTATTGTCAGGTGTTATATCCAAGACTTCCCTTCCATTATAAGGTCACGAGTAGGGATATTACATGACGATTGGTGTGATGTGATAGTATGTATTCCTTGTACAATGCCCACTACCGTTTCAGACACCACAGATACCGAAGCAGTCCATGGTCAAATACAGAACAGTAAAACATGGAGATCCTGGGCCTCGGATGCTGCCTGAACTGCTGTGCTTTTCCAGCACCACGCTACTCCAGAATCTGATTTCCAGCATCTGCAGTCATTGTTTTTACCATGGTCAAATACAGCAAGCCGCTGGATACTATCCAAGCTAAGGCTGACAAGTGACAAGTAACATTTACACCACACAAGTGCCAAATAAAGATCAGCTCCAACAGGAGAGAATTTAACCAATACCCTTTGACATTCAATAGCATTATCCATTACTGAATCCTCCATTATCAACATCCAGGGTATTACCATTGACCAGAAACTGAACTGGATTATATATGTTTTGTGCTTACAAAGGTAGGTCAGAAACTAGGAATCCTGTAGTTGATGACTTGTCTTCCAAATCCCCTATTCTCCTATCATCTACAAGGAGCAAATCAGGCATGTAATGGAACATTCCCCACTTGTCTGGGCGAGTGCACCTTTAACAACACTCAAGTAGTTTGACACCAACCAGGAGAAAGCAGCCCACTTAACTGGCAATACATCCACAAACATTCACCCTCTCCACCACTGATGAGCAACAGCAGCACTGTGCACTATGATCATTGCCATCTCTAAGAACAAGGACAGAAGATACATGGGAGCCCCATTACCCTTAGGTACCTCTACAAGGTACTCCACATCCTGACTTGGAAATACATCACCATTCCTGTAGCTTTACTGTGAATTCCCTTCTAATGGCACTGTGGGTCTACCTACAACAAATGGATTACAGCAGTTCAAGAAGCCAGCTCACCACCACATTCTCAAAGGCAACTAAGCATGGACAATAGACCCTGGCTCCAACAGAAATGCCCACAGTCTGTGAATAAAAACAAAGCAACATACTGTTCCAGGAAACTATCCTGAATATACTCTATGAAATCTTCCTCATCACTAACTTCAGCAATTTGACTTCCCCAATCTACACAAAGGTTAAAGTCACCATGATTAACGTACTGCCCTTTTTACATGGGTTCAATTACAAAAAATGAAGGATGATGCTCTAGTGCAGTACTGAGGGAGTGCCGTACTGTTGGGGGTGCCATTTGTTTTGAACCAAAACCCCAATGGGCAGCTCCAATGACATAGTGCAAAAATGAATAATTCAGTTCTCCATGTTATCGCTCAACATTTACCCTCAATCCACATCACATCTCGTTCCCCGTGGGAGACTGGTTAGTAAGGTTAGATCTCACGGAATTCAGGGAGAACTATCCATTTGAATACAGAACTGGCTCAAAAAGTTAAAAGACAGAGGGTAGTGGTGGAGGGTTGTTTTTCAGAATGGAGGCCTGTGACCAGTGGAGTGCCACAAGGATCGGTGCTGGGTCCTCTACTTTTCGTCATTTATATAAATGATTTGGATGTGAGCATAAGAGGCACAGTTAGTAAGTTTGCAGATGACATCAAAATTGGAGGTGTAGTGGATAGCGAAGAGGGTTACCTCAGATTATGGGCCAATGGTCTGAGAAGTGGCAGATGGAGCTTAATTCAGATAAATGCGAGGTGCTGCATTTTGGGAAAGCAAATCTTAGCAGGACTTATACACATAATGGTAAGGTCCTAGGGAGTGTTGCTGAACAAAGAGACCTTGAAGTGCAGGTTCATAGCTCCTTGAAAATGGAGTCGCAGGTAGATAGGATAATGAAGAAGGCATTTGGTATGCTTTCCTTTATTGGTCAGAGTATTGAGTACAGGAGTTGGGAGGTCATGTCGCGTTTGTACTGGACATTGATTAGGTCACTGTTGGAATATTGTATGCAATTCTGGTCTCCTTCCTGTCGGAAAGATGTTGTGAAACTTGAAAGGGTTCAGAAAAGATTTACAATGATATTGCCAGGGTTGGAGGACTTGAGCTGTAGCGAGAGTTTGAGCTATAGGGAGAGGTTGAACAGGCTAGGGCTGTTTTCCCTGGAGCGTCGGAGGCTAAGGAGTGTCCTTATACAGGCTTACAAAATTATGAGGGGCATGGATAGGATAAAAAGACGAAGTCTTTTCCCTGGGGTTGGGAGTCCAGAACTAGATGACGTAGGTTTAGGGTGAGAGGGGAAAGATATAAAAGGGACCTAAGGGGCAACTTTTTCACACGTGTATAGAATGAGCTGCCAGAGGAAGTGGTGGAGGCTGGTACAATTGCAACACTTAAAAGGCATCTGGATAGGTATATGAATAGGAAGGGTTTGGAGGGATATGGGCCGGGTGCTGGCAGGTGGGACTAGATTGGATTGGGATATCTGGTCAGCATGGACAGGTTGGACTGAAAGGTCTGTTTCCATGCTGTACATCTCTATGACTCTGACTCTATATGATCATTGGATGGCTGTTTGTTATACATTGCACATAGTTGTTCTTTACTTCGATGGAATGGAGTATAAAAATAGGGAGATCTTGCTAAAACTACACAAGACAGTAGACAGGTCACAGCTAGAATACTGAACAGTTCTGGGCCGCTTTTCTAAGGAAAGATAAACTGGCAACAGAAGTATCCAAAGAAGGTTCATTAGTTTGATCCTAGTTATGAAAGTAATTTTCTTATGAGGAGACTGAGTAGGCTAGGCTTGTACTCCTTGGAGTTTAGAGTCGAAAACAGTGGTGCTGGAAAAGCACAGCATCTGAGGAGCAGGACAGTCTATGCTTTGGGCATAAGCCTTTCATCAGGAATGTGCAGGGGAAGGGAGATGAGAGATAAATAGGAGGGTGTGGTAGGGTGGAGCTGGGGCGGGGGAGAAGGTAGGTGGGAAGGCGATGGGTGGATGCAGTTGGGGGGCTAATTGGGATAGGTCAGTGGGGAGGGTGGAGCAGATAGATGGAACAGAAGATGGACAGGTAGGACAGGTCAAGGGGGCGGTGCCGAGTTAAGGGTTGGATCTGGGAGGATTGGGGGGGGGGGGGGGGGAGATTTGGAAACTAATGAAGTCGATGTTGGTGCCATGTGGTTGAAGGGTCCCAAGTTGGAAGATGTTTTTGGATTCATAAACCATCAGGTCTTTTGATTCAGTCTTTCTGGGCATTTTTGTTTGTGGACAAATTGGTATTTTTCCATTTGAAGTCATCTGTGGTTTGATGCCTATGAAATCATCATTGCACTTTTTACAAGAGATTGATCTCTGTCAATCTGCTGTGCATATGTAATTTGTCATCTTAAAAAAATTGTATATTTGGGAGTAGTATTTTAGTTTTCTTTCTGTAACTGATTATATGTCGATGGACATATGAATAGGGAGGGTTTAGAGGGATTTGGGCCAAGTGCTGGCAAATGGGACTAGATTAATTTAGGATATCTGGTCGGCATGGATGAGTTGGACTGAAGGGTCTGTTTCCATGCTGTACATCTGTAAGACTCTATGACGCTATATATTGTTAGGTTTTGGCAAGCTGTGCTGATGCAAGTGTCTGTCCTTTTATTTTGCATATTATTTGCATCACACTGTTCTGTAAAACGTCATATAAAAATACACTTTCCTACAACTAAATAAATAATGCTAAAAGCATACCTTGCTGAATTTATTTGCAATCCATTCTATAGTAGTCTGTCAACAATTTAGTTAAATTGTGAATAAATCTTAGTCTATTAGAGTTTGGGAACTTGTTGAATCTTGCAATTTGTTTCATTGCTTTGCTGTGTAAAGCTGCATGGCAAATTTTACTCAGTTGTACTTTACTTCTGTTTTGGCCTCCTGCCCTTGAGGGTTTATCTTTGAGGTTCCATGGCCTAATCCCTTTAGAAAACAATTAAATTACATACTTTTGTTACTTTCTATTTTGCAATTTGTCTGATATAATGCCTTTAAATGTCTCAGATTGTTTTAGGGTAGATTTCAGTTGCTTATGTATACAAAAAGACTGTGGTTGCCATGTATGTGACGCGAGGGAAAGCTGTAAATGGTTAGTTACTCCCACGGGGTAAGTTTTCAGTTGTTGTACTTGTGGAAAGAATGGCAAGGTGTAGATTACACATTCAATGCAGAGAAAGTTTTATAATTTGAAGGACAACACCCTATTGGCGATGAATGCAGCCAGTAAACTACTGATCATAAGCCAATTGTGAAATCCTGAACCACTTTGAACACTGCATAAAACCATGGATTTTATACAGGATGCTTATAATTATTGAACTTCAAACTGAGCCTCTTGGAGGAAAAATAATGTCATAGCTAAAATTTGGTTGACCTTTCAAAAAACAGTTTAAGGCTCAGATAGTGCAGTATAGTAAATAAAGGACTTACATTTACACAGAGCCTTTCACAACCACCGGATGTCTTGACCAGTTTTACAGCCTGTGAAACTACACTACAGTTTGAAGTGTAGTTACTGTTGTATTGAAGGAAATGCGGTAGCTACTATAAGACCATAAAGGGAGAGGAGCAGAAGTAAGTCATTTGGCTCATCATGTCCACAGCACTCTTCAATGAGATTCTACTGATCTGTTAGTTCTCAAGTCCACTTTCCTGCCTTATCCCCTTAACCGTTGATACTCTTAATGATTAGAAATCTGTCTGTCTTCAGCTTGAATATACTCAATGACCCTGCCCGAACAGCTGTCTGCAATAAAGAATTCCAAGGATTCACCAACCACCTCGCTTATGACCTGTTTGGATGTTCCTTACTCAAATATATTCGCTAAAGTCCTGGATTCTCCCATTAGGGAAAACAGCCACTCTGTATTTACTCTGACTAGCCCCCTAAGAATCTTGTATGGTTCAATAAGGTCTCCTCTCATTGTTCTCAAATCAAAGTCATCCGCCAACTGTAGGATGCCTGGGACAATTACAATGTGCAGTGTATTAGGGGATTAATAACTAAGTTCTGGAATGATAAAAAGTGCATAACAACCCATTGAATTGGTGCCAGTTTCAGAGTAAGTCATTTGTGCAATATATCACTAAAATCACTGGGGAACTGCGGGCAAGCAGCATAGATTCCAAGCATAAAAACAAAATGACTTAAACCTTTGAATATATGTCTGGAGAGTTCCCTTGTTCACTCATGTTAATGTTCTGGAGAGGAAAGTCTCATTCAAGCACTGCTTCAATTGCAGCCATCCTTTCAACGTCCCATCTTACAGTTCAACAGCCAGAGGAAATATGCTATCTATACCCATCCTGACCCTCCATCTAAGAGATGAGATCACCTCTCCTTCCTTGAAATTCGAGAGCAAACAGGCCCTATTCTTCAATCTCTCCTCATACAACAATTCCTCAATCCTACACATTGGTTTGGTGGACCTCCATTGTACTCCCTCTACCTTCCTGATAAAGAAACAAAAACTGTACACCATTTTCCACATCCAGTCTCACCAAAGCTGTCTACAATTCCAGTAAGGTACTGTCATTTCTGTAGTCAAACCTTATTGTGATTAAGCCTAGCATACTACATATCTTCCTAATGCTTGCTACATTATTATGTCAGATTTCATTGACTCATGAACAGGACATCGATGTCCGATGTTACCTTCTCAGACAGTGAATTCTAGACATCCACCACCTGACTAGTAAAAAGGTTTCTCCACAACTCTCCTTTTAGCCTTCAGCATGTCTTAAATCAATGTTGCCAGGTTACTGCCTCCTTGGCTAATGGGAAAAAAGATACCTCTTTGTCTGTGCACCCCTTAATCTTATATCTTCCCATCAGGAGTCTTCTTGGCATTCGCTGCTCCAATGAAAACCATCCCAGCCTGTCCAGCTTTTCTTCATAGTTCAGGCCCTTCAGTCTAGGTAGAATCATAGCAAAGTAAAGAGAGAAAATGCTGGAGAAACTCAACAGAACTGGCAGCATCAGTGGGAAGAGAAAAGAACTAATGTTTTGAGTCTGATAGTGTCTTGTTCAGAACTCTGGCATCCTGGTCAATCGCCTTTTCACCCCTCTCGCGTGCAATCACATTCTCCCTCTAATGCAATGACTAGAACTACATGCTGGACTTCAGCCGTGATCCAGCCAGTGTGTTACACAGTTCCAAGATAACCTCCTTGCTGTTTTATTCCGTGTCTCAGCCGACAAAGGCAAAAATCCCATAATCATAACATCAGAAGTGCACAAGTGAAGATTGCACAATATTCAGCAGCATTTGTGACTCCTCAGCTACTGAAGCAAACCACATTCAAATACATAAAATCTGGATAATATCCAGGCTTAGCTGTTAAGTGGCAGGTAACATTTGCACCATACAGAAGCCAGGCAATGACCATCTTCAACAAGAGTGACTCTAAGAGGCAATATAATCACCAATCCTTGACAATGGTGTTACCATCACTGAATCCACCACTATCAACTGGACTCATCATATAAATACAGTGACTAAAAGAGCAGGTCAGAGGCCAAGAATACTGTAACAAACAACTCAACCCCGGACTCCTCAAAGCCTATCCACCATCTACAACATGCTAGTCTAGAGTGTGATGGAATATTCCCTAGTTGCTTGGATGAGAGCATCTCCAACAATACTCAACACCATCCAGGACAAAGCAGTCCACTTGACTGGCACCACATCCATAAGCATCCACTCCCTCCACTACCACTGGGAGCAGTGTGTACCATCCACAAGATGCACTGCAGAAGTTCAATCTCCAAACTCCTTTTCCATCCAGAAGGACAAAGGCAGCAGATAGGTGGAAACAGCTCCACCTGCAAGTTCCCCTCACCATCCTAACTTGGAAATATATCACTGTTCCTTCACTGTCACTGGGTCAACATCCTGGAGCTCCCTCCTCATTACATTATGGGTATACCAATAGGACGTGGACAACAGCAGTTCAAGAAGGCAGCTCACCACCACCTTCCTAAGGGCATTAAATGCTGGTCAGCCAGCAATGCTCATGTCCCACAAGTGAATAATTTTTTTAAAACAAAGCTTTCCTAACCACCTGATCTAGCTAACCACTACATTCAGGGAACTGTACACCAAGGTCATTCTGATCTTCGGCATTTTCCAGGGTCCTACCATTCATACTGTAATCTCTTCCTTGTTAGCCCTCACCAAGTGCACACTTTTCCACGCAGAAATACATTTGCCACTGCTCTGCCCAGCTGACTAGTCAGTTGACAGTCTGCAGAGGATATGGCTATCCTCCGTTTCCACCCTACCAATTTTCAGGCCATCCACAAATTCTCAAACATATCCCTTAAATTATCCAAATACAATAAGAGTCCAAGCCCTGTGGAATACCACAGAAAACCAATGTCTAGTCATAGAAACACTCTTCTCCTGTCACCCTCTACTTCCTACCTCTCAGCCAATTTGGATCCCATGTCTCATTTTGCCTTGGATCCCATGGGCTCTTACTTTCTTCACCAATGTGCCATGTGGGATCTTAGCAAAAAGTCCCTGTACACTACAACAAATATATTACTCTCCTCAACACTGCTGGTTACATCGTCCAATAATTTGATCAAATTCAACAAATATAACCATTCCTTAACAAATCCATGCTGACTATCCCTGATAACCCCACAACTTTTCAAGTGTAGATATATTCTGTCCCTCTGAATTCTTTCCAATAACTTAACAACCATTGAATTTGACCGCACTTCTTTTTTTCCCACGAAAGTGGATAACTTTACACTTATCCATTTGCCATATTTTTGCCCACTCACTTAGCCTTTTAAATACCTTGTTGCCTACTTGCATCCTCCTCACAATTTATATTCCTAACCTGTTGTGTCAACCTCAAATTTGGAAACATTACATTTGCTCCCTACATGCAAATCATTAATACAGATTGTGAACAGCTGTCATCCAAACATTGAGCCTTGGGGTACCCCACTCATAACACTGTGTAATCGGTTAGCCCAGTTGAGTAGATGACTGGCTTACAGTGCACTGCTATGCCAACATTATGAGTTCAATTCTCATACCTGCTGAGGTAACCATGGAGGACTCTCCTCCTCAGCCTCTCCCTTCACCTGAGGTGTGGTGACAGTCGGGTTAAACCACCACCAGTCATCTCTCTCTCTCTCTCTCTCTATTGAAAAAGCAGCCCTATGATCTGGTAGCAACGACTTTACTTGTAACCATCTGCCATCCTCAGAATGACTTAATATACCGGTTTTAAACAAGACTACAATAATGAATTTAAATATATCTTGTATGAATCAGCAGAGCTGAGACACTTCCAGCAGAGAAGAAGATCAACTTATTCAATGCTTTTCACAGCCTCAGAACATTCCAAAGCATTTTGCAACTCACGGAATTCCAAAATGTAGCAATGTTGTGATTATTCTTAACATTTTACTTCAGTCAAAACAACTTTGGATCTTAATATTACAAGAGCAGAGCACTACTAGACACTGTAAATCTGAAATAAAACAAAACATTTTGTAAATACTTAGCAGGTACAGTAAGTACCGACAGAGAAAATGATTTACATTTTAGGTTGATGTACCCCCATCAAAATTAGTGACTGAGGGTCACTAATTTTAAAATAAACCTAGAGGGATGACAAGTGGGGAGGGGGATAAAAACAAAAGGAAAAGTCTTGTGATAAAGTGGAATTCAGGTGAGATTAAATTGTAAACAAAATGGTGGTACTAGGTAAAAAAGGACAGTAAAAAAAACACAACTAAAAAGTGTATTAGGCAAGGAAGGATTCATTGCCAACAGCTGCTGTCTGAAACAAAAAAAAATCAAAAGAAACACACTAAAAAAGGAAATATTGGTAGCAATGGTTATGATCCAAAATGTCTAATTAATTACAGAATTGTTATGGCATTGTAAGAGATAAGTGCGTCTGCACTGGCTCTCTGAACATTTTCACTGAATGCCAATCTCCCTCCTCGTCTCCAATTCTGCAAGTTGATTCTATTTAAACGATCATCTAATGCTTTCTTTAATGCCTCCGCTGATCCTGCCTCCAACACACTGCCAAGTAGTTCACGCGCTGTGTGAAAAACATTTTCTCCAACGTTTCAATTGCTTATTTTGCAAAATGCTTCAAAATGTATATTCTCTAGTTCTGGATCTTGTTACAAACCGGGACAATTTTTCGTCTAATCTGTCCAGATCCCTCATGATTTTGAAAACTTCTGTCAAATCTCTCTTCAGCCTTCTTATGTCCAAGAAAAACAGTCCCAACTTCTCCAATCTATCCTGACAGCAAAAGTCCCTGGAACTCAGTCTCAAACGTTTCTGCACTCTCTCTCTCTCTAATGCATACACATTCTTCCTAAAGGGTGGTGGCCCAGAACTGTGCACAACACTGCAGCTGTGGTCTAACAGTGTTCTAAATCAGTTCAGCATAACTTGCCAGCACTTGCACTACAGTATATCTCCCTATTAATGAGGCCTAGACTACTGCATACTTAATTATCAGATCTCTCTATCCAACTTACCAGCTTTAGTGACTAATGCACAATTACGGTCAGGATTCTCCATTCATGCACACCCTTTAGAATATGTAGAATACCACAAGCTTACAGCAAACTTCATTGAAACAGTGTAGACGTCAAGGTCCGAAGGGGAACAGAATAAAGCATCAAAATGATAAATAAAATTCAGGTTCAGGCTGCGAGATATACTTCTTTTTAGTCCTTTTAGCAAGTCAATCCCTCTGGACGTCTCATTCTTTACCTATCTTATTAACACACCTTTCACCATCAACCTCTTGTCATTTAAGATCTCTTGCAATCCCACCATTCCATTGCAGAGCTGCATGTTTGTTCTTTCTCCCCTTTTCCTGTCTCTGCACTTGTTTAAAGTCTGTGGCCTTTTCAGCAATTCTTGTGCCGGTATAAGGTTACTAAATCTAAAATATGAACCCAGTTTCTCTTTCCAAAAATGCCACCAAACGTGTTCAACATTTCCAGCCTCTTCTGTGTCGGATATCTTTGCATCTCAACTTTGGCTCACCTAATCTTGCCACAGGTGCACGTTTCCTCAATCCTAATTTATCAGCCAATTTCCTCTGCTTGTTAGGCACTAGTGATTGCTTCTTTTCATTGTTACACTTGATCTGTTTATTTCAAGGGCAAATAAGCCTTTAACCTTTTTTTTGCTCAGCAATGCAACAGCAGTGTCTTCTCGTCAAAAGACATGGCACCTTCATAATTGCTGCACAGCCATTCAGAGCTGTACAGAGCTAAAAGGAACACCATTACACACAGGCTTGACCTTTTATGAGAGAAAGTATTTTCAGGGCTATGGGAAAGAGCAGTGGAGTTGTATCTTGCAATCATCATCCAAAAATCATCCTGAGTGTAATGGTTTCAAACTTATTATGACTGTGTGCAAGTGTAATCAAGTGAGTGTCCACAGGCTACTTGACCACAGCTTAACCCAATAACACCCTTACATAAAATATACATATCTTTATATGCAGAGGTCCCAACATTGCATGGGTTGGATGTCTTGGGAACTAAGATCAGTAACTGTGCCTGTTCCCGGCTCTTCGCCAACACAGTGAACCTGCCACCACAGACATCCTGAATGCTCAGCTGTTGTGACTTTAAGCAACCAAATCAGGGAGGTTTATAACCTTTCTGTACTGAAGGATATTGGCCACACCTCTCTCTTCATTTATCTTGCTCGTTTCTCCTTCTCAGATTATGCAGTTATTCCTAATTTATAACAATTTTGACGTCAGTAGCATACAAGCATACTGCCAGGAATAACATCAGAAGCAAACGGTTTAAAAAGTTTTGATTTAAAACTTTTCAAAATTGAATAAGAGCGCGGGTTAACGACAGAAGAACCACCACTGATACCTACCAAATTTATTCTCATTAAACTGCAAAGGCTGATATCAACACACCACATACAAACATGGGGATTATGCAACAGGCGTATAATACATCTGCAAACTGATAGCTGTCAATCCTAATACCCGATTAAGTCCTATATAAAACCACTTTACATCTGACTGTAACTACGCAGGGCTTCTCATCATTATCGCCCATTTATTCTATGCTCCTCCAAAAGCTTAAAATAGGACAAGTATCAAAAGAAAGATTAACACACACAAAATATTTGCATAAACTCCAAGTAAAGCAACACTGATATTTTTCAAGTGAATCATCCATTTTCAACTACAAAAGTATCAATAAAGACACCCCCAATTTCCCAGGTCAATAAAGTTCTTTCAACCTTTCAAGCTTTGTTCTGTAGTTAAATACATACAAACATACAAACCTGGGGCAGTGGTACACTATTCCATCCCTCTAGTTTGCTCTATTATCTGTGATCTTATTAAATGGCAATTTTAGCCTCAACTTCACATTCCCACATAGCCTTGATTGCCTTTCAAACCTTTGCTCAATAAAAATATTCAAGGATTCTGCTTCCACAACCTTTTCAAGGCTAAACTTCCAACGACTCATTACATTATTTTTGCCTAATCTCTGGTTTAAATGAAGTACCCTGTTTTTTTTTCAAGAAACAGTGACCCTCTAGTTCTACGTTCTCCCATGATACCAAAACTTCTCTCCATGTTCACCATATCAAAACCCCTCACAATTTTGTATATTTCAATCAACTCACTTCTTAATGCCTAAATTCCAGCAGGTACAAGCCTAGATCATCTAATCTTTCCTCAGAAGACAACCTGTCCATTCCAGGCAGGTAAACATTCTCTAAACTGCCTCCAATGTAAGGTGACAAATACTATGTTCAGTATTCTAGAGTCTCACTAGTGCCTGCATAACTGAAGCATACCATCCTACTTCTGTACTCAGCTCATCTTATTACAAAGTATAACATTCCATTAGCTTTCATTTGCAGCATCTGCACAGTCACCTATTGCGATATATGCACAAAGGCACACAGATCCCTATGCATCCCAAAGCTCAACAACATCTTATCATTTAGGCAATGTGCTTCTTTTTTATTCTTCATGCGAGAGGGTTCAGAATCTTTCAAACTCTTTGCCATAGAGAACCATTGGGCGGCACGGTGGCTCAGTGGTTAGCACTGCTGCCTCACAGCACCAGAGACCCGGGTTCAATTCCCGACTCAGGCGACTGACTGTGTGGAGTTTGCACATTCTCCCCGTGTCTGCGTGGGTTTCCTCCGGGTGCTCCGGTTTCCTCCCACAGTCCAAAGATGTGCAGGTCAGGTGAATTGGCCATGCTAAATTGCCCGTAGTGTTAGGTAAGGGGTAAATGTAGGGGGGTATGGGTGGATTGCGCTTCGGCGAGGCGGTGTGGACTTGTTGGGCCGAAGGGCCTGTTTCCACACTGTAAGTAATCTAATCTAAAAAAAACCATGGCGACGAGTCCTTATGTATAAGTATGGCTGAGATAAATAAGATTCTTGATAAAGAGGGGATCTAGAGTTATAGTGAAAAGGCAGGAGTGTGAACATGAGGAATGTCAGATCCTACTCAATGGTACATCAGGTTCAAAAGGGCTGAGTAGCCTATTCCTGTTCCTAATTCTTATAGTCAAAATGGACAAGTTCACATTTTCCCACACTATACTACATTCTCATCTTTTTCACACTCACCAAACCTATCAATGTTGTTTTGTAATCTCATCATTTCCTCTTCACAATTTAGTTTCCTATCTATCTTTGTGTGATCAGAGAATCTGACAATCACACCTTTCTTCCCTTCCTCTGACTCATTTATATAAATTATAAGTCATTGAGGTCCCAGCCCCAATCGGCACACAATGCATTACAGTCAAACTGAAAAAGACCCAATTACACCTACTCTCTTTTCCCCTGAACCAGCCAATCATTTATCCATGCCAATATGGTATCCTCTACACCATGAACTGTTTTTTTGCAATAACCTTTGATGTGGTAACTTACTAAAAGACTTTTGGCCATCTAAGCATAGTATATCCAACATTTCCTTTGTTCATAACTTGTGTTATCTCAAAGAATTCCAATAGCTTTGTCAAAGTTGATTTTCTTTTTACAAACCACGTTGGCTCTGCCTGATTAGATTTGAGCTTATCCAAGCACCCTGTCATTACTTATTTATAACACTTTTAACCCTTTTCTTACGATAAGCATCTGATCTGTAGTGTCCAGTTTTCTGTCTTCCTCCTTTTTTGAATACAATCTTATGTGATCATCCCCAAATCAAGGTCATTTTGGAAAATCAGAACCAATGCAAGGAAAAAGCAAAATAATGTAAATGCTGGAAATCTGAAACCAACATAGAAAATACTAGAAAAGCTCAGCAAATCTGGCAGCATCTGTGGAGAGAAAAGCAGTGTTAACACTCAGTCCAGTCTGACTTCTGAACTACTAAAACCAATGCACATTCTGCACGAAGACATTAAGAACATACTATACATAGGATGACATAACAGTTTCATATAAATACCACACAAAAGATTGCTACGTCATTAACATAAACCACTTTCACCGAGAATGGCTGATCACCAGAAAGGTTGCTGCATTAAATTGACACACACACCAATTTCTGTTAGCAGAAGTTTGGATAAGGGACTGCAAAATACCTGCAGGTTACATCACACCAAAAAACATTCTGTAAATTGTGTATTACTTTCAAATGTAATAAAACATCTCAAAGCAATCACAGCAATGTTAAAAAGCAATATGACCAAATCACATGAGAAATTTGGGCAAAATGGCCAAAAGCATAGTCAGTGGTAGGTTATAAGGAACTTCTTAAATGAGAAAAGAAAACAGGAGGGAGAACAGATATTTCAGGTTGAATTCCAGATCTTAGGGCCTAGAAAATTGATTGTGGAGTAATTCAAATCAGGGATGCTTAAGGAGCCCGAATTCATTAAACACAGGTAGTTTAGAAGGTTATACAGCTGAAGGATGTTACAGAGACCGGGAGAAACAAGGCCACAAGTGGACTTTGAAAACAAGGATGATGAAGATTGGAAACTGAAGTGCTGACTAACCAGGAGCCAATGGAGGTCACAGAGTATAGGGCAAACAGGGCTGGGTGTAAGTAAAGAAATGGAACTGAATTATATAATGACATCACACTTATGGAGGATAGAATGAATGTGGTCAGCTATGACTGCGTTGGAAGTAAGGGTCTTGCAGAGAAGGTATAAAGCAATCAGCAGCAGAGGAGATGAGGCCAGGGCAAAGTCAGGGCCTGATATGGAGATGAAAATAGGCAGTCTGAGTGACAATGGTTATAACATAAATCAGACATTCATCTCAGGGTCAAATATGACAAATACAAACACGCTGATTTCCATTGGAGTTAAGAAGAGTGAGGGTGACGTGATGGAAATGTATAGGATCCTGAATAGTTTTGACAAGGTAGACACAAAGAAGGATGTTTCCCCTTGTAGATTACTCAAGAACTAGTTTTAAAATTCTGGGTCAGAGATCTTAGATCACTTACAGTGTGGAAACAGGCCCTTCAGCCCAACAAGTCCACACCAACCCTCCAAAGAGCAACCCACCCAGACCCATTCCCCTACATTTACCCCTTCACCTAATACTACGGGCAATTTAGCATGGGCAATTCACCTAACCTGCACATTTTTTGGACTGTGGAGGAAACCAGAGGAAACCCACGCAGACACGGGGAGAATGTGCAAACTCCACACAGACAGTCACCTGAGGCGGGAACTGAACCCGGGTCTCTGGCGCTATGAGGCAGCAGTGCTAACCACTGTGCCACCGTGAGGTTTTTTTTCCTGGAGCTTTGTGTGACTTAGGAATGCTCTTCCTCAGAAGACAGTGGAAGTGGGGCCATTGAATACGTTTAAGGCAGAAGTAGATGGATTCTTCTTAGGCAAGGGAATCAAAAAGTTCTTAGGGGTAGCTGGGAATGTGGAATTTAAAACACGGATTAGCTGTGATTTTATTGAATGGTGGAGTAGATTTGAGGGATTAAAGGGCATACTTTGGGCCCTACTTCTTAGAGGACAACAAATTCAACAGTTATAAAGCTCCCAGCTGTCTCTGGAGAGTTAACATTTCCAAAAAGCAAGTGTCAACTGTAATCTAGAAGATTTGGTGCAAAAGACAAAATTGCAGGCTTATTATTTTATTTAACAAACAGTGTTACACTATTGTGATTATTCATCATCAGTAATCACAGCAATCACAGGTTATAATCATGGGATAGGTCAGTAACAGATTACAAAATATAATAAATACCGAAGCTACTTGAAATGAACACAAATTAAGTTAATGCAATACAAATTAGATCAACCTAATGAAACTTTTCAAAGTCAATTTCAATGGCGTACATCACATTATTAAAATCAATGCTCACAAATTGTAAAATCAATATCTGCTTGGTACACAATTTATAAGTAAATTAAATCTGGATGAGAAACAGAAAAGTTGAATCTTGAACACTATTTCAAAACAGATTGGAAGGGAGAAACCGAGAGCAGCAAAAGATATGGTTAGGACTCATTCCAAACAAAAACTTTGCATGATAACTGGCTATAGACTTAACCATGATATTCCAAGTTTGGATTTTGACACTAGTAACTTTCCTCAGGTTTAGTCACGTGTGACTCCTGCAAGCAAGGTTTTGTCAACTGTTGCATAAAGTAATAGTTCTCGAAGAGTTAAAGTTGAAACTGAAATTGAATTAATGTCCATCCAATCTGCCTTCAGATGAAGGAGGAGGAGGGGTCTGGCATGAAATCGCAATACAGATGTATCATCTCTGGTTCTTGATAGCCCCTGTAATTATTCTCAAACAGTCAAAGTAACTGTATTTTATTGTATAATTGCTATAGGTATAACACTAAGACAAGTGCCTCTTCTCATTAAGATTCAACAGTGATTATCCTCTACCACTTAATTGCATAAGCTATTAGCAGGCTTTAGTGGCGCAGATGGTAGTGTATCTGTGAAAAGGTGCGTAATAACATCCCTGAGCAGGTTGATTAGAAAAAAAAATTATAAACAAGTAAAATCCCAATCACATAACGAGGTATGAACTAACAACAAAATGGCTGCACTGCTTCTTGTGGTTCACTGGTAGCGTCCCCACCTCTACACTGGAAGACTCAGGTGAAGGTCCCAACTGTGTAATAGCATTTCTGAACAAGGTGATGAGACAATATTGAAGAAGACAAAGAAAATAAGATCAAGGGCACTTGTGCTGCAGCTGTAATGTCCCTATCTCTGGGCCAGAAGATTTAGGTTCAAGATCTTGCATGCAAAATAACCTTGCTATTCCCAGGCTATCCCATACACATGCATTTTCTTCCTCCAACGAAGAACCTGCCTTGACTTGTTCAATATCCAGGTAAAGTCAGCACACCCTGATGTCAAAGCCACAGCCTTGATGACTGTACTTAAGCATACTATATCGGCAGTTGCTACAGGACAGACAAGGCAAGCAGATACAACACTGGAATTTCCATGTTAATGTCTTCTGAAAGTTTGCATGGTTGGACTAATTCCTTCTGTCAGATATTGACTGACTTGGTACGTATTTCAATAAGTTTCTTGTTTTATCAGTTCATTTTTATTCATGCAGTGCAACAGTCTGGACACACACATTTGATCTTATCACTTCTCAACGAGTGCATACAAATCTATTGTAGGTGATCCTAATAGCTAACTAGTGAGGGGAGAAGGAAATAAAAATCTATATATCGTTCGGGGTATCACATTTGCCACAAAAAGGTTATGAGCTTTCAACATAGTTGTGTAGCAAGTGCTTGGATGGAACTGGTGATCCAGATAAGAACTGACATTTCAGCAGAAGCCACATTGACTTTTCACATCGATATGACACATCCATTTCAAGCACAATGCAGTGTATAATATGCATCTCATTTTCATTAGACATATTTATACACAGAAATATGTTTATATGAAATAATTAAATGCTTTCTTTTTTTCTGGACACTTGAAAATTGACCACAATTTGCCAAGGGTAAAACTCATAGCTCGTCAAAGTAGAATTCAGATCCATGATTCTCAGCTCTCAGCCATTGCTCATTCACTCCGACCATAAAGAATTATTGTCCCGAGCATAAAGAAAAAAAGTCAGGAGCATACTCTGCCAACAATCTGAAACATAGCTACACAATAACATTTTCAGCCTGCAACATCAAGATTTTGCTGCTGCTCCATCTGGCTGTGAATCATCCTCTAGATGTCATGAGAGTTCTGAGCACATTTATAAGCCTTAGAAATCCATTGGAGTTCTACTCACAGCAGTACATTTTAGAATACATTTGAAAACATGAAATTAAATTTCAACTTCTGGGGCTGAATCTTAACCAGGAGCTGGCCAAATGTGAATACTGGCAAGTTGCATGGAGGTTTTCCCTGAAATGTGCAAGGTTTCTCATGCTGTTCCCCCCCAAATCGCCTCGTCTGTGCGTCACCACTCAATGTCACCCTTCTCATCCTACCTTGTTTCTTGTCATAGGCAGAAATACTCCCCACTGCCACAATCCCCAGGGGTATCCAGTGTCAATACCATTTTTGGTGGCACTGTGGTCAGGAGTTGTCCTTCACCTTGCACGGAGGGTGAGGGTAAACAAAAACGAACACTTCAGGGCACAAATGTGGCACAGTTGACACTTCATTGTGAATTCAAGTCCACATTCATAAATATCTTGCTATTTAAGAAACAAGCTACACTGGTTATTCATCTTAAGCTTCGTCCCATCCAAAAGTCTTGTTTAAGGGAGTGCCACTCTTCCCCAAATGCACTAAACCTATGGCTTAGTCATGCCAACCCATTGTGCTGCATTGTCCCCTGTCACAGCCAGGGTGATTGTGACCATTGATGACACCACACCTCCCACATTAAAACACAAGTCCCAATGTATTAGTATCTGTCCCCTTTATCCATCAGGTTTTTCTCCTTGACAATTATTGCTCCCCTTGCATTCCAGCCTGCTGCTGCCAATCCCCATAATTCACTCCCCCAACTTCTCTACCACGGCAGTAACCCCTAATAATCCCCCTTTACTTTCACTGAACAGCCCCAGGATTCTCTGGCCTTCCCCAACTTGGACAAACTGCTCCAAATAATGACTGACCAGACCCATGTCTGAGCTCTTGCACATCCCTAACAGAAATACCTAGACTGGTTGCACTGAACCTGCAGGACTGACTGTGGCCAACTTCCCAAATCACAGAGGTATGGCCCCCAGACACAGACGACCCCAAGCAGCCAACTGAGCTGGATTGATATTCTTGACATACAGTCACCCCCTGACTAAAGACGGTCTCTGCTGACCTGCCTGAGGACTGACCTCCATAGACTTTGAGACATGGTTGTTTAGTTGAAGCACATGCACTTTTGGTTTTCACATATTCTTCCGGCAGGTGTGAGATCTGCTTCAGTACCAAAAAGTAAAGCAAGCTGGAAGGGATGGACTGAGCTCATTTAACTTCTGGCTGATGAGGTGAAACACAAAAAGGCAAAGCATGGCAGAGATGCTGTGAGCATCCGACCAGGTGCAAAGTGAGTGGGTGTGAAGAAAGCAAGCCAGGAGCGGGGAGGAACACTATGGTCCAGTCATGTGCTGGATGCCTGTTCCTGGAAGCAAAGTGCCTTTGCAGGATCATTATAATGAAAGACGTGCCCCACAATGAAATACTGTAATACAGGAGCATATGCCAGTGTGTGGAACTACAGGAGATGGAGGAAATACTAAACGGGTATTCTGCAGTGCTTACTATGGAGAAGGATATGGAAGGTATAGAACATGGGGAAAAGAATGGTAATGTCTTGAAAAATGTCCATATTACAGAGGACATGGTGCTGGATGTCTTAAAACACATAAAACTGTATAAGTCCAGAGGTCCTGATCAGGTGTACTCTCAAACTCTGTGGGAAGCTAGGGAAGTGATTGCTGGGCCTCTTGCCGAGATATTTGTATCATCGATAGTCACAGGTGAGGTGCGGGAAGACTGGAGGTTGGCTAAAGTGGTGCCAGAGTTAAGAAAGGTGATAATGAAAAGCCAGGGAGTTATAGAGCAGTTAATCTGACATTGATGGTGGGTAAGTTGTTGAGGTAAATCCTGTCCCTCAAGATTCCATGTATTTGGAAAGGTGAAGACTGATTAGAGATATTCAACAAGACTACGTTTGTGGGAAACAGCATCTCAATAACTTGACTGAGTTTTTGGAAGAGGTACCAAAGAGGATTTATGAGGGCAGAGTGGTGGATGTGATCTATGTAGGCTTCAGTAAGGCTTTTGACAAGGTTCTGCACGGTGGGCTGGTTAGCAAGGTTAGAACATATGGAATAGAGGAAGAACTAGCAATTTGGATAGAGAACTGGCTTGAAGTTAGAAGACAGAGGTGCTAGGTCCACTGCTTTTCATTATTTACATAAATGGTTTGGATTTGAACATAGGAGGTAGAGTTAGTAACCTTGCAGAGGACACCAAAATTGGAGGTGTAGTGGACAGCAAAGGTTACCTCAGAGTACAACAGGATCCTGATCAGATGGGCCATTGGGCTGAAGTCTAGCAGCTGGATTTTAATTTAGATAAATGTGAGGTGCTGCATTTTGGGAAAGACAAATCAGGGTAGGACTTACACACTTAATGGTAAAATTCAACAATAAAATGTGACCACTTGCATTAAAGCAAACAAGAAACTACAGGCCAGTTAGACTATATCTGTAAAAGGAAAATTCAGGAATCTAGTATTCGATTCCAGCCTTGGGTGACTGTCTGTGTGGAGTTTGCACATTCTCCCCGTGTCTGTGTGGGTTTCCTCTGGGTGCTCGGTTTCCTCCCACAGTTCAAAGATGTGCAGGTCAGGTGAATTGGCCATGTCAAATTGCCCATAGTGTTCGGTGCATTCGTCAGAGAGAAGTGGGTTACTCTTCAGAGGGTCGGTGTGAACTTGTTGGGCCGAAGGGCCTGTCTCCACACTGTAGAGAATCTAATCTAAGAGGTTATAACAGGACACTCAAAACCTTAATGCAGTCCAGCAGAGAAAATGTGGTTTTGTGAAAGGAAAAGACATATTTGACTAATTTACTGGAGTTATTTTAGGAAGTAACATGCAACATAGACATGGGTCAGTCGGTAGATGTACTATACTTGGATTTCCACAAAGCCTTTGCCACATAACAGGTTAACATGCAAATTAAAAAGATCATGATGTTGAGGTTAATCTATTAACATGAACTGAAGATTGGTTAGCTTAACAGGAAACAATGTAGTCATTAAAAATATCGTCCATTTTCAGAACAACAAGATATGACAAGTGGTGTGTCACAGAGATCAGGATTGGGGCCTGAATTATTTACAATTTGTGTCAAAGATCTAGAAAAAAAAAGGACTGAACTTATGGTTGATAAATTTGCTTTTGATGCAAAGAAGGGGAGTAAGCTTTGAATAGACCCATTAGTAATTCACACAGGAATATAAATAAGTGAGTCAAAATTTGGCAGATAGACTATATTGCTAGTTCTCAATTTTGATTTTAATTCATAGTGAACTTGTCCACTTTGACAGGAAGAACTGAAAAGCAGCATATTATTTAAATGAAAAACAGAGAATGCAGACCTTTAAGATACATAAGGACCTGGGTGAACTGATGCATAATACTGATATGTTACTATGCACGTACAACAAGTGAATTGAAGGCAAATGGAACATTGTAATTTATTATAAAGGAAAGAGAACATAAACATAGGGATACTTTGCAACCGTTGTAAAGGGTGTTGGAGGACCATGTACAGTTTTGTTCTTCTTATTTAAAGATATAAATATTTTTAAAAAGATGTTGTGGCACTATGGTACTGCCCTGGTTCAGTAAATGCGGATTTGGGTTCAACCTGCCAAAAAAAGGTGTATCATAACACATTTGGGCAGGTGATTAAAATAACTAGAATGACAAGCTTTTGAACAATTCAAAGAACATATATCATGGGTGGTGGTAGTATGGGAATTGACTTGAGGAAATTTGAGGGGCTTGACTTTTATCCATTGGAGTTTAGAAGACAGAGGTGATCTCATAAGGAAACTTGACGGGGTCAATACTGAGGCCAATGCTTCCCCTTGTGGAAGAGGCTAGGATTAGAGAACACATTAAAAGAAGGGATCTCCCATCTAAGACAGAGACGAGGGGAATTTTCTCTCTTTCTCAGATGGTCATGAGTCTTTGGAACCCTCCAACAGAGAGCAGTGGAGACAGGGTCACTGAACATTTTGAAGGCAGAGGGAGATGGATTCTTGACCAACAAGAGAGTCAAAAGATGCAAAGATGTTGTGAAATCTGAAAGGGTTCAGAAAAGATTTACAAGGATGTTGCCAGGGTTGGAGGATTTGAGCTATAGGGAGAGGCTTAACAGGCTGGGGCTGTTTTCCCTGGAGCGGAGGCGGAGGGGTGACCTTATAGAGGTTTACAAAATCATGGAGGGGCATGGATAGGATAAATAGGCAAAGTATTTTCCCTGGTGTTAGGGAGTCCAGAACTAGAGGGCATAGGTTTAGGGTGAGAGAGGAAAGATATAAAAGAACTACGGGGCAACTTTTTCACGCAGAGGGTGGTACGTGTATGGAATGAGCTGCCAGAGAAAGTGGTGGAGGCTGGTACAATTGCAACATTTAAGAGGCATTTGGATGAGTATATGAATAGGAAGGGTTTGGAGGGATATGGGCTGGGTGCTAGCAAGTGGGACTAGATTGAATTGGGATAGCTGGTCGGCATGGATGGGTTGGACCGAAGGGTCTGTTTCCATGCTGTACATCTCGATGACTCTATATCTGTTAGATGGGAACATAGAGTTGAGGCCACAATCAGATCGGCTACAGTTTTATCAAATAGCAGGGCCACCTTGAGGAAACAAATGGCCTATTTCTGCTCCCAATCCATATGTGTGTACAGCACCTTTACTGGATTTGTTTTATACTCTCACACTGACTAAGCCAGTAATAAATCAGTTTCAGCACCGCCAAACAATTATGCTGCAAGGTCAACAAATTTCAGCCTGAATTTGTCTTGTAAACCAATGACACACTATACAAACACAGACAAAATTGATGTGAGCCTGAAAAAGTGAATTGAGCATCAGAAACATTGAATAAAAAAAACTCATTGTCCAGCAATTCTGTTTGTACAATGTAAACTACATTAGAGGCATTTTATGATGGCTGACTGCAAAAACAAAATCAAAAATTACCACAATCAACAATTCATTATCATATGTTCACTACTAAAGAAATAGTGCTACCACGATAAAGTGATATACACCGTTCCAAGTTATGTTCATACATAAAGAATGACGTCACCATTAATACAATCAATCATTCTTTCATTCTTCTGAAAGTATTATCGCTAAGGAAGGAAAATGAAGCATTAGACAGGATCTAAGATAAGATTTCAAAACAGCATTGTAACAAACATTAGGCTTCATCAAATATAATGATATATTAACAGTTGCAATATAAAATGAAGCTAGTCACGGCATTAACCAGAGGCTCTCTGAAGCAGAATTAGTACAAAGATGATTCTTCCTGGTGTAGAAACCAAGTCTGATTTATACTGCTCTTTTCCTTGCATTTTTAACGTCACAACTGTATCACAAATCCTTGTAACATTCTCACCACACAACTGCCAGGCAATGACCATCTCTAACAAGGGAGAATCTAACCATCATCCCTTGACATTGAATCGTGTTACCATCACCGAAAGCCCCCACTGTCAACATCCAGGTGTAACCATAAGCAGACACAGAACCCGATGAATCATAAAAGTACTGTGCCTACAAGAGCAGGTCAAAGGCTAGGATTCCTACAATAAGTAACTCACATCCTGACTCCCCAAAGCCTGTCCACCATCTTCAAGGTACAAGTCATGAGTGTGATGGAAAACTCTCCATTCGCCTGGATACATGCAATTCCAACAGCACTCAAGAAGTTTGACACCGTTCTGGACAAAGCAGCTCACTTGATTAGCAGTCACTTGTTCCACCACTAACAGTAAATGGCAGCAGCATATACTATCTACAAGATGCCCTGAAGAAACTCACCAAGGCTCCTTAGATTCAGACCAGAAATATTCCCAGCTAGAAGGACACTGGCAGCAGTTGCAATAGAATATGATCGCCTGCAAGTTCTCCTCTGACCCACTCACCACCTTGACCTGGAAATATATCACAATTCCTTCAGTGTCACTGGATCAAAACCCCGAAACTTTCTCCCTAACAGCATAATGGATCCACCTTCAGCGACAAGCTGCTACCATTCAAGAAGGCAGCTTACCACCACCTTCTCAACGTTAACTCGAGATGGGCAATAAATGCTGGCCCAGCCAATGAAGCTCACATCCATGAATGAGGAAAGAAAAAGATACAGGACATTTTAGTCTTGAATTGCGTTCTCTCATGAGTAGAGAATGTAAATTAAAACAAGTCATTAAGCATTAAATAATGCATATTAAATCATTTAACACTTATTGACAGACTACACTACAGATTCAATATTATTGCTTCCCCGCCACTCTAGAAGGCAAAAACAGGTGCCAAGTTATTTTCTTATATTAAAATACACAGAGTTTCCAGGAGCCATACAAACTCCTCAGAGCTTTCAAAATGGCAAACAGGACTCAGACCCAAAATTTCCAACCCTTGTTGTAGTAGATTTCACTTTTACTGGTTGAAGGGGGCAGGGCATAATTCAAGTCAGGCAAACCCGAGTGCTGAGTTCAAACGGATCCCATTTTCACTATAAAAGAGGCCTTACTGTAAGAAAGGATTGATTTATTTTGAAAACAGTAGTCATAAATACTCTTGAAGACTTTTTTTTAAGATTCCCTACAGTGTGGAAACAGGCCCTTTGGCCCAACGAGTCCACACCGACCTTCCGAAGAGTAACCCACCCAGGCACATTTCCCTCTGACTAATGCACCTAACACTAGGGGCAATTTAGCATGGCCAATTCACCTGACCTACACATCTTTGGACATAGATGACATTTGTTAGAACTATCATGACCTCAGGTTATCTCAATCCCCAGCTCTATGAAGATTGCAGACTGCCTGTGTAATTTAAACATAAAATGTCAATTCTTCAAGAGGATAGTATAGGTACACAATCCTTTATCCAAGTGCTCGAGACCAGCTGGTTTTCGGAATTTGGAATTTTTTGAATTTCAGAATAAGTGACAGTTCAATGTTGAAATTTTTAAAAATCTCCCCAAACAGTAAACTCACAGTGAATACTATGGGCCCTGAGACAGAATGGAGGCCTGCCACCACCCCACCCCCTCCCCCCCATGTCACATCTGAGTGATATGCATTGAGTGGGTATGGAGTTGGGTTAACTGTTTGCATGCCAAACAACCTTTTAATGAGAAAAAACTTCACAAAAAAACCTTTGGATTTTGGAGCTTTTTGGATATCAAGATTTCAGATATAAAGAGTTGTCTACCTGTACTATATTCTGTAAAATTTAACAATGCCCTGAAGGTTACCATTGATCAAAAATGGACTGAATCAGCCATTAAATACTGTGGCAACAAGACCAGGTCATCATCTGGTAATTCCAAAGTTAGTACCTCACCTCCTAAATCGACAAAGCCAGGCCATCACCCATCAATGCACAAGTGTGAGTGAAAATCCTCCACTTGCCTAGATGAGTACATCTCCAATAACATGCACGAACCTCAATTCCATCCAGAACAAAGCAAACAAATGATTGGCAACCTATCCACCATCTTCAACTTTCATCTGCTCCACCACTGTAGCACAGTGGCAGCAGGGTATATCACCTGCAAGATGAACTGCAGCAACTCAAAGCTCCTTTTCCAGCAACCTCCAAACTTGCGACTTCAAGCTTGATAAAGGACAAGGGCAGCAGATGCACAAGTGAACCATCACCTGCATGTTCTCCACAATCAACACACTATCCTAACTTGGAACTATATTGCAATTGTTGCACTGTCAGAAGATAAATATTCTGAAGCTTTTCCTAGCAGCTGTGTTTGGAATGCAGCAGTTCAAGGCAGCAGCTTACCTTCTCAGGGGCAGTTAGGGATGGGCAATAAATTATCTAAATAAAAAAGTTCAAACTAAGTAATCTAAATTCCTAGCTATTAAAAAATAACAGTAATAGGCTATTTAGCTCAGTGAGAATTCAAAAATAATCTGTTTCAAACATTACAGTAGCCATTTGTTCACTTTGCAACAAAAATGTAGTACATCACTGAGAATATTTAGGAGTTTTCCACAATTCATAATCATGTGGGGTTGGTATATTCACAGTTTGATTAATAACCTTGTTGAGCTAACAAAAGATTAGTTGTCTTTGATGTGGGTTACAATTACAAATTTGTTTCCTTTTATAAAGGGATTAAGTGTTCACTACTTAAAGACATTCAAATATCTTGAATTGGTTTTTATAAATGTGAGTCTTTCTTCAGTCTAGTAGAAGATTTATGAGATATTTAGATCTTAATTTTATATCATCTAAATATGGCACGAGTTCTGCTCATGACAGATACTGGATGAGTTGAGGTGAAAGGTGAGTGGTGTGTGGGTTGGCATGATTTGTCATGGGGCCTACAAGAGACCCTGGAGACATGTTTTGGCATGAAGGATATGAGGGGCTATTGGGGTGGGTCAGCATACAGGAAAAACAAAATTTATAAATCTACCTAATATTAATGTTGGTGTAATAAAATATAGGCTACCCCCATTGTAGCTGGCTAAATTCTTAGGTTATAAAAGCAAATGAAACCCTCTTCTGGCTAAACTATTTGCATCAACAGCATGGGGAGACTGTAAATACTTTCCAAATATATTTTACACTTGTTTCACGTGTCATTTACAGTGCAATTTTATGTCCTGTCTATTTTTTCTTAACTCTCCTTCCCCAGCTCCCCTGAAGCCTGAAACAAGCAGCTTTGCATGTCACTTTGCTATAATAATCTGGAAACGTGCATTCTGCAGCCCCTCATACACGATACTACAGAGCTGTTGGCACCCAAAAAAAACTTCCACTGAAAGAATCACCTTCAGGCGAGAGAAAATGAGCTTAAAAAATTAAGTACATGTTGAACCTGTACAAGCATAAAAGACCATCAGATACATTTTTTTTCTGATTACATTCACCACTCTTGGTTTACAGGATCAGTTTGAATAGAACAAGATGTGAGAAGAAAGGGTCCTTAACTAATAAACCCTTTTACTACACTGTCTTTGGCTGCATCATAAAACACAGTAATCAAAATGACCATAGTGTTACAGTAAAGGCACTTATTGTAGCTTCCTTAGAAAGGTAAATGTAAGTGTTATGCATTTTGGATATAACAAAAAAAAGGATATTGTGCAACACTAAAACACTATATTCTGTAAAGTCTACCAAATAGTTTAATCAAACAATGTTGTATAATCTTCATTAAAAAAGTGACAATTCCAGTAAATTTAATAAGCTAATTGCATAACATGGTAATTAGTTCTTCCAATTCTCCTCAGCATTTGGTTTACATGTCTGAGAAAAACAAAGCATGTTGGCATGGTAACAACCACAACTACATACATCTTTGGAATTATAAAATCCAAAGGGTGTGCATATTTTCACTACTTCAGTCAAATAAATCCCTTGCTCAATCACTGACAATATAGCAAAAGGATTGTCAGTGCTTTTGAGAAGCTAACATTAAAAACAGGGCACTCCCATCTAGGAATTTATGGTTAACCTTCGAGGACTGCAATAATACTTACAATATTGGAAATAACAACACTTGATGCTCTATCTTAAAAGTGTGGCACTGGAGAGCTACTCAATGGATAAATGCATTGCATGGTGTACTACTTCTGCATAGGTCTGCAAGAATCTACATATTTCCTTAATCATTGAATTAGCTGATCTCTAGGTTGATGCCAGGATGGTTTTATTTGGCTTCTCTTTTATCTTTTTGTACATGGAGAGTAAGGAGATTAGCAAAGAAATAGCCATGTTGAGATTTTTGGAACTTCCTTGCAGAAAACAATGCACAAGAGTCTTTGCTGGATTGGAACTTGTGTCGCAGAGGGTAAATATCATTCTCCAACCTACCACAACTTCCAGTCTTGATTTTCAACTATTCTCTGTGCTAGGCGAAAGTGAGGACTGCAGATGGTGGAGATTTAAGTCAGGTGTGTGGTGCTGGTGCTGGAAAAGCACAGCAGATCAGGCAGCATCCGAGCAGCAGGAAAACCGACGTTTCGGGCAAAAGGCGGACCTGCTGTGCTTTCCCAGCACCACACTCTCGACTCTGTTCTCTGTGCTAACCTAAATCTCCCATGAAGCTGTCATTTGCAACATACTGCTAAGAAGTAATTTATTCCTTTCAAACCCAATTTCACACTTAGCTTCCCACACTGAATCAGGAGCATGTGGTCCTCCAATATCACCATTTCCATCAATAGGTGAAACGCTCACATACCCAAAATGATTTAATGCTTGCATGCCAGATGTGCTTCAATCAACAAAACATATATATATATATATATATAAAAATAACACATTTCATAAATCTGCTGAATCACTAAAGGTTTGTGTTTTCTTTGCAAAATTGAAGATCAACTGAAAATGTTCTCATTTCAGTTTCAGATGTGTTAAGTCGAGTAACAAAATGGAAGATTTATTAATTTCAGTTGTAAAAGTGCCCAATCAAATAAAACTAACATAGAAAATAGAAGCATAAGTAAGCCATTCATCCCATCAAACCTGACCCGACATTTAATATGAACATAGCAATCATCCAATTGAGTATCTGGTTTCCACTTTCTCCAAATACTCTTTGATCCCAAGAACTAGATCTAACTTCTTTTTGAAAATATTCAATATTTTGGCCTCAACCACAGAGAGTTCCACAGGCTCACCTCTCCCCAGGTGATGGAATTTCTCCATATCTCCTTCCTAAGTACCATACTCCATTTACTTAAACTGAGATCCCTGATTCCAGGCTCCGCTGTCATCCTAACCTATCACCATTCAGATACTAATACGCCTTGCTGTTTTTGCTAAGTGGATAACCTCATATCTATTCACAATATAAATCTTCTGTAGTGCATTTGTCCACTTTCTTAACTTGTCAAATTACAATGAAGCATCCCCATACCCTCCCAACAGCTCATCTTCTCACTTGGCTTTGTTTTGTCTGCAAACTTGGAAATATTACATTTAGTTCTCTCATCTTAAACATGAATAAAACTACAACAGGTAATTACAAATATTGCGCTTGGTCATTCATATACTTTACAATTTCATGAAACATATTTCAGAAGTGCAGCTGAGCAAACAGTACTGATGGATTATGGGAAATTGGCTTTACTGGATCTAATACACAACCATTTCCTTTAGCCTAATGAAATAAGGATCTTACATAGAACATAGAACAATACAGCGCAGTACAGGCCCTTTGGCCCTCGATGTTGCGCCGATCCAAGCCCACCTAACCTACACTAGCCCACTATCCTCCATATGCCTATCCAATGCCCGTTTAAATGCCCATAAAGAGGGAGAGTCCACCACTGCTACTGGCAGGGCATTCCATGAACTCACGACTCGCTGAGTAAAGAACCTACCCCTAACATCTGTTCTATACCTACCACCCCTTAATTTAAAGCTATGCCCTCTCGTAATAGCTGACTCCATACGTGGAAAAAGGTTCTCATGGTCAACCCTATCTAAATCCCTAATCATCTTGTACACCTCTATCAAGTCACCCCTAAACCTTCTTTTCTCCATTGAAAACAGCCCCAAGTGCCTCAGCCTTTCCTCATATGATCTTCCCACCATACCAGGCAACATCCTGGTAAACCTCCTCTGCACCCGTTCCAGTGCCTCCACATCCTTCCTATAGTATGGCAACCAAAACTGCACACAATACTCCAGATCCGGCCGCACCAGAGTATTATACAACTGCAACATGATCTCAGGACTCCGGAACTCAATTCCTCTACCAATAAAAGCCAGTACGCCATATGCCTTCTTCACCGCACTATTTACCTGGGTGGCAACTTTCAAAGATCTGTGTACATGGACACCAAGATCCCTCTGCTCATCACACTACCAAGTATCCGACCATTAGCCCAGTACACCATCTTTTTGTTACTCTTACCAAAGTGAATCACCTCACACTTAGCTACATTGAACTCCATTTGCCACCTTTCTGCCCAGTTCTGCAGCTTATCTATATCCCGCTGTAACCTGCCACATCCTTCCTCACTGTCAACAACTCCTCCGACTTTCGTATCATCCGCAAACTTGCTCACCCAACCTTCTAGCCCCTCCTCCAGGTCATTTATAAAAATGACAAACAGCAATGGTCCCAAAACAAATCCTTGCGGAACACCGCTAGTAACGGCACTCCAAGATGAACCTTTACCATCAACTACTACCCTCTGTCTTCTTCCAGCCAGCCAATTCCTAATCCAAACCTCCAACTCATCCTCAATGCCATACCTCCGTATTTTTTGAAGTAGCCTACCATGGGGAACCTTATCAAACGGCTTACTAAAATCCATATACACCACATCTACCGCTTTCCCCTCGTCCACCTCCTTAGTCACCTTCTCAAAGAATTCAATAAGGTTTGTGAGGCACAACCTGCCCTTCACAAAACCATGCTGACTATCCTTGATCACATTATTCCTATCCAGATGTTCATAAATCCTATCCCTTACAATTCTCTCTAAGACTTTGCCCACAACAGAAGTGAGACTCACCGGCCTATAGTTACTAGGGTTATCCCTACTCCCATTCTTGAACAAGGGAACCACATTTGCTAGCCTCCAATCTTCTGGCACTATTCCTGTAGACAACGAAGACATAAAAATCAAGGCCAATGGCTCTGCAATCTCCTCCCTGGCTTCCCAGAGAATCCTAGGATAAATGCCATCAGGCCCAGGGGACTTATCTATTTTCACCCTTTCCAGAATTTCCAACACCTCTTCCCTACATACCTCAAAGCCATTCATTCTACTTAATTGTGACTCAGTATTCACATCGGCAACAATGTCCTGTTCCTGAGTGAATACTAACGAAAAGTATTCATTCAGTGTCTCCCTAATCTCTTCAGCCTCCACACGCAACTTCCCACTACTATCCTTGACTGGACCTATTCCTACCCTAGTCATTCTTTTATTCCTGACATACCTATAGAAAGCCTTAGGGTTTTCCCTAATCCTACCAACTAAGGACCTTTCATGTCCCCTCCTTGCTGCTCTTAGCTCTCTCTTCAGGTCCTTCCTGGCTACCTTATAACTCTCAATCGCCCCAATTGAACCTTCACGCCTCATCTTTACATAGGCCGCCCTCTTCCATTTAACAAGGGATTCCAATTCCTTATTAAACCACGGCTCCCTCACACGACCCTTTCCTCCCTGCCTGACGGGTACATACTTATCAAGGACACTCAATAGTTGCTCCTTGAACAAGCTCCACATATCAATTATGCCCTTGCTTGAAGCCTACTTTTCCAAGCCACGCATCCTAAGTCATGCCTCACTGCATCATAATTTCCCTGCCCCCAGCTATAACTCTTGCCCTGCAGTGCACACATCCCTCTCCATCACTAGAGTAAAACTTGTGATATAAGATCCCCGTAAACAGAAAACAAAGACAAGGATTCCCTGTTGGACCTTTTGAGTCTTGTTTGACTTACCTCGATGATTAGAAATTAAAACACACTTTGAATTGCTGAGGACAAAACTACTTAGGGTAAAATCAAGAAACACAGCTCACATTTGAAACATGACAAACATCAATCTTTAAACTTGTCATGTATGCATGCTGGTTAACCCAGCTGCATTTCTTTAAATACATCTTCACAATAACAGAAAAATCAGGACAATATCAAAGAGCAGAAAATCTTGAAAAACACTGATTATTTGAATGTAGAGTGAGTTTTGGAATTCAAGACACATTTCGATATTGTTGCAAACACTGGATAATGATGCAACTTTATATTGCCTTTTGGGTTTTTTTAAAAACCTCTCTATTCTAGGCATCATTTGGCTTCTTATTTTAAACTAATTGCAATTGAGCAATAGGTTCTATTTTTCAGATAAGGATTTCTATGTAAAAATCACACTGTATCCAGCTAATGAATAGACCATTTCAACTACTCATGTAGATTCAAGTCTACATTCTTTATTCAAAGCTACAAATGATCAACCATTATGATGTCATACTTTAATGAGTAATAGCTTTCAGACAGAGATAGAGTTCCAAAAGTGCTGAACAATTTAACATTGAACACTGGGTGAGATACACAATAGCCGCCCACTTCTCACTTGATGTGATTCACACATAAATAACAACATAATACTACATAAACAGAAAAATAAACAGCTAGTGCCTTCAAGAATGACAAGTAAATGAAACGTATTTTCCATATTCAACTTCAGAAAAGACGTTGAGACTTTCATGGGTACAGCACAGGTAGTATATTTGCCGGCTAGTGATAGGAAAAGTAGAAAACCTGAATTTGAACAGCCAATAAATACTGAACACAACATCTTCTGGCCAAGTAAAGGTTAATGTGGTATGACCTTATGTGGTCTAATTCTGTGAAATCAACTTGGTATTTTACCCGCATTTATAATTTTACATACAATTATATGATCCCACAGAAAAAAAAAATCTCCTTTCCATTTTGTGTAATTGCTGTTATTTCGCTTCACCTGCAATACCTTATATTTAGGGAATGTGCATCAAACAAAAGCATTTATTCACAACAGTGTTTTTAAATTTAAGTCAGTGAAGGGATCCCAGCAGACTAGCTTGCCATCTCATTTCCATACTTTTCCTTGGCTGATTTTACATCTGGCTTAGGCAAGCTCAAGCACTGCCACCGTCTGATGCACAAATCGGATTGCTCCAGGCAACAAAGTTTAAAAATGTGGATTTGCTACATCCAGTAGTCAACATAACCCAGTAAAAAAAAAAACTGGTCCTCCTTTCAGTTGGCCGTAACATAACTGGCAAGATTCATGTGAGATTGCTGCCAACTGTGCACGAATGTACATTGGAACCCACTTCCCTGAAAATCTCCAAAAATTGAGGGGACGTGCCTTGGCATTGAATGTATGACCTGCAAACCTGTATCAGTTCATTTGTTTTTGATTTACAGATGAACAGAACAACAAACATGGACAAAAACCCACTAGTAGAACCTCCCACTAATGGTATTGGGGCAGCACGGTTAATACTGCTACCTCACAGCGCCAGGGACCCAGGTTCGATTCTAGCCTTGGGTAACTGTCTGTGTGGAGTTTGCACATTCTCCCACTGTCAGCATGGGTTTCCTACAAGTGCTCCAGTTTCCTCCCACAGTCCAAAGATGCACAGGTTAGGTGGATTGGCCATGCTAAATTGCTCATAATACTCAAGAACGTACAGGCTAGGTATATTAGCCATGGGAAATGCAGGGGAACAGGGATAGAGTAGGGGAGTGTGTCTCAGTGGAATGCACTTCAGAGGGTTGGTGTGGACTCAATATGCTGAATAGCCTGCTTCCACACTGTAGACACTGTATGAAATATATATGAAGTTATAATTTATTCATTTAAACAAAAGGCTGGAGGTCTTTTTTAAAAAAAGCAAAGGGTGGAGTTCCTTTTAGAAACACAAACACGGCAGTGGTGGGTGCAGACTTCATCAGTATAGCTTTCAAAAGGGAACAGGGTACCTATGTTTGCATGTTTTCAAGTGACAGAGAAAGGGCATGTGAATGGAACAAATACAAAAGTGAAAAGCTGCAGATGTTGGGAATCTTAAAAACTAAAAAAAATGGTAGGAAAAGGCAGATGATTAAGTATTAGCTATGGAAGGAGGAATGGAGTTAAATGTTTCAAACCAGTAACTTTTCATCAGAACTCATGAGCAGAACTAACACTTTCAAATAGCAAGAACACACAAAGGGAGAAATGGTCCCCTCTTGTGTTACAAGATTCTATTTCGAAGAACCATAGAGCTACATTTATATTGGTATAGTTTGGAGTACCAGAAGCCAATCATTCACAAGCTAACTCCCTACATCACACCACTAAATTCCAGGCTCTTACCAGCAGCAGATCCATTGACTTTATTCTTTTAGTCAAATGCCAGCTCTTGAACTATAAAAACAGAAAGCTGGTTCCAGACACTCGTTTCCTGAGCTCCAAACCAAAGATATGCCTGTAAAATCACAGTTTTGGCACAGTAGGCTTTTGGAAGGCTTTGAATGACAGTTTAATCTCATTTACTTTAAGCAACCAGTTTAGTATGAAGATCAGAACAAAGGGCTAAAGTAAGAGCACAAAGGTGACAACATGAAATATAAATATTTCCAGGATGAGCAAGATAGTTAACAGGAAACTGAATTTCATCTGTAAACATTTACAAACAGCATGCACCCAAGCATTATATTCCTGTCATTACTGCCATGAACATATTAGCATATGAATTGTTATTGCCATTGAACTGATCTTTCACTCCCACCAAAATGATTTTTATTAAATTCTGAGCAACCTCATTTTCTACCTTGCTGTAGCCTTTTTTACACTGATCTCCAAATTTTCTTCAATGTGATGATATTAACTTTTTAAAAATGACATTTTTATTTGACAAGTCCATTACATAGGAGATGTAATGTATAGATTAGCTGAAGCAGCTATCCAATGCACCTCCCTTTAGCTCAAACTAGCCACTGCTTCTAAGTATAAAAGATAGCTATTTCACCAAAAGGCACAACAAGTCCATCTAAATAAGGTTTCATATATTTATTTAGCAGTGAAGTGTTGAATCAATAATGCCTTGAGGTTCATTGCTTGTTGCCAGCAACATATGCTTAAGATAAACAACAGAGAATAGCACAAAACCCAACACTTCCACCATTGACAGATGCTAATCAGAGAAGGCAAAAAGTATTTAATAAAAAACTGGACATTACAAGTAGGACATATGGATAGAAGTCAGGACACAATTAATTCACCCAAAAATATTCTACATGATTGAATTGGCCATTCCCATCTAGAATTATATTGTAAGCTTAAAATTAAAATCACACAACACGAGGTTATGGTCCAACAGGTTTATTTGGAATCACTAGCTTTCAAAGTGCTTTTTCTTCATCAGGTGGTTGTGGAGCAGAATCATAAGACACAGACTTTATAGCAACAGGATTGCAATGTCATGGAATGTAATGCTTAAGCCAAATTTGTTTAATATTAAATTCCATGACACTGCAATCTTGTTGCTATAAAGTCTGTCTCAGGTATCACAACTATCTGACAAAGAAGCAGCCTTTCAAAAGCTAGTGCTTCCAAATAAACCTGCTGGACCACAACCTGGTGTTGTGTGATTTTTAACTTTGTCCACCCCAGTTCAACACCGACACCTCCTCAAAGTCAAATAAGGCAGGTAAGCTCAGTTTATCTTGTCTTTAAGTGGCATCTCAGTACTTACGACACATTTCAATGGAATGTTTCGGGTGCATGAACTAGGCCTTTTCTGAAGTGGTTTCAAGGAATCTTTTGGCAATGCTTCCGTAATTTTCTTTCTAAAAATGTACCATTCAACGTTCTCCAAAATAAAAGTTATGAGAAAACGTTATGGTGGACCAAAGTGTAATGATTTTAATTTCTGTTATAAATCATATTAACCATCTTGCAAGAGATATGCTCTTGGTTTTTTTTATAACATTTGCTGCTCTGAAAAGAATCATATACAGGGAACCTCGATTATCTGAGCAAGGTGGGCGGGCGCTGTTTCATTCGGATAATCGATTATTCGGTTAATCGATTAAATGCCTTTCCTCTGGGTCTCGGAGTTTTTGAAGTTTTCTCCCCGTTCAGGAGACTAGCAGCAGCGCGAGCCTCCGCCCCCCATCGCCCTCCAACACCGCGCCCCCACCCTCCAACACCGTCCCCCGCCTGACCCCGCCCTCCAACCCTGTCCAACACCGCCCTGCCCCCAACCCTGTCCAACACCATCCCCCGCCCTACCCTGTCTCGGGGCAGCCAGACTGTACACCAATCACAAGAGTACTGCTGCTGCTGAAGCTGCCTTTGTGGGGTAAGTCTCCAAACAGCATGTGCGCGCGCGCGCACACACACACACACACACACACACACACAAACTTTTTACTGCAACTTTTTGACAGGTTCCACGTTTGCCGTGTACAGGATAATGCTGGAGAGATTATCTGGGGAAGGGGGTTTAGGGTTACACCCCTGTGTAGAACTCCAGGGAAAGTGTGGGGAGAGAGAGAGGGCAGGAGGTCAGTCATTTGGAGACGGTGCCTGTTTAATGTTTTGGATGGTCGGCATGGACAGGTTGGACCGAAGGGTCTGTTTCCATGTTGCACATCTCTATGACTATACTCCACAGGAGACTACTGTGCATCCGACTGGCAAAAAGGTAATCATACACACAAACACCTTTCTGACACTCACCAAAATGCAACAATGTACATTACTACTGGACTCTTCCACTCGCATGTAATTCTCATACATTTGTCAACTGAACAAAAAAAAAATGAAGAAATTGGTTGAAGTCATCTGCTTATTGTGACAAACACCATCAGTGAAATGACAGGCTCTAAACTGCCACAGTTGTGAGGGCCCCTGAGCTGCCAAACTGCACTGCTGAGACCTCGATATTGTGTGATTGTGTTCAAATAACGACTGAAATCAGTGACTATCGAAAACAGCTTCCTTTATTCAGCAATTGCAAGTAGCACAAGTTCAGGGCGTAAATTGAATCCCGAAATACAGTTCTTACACTAGCTTTTTTATACACAGTTCTTACATATAGTAAAATTCCATTGCTAAGATGTTATATTGGTTTATCTTTAGTACACAAAAGTTTGAGGGGCTTCTGTCCTGGGAGACAGGAGATGGGTTAAAACATGTGCTAAATGCTGGCTGCTATTTCTGATAGGATTAAGAGTGTCTGTCTGGTCTGCTTGCTAATTAAGAGGGGTTAGTCCTTTTGTCTATTAGTAAATGTTAATGTAAACTAACCCTAGACCTATATGCTTTAAATAAGTCGGAAAGTATACCTGCACTTAATAAAAGAATAAAGGATATTAAACTGATTACTGCAGCTGGGTTGGGAGATATGTTTACCATTTGTCGGTGTGAGTTTCATACATTCATGCAATTTCACTTAAGCGCTTGTTTTGACAGTTAGTTTCTTAAAGGGACAACAGCCTAGTTAAAAAGTATTTAACAAGTATGAATTAATTGGAGAAACTGTTTGGTGTTCTGTAATCTAATCAGGTCCAAGAGATGGTTGGCAAAGGCTGATTAATATTGCAATGTTTCGTGGAGATTTGATGGGGATGGTATTGTTTATTATATTGACACTTATTCAGAGGTAGGTTTGGATGTGGAAATAGTCCTGATAAGGGTTTATGGTGAATGGGTTGGAAGGGATGTTTTAATTTTAGTCAATACTGTAATAGTAAAATACACTACAAAACACAGATTTATAAATGAACGAATGAAACCATGTCATAGTAAACAATGTTAAAAATCACACAACACCAGGTTATAGTCCAACAGGCTTATTTGGAAGCACTAGCTTTTGGAGCACATGATGGAGGGGCAGCACTCTGAAAGCCAGTGCTTCCAAATAAACTTGGTGCCATGTGATTTTTCACTTTGTCCACCCCAGTCCAACACCAGCATCTCCAAGTCATAGTATACAACGGGATAGTAAAAGGTTATGAACGAATGAACAGGAACTCTGTATTAATGAAAGTAGCGAACTGGTGAGTTAGTAAAGATAACTTAAAACACAATATGTCTCAACAGAAACCCTGTAATGCACTCGGAGAGACACAACAATGCTGCACATTAGCATGGGCTGTCATCTCTCCTGACTAAGCCTGGCCATCGAAGTCCACTTATGCCTCCACATGACCCTTCACCAGTTCATCTACACCAAGCAATCCCATTTTCGCTGAGATCCCACATATCCCTTCCAAATGTTCTATGTATCCTCCACACACACATATCCAATAAACACTATGAACCGTCCCCAAGAGTCATGTAATAACAATGGCAATTATTTTAAAATCATTGGAAAAAAATTAAATCCCTGGCAAACCTTTTCTGTACCCTCTCCAAAGCATCCACATCCTTCTGGTAGTATGGTGACCTGAACTGTGTGCAATATTCCAAGTGCGGCCTAAACAAAGAGACCTTGGAATGCTGGTTTTTATTTCCTTTACAGTGGAGTCGCAGGTAGAACAGAATAGTGAAGTTGGCATTTGGTATACTTGCCTTTATTGGCCAGTGCATGGAGTACAGGAGTTGGGAGGTCATATTGCAGCTTTGCAGGACATTGGTTATGCCACTTTTGGAATTTTGTGCGCAATTCTGGTCTCTTTCCTATAGGAAGGATGTTGTGAAACTTAAAAGGATTCAAAAAGGACATTGCCAGGGTTGAAGGGTTTGAGCAACAAGGTGAGGCTGAAAATGCTGGGGCTGTTTTCCCTCAAGTGTGGGAGACTGGGGAGTGACCTTAGAGGTTAATAAAACTATGAGGCGCATGGAAAGGATGATTAACCAAGGTCTTTTCTCCAGGTGGGCATGTCCAAAACTAGAAGGCATAGATTTTAAGGTGAGATGGGAAAGATTTTAAAGGGGCCAAAGGGGCAACCTTTTCATGCAGATGGTGGTGTGTGTATGGAATGAGCTGTCACAGGAAGTGGTGAAGGCTGGTACCATTACATCATTTAAAAGGCATCTGGATGGGTACATGAATAGGAAAGGTTTCAATGAATATGAGCCAAATGCTGGCAAATGGGACTAGATTAATTTAGGCTATTTGATCGGCATGGATGAGTTGGACCGAAGGGTGTGTTTCCATGCTGTAAAACTCTAAATGCTTGTAATTAATTGTGAAAGGCAGTTCTTTACATGCTAATGTGATATTTATAGTCAACATTGCTGATATGCTTAAAGGCTTATTGGTATTGATACAATTTGCAAAGCCAACGTTTTATGACAAAAATATGAAATCTCTACATTGCAGAAAAGGAAGAGTACTGCAGATGCCACAAACCTGAAATACAGTAACTGGAACAGTACAGAGAGAATAAGACCAAATGTTTCATATCATAGAATTCCTACAGTGTGGACACCAGCCATTCAACCAATCAAGTTCACACTGACTTTCTGGGTGGGATCCCACCCAGATCTACTCTATCCTTGTAACCCTGCATTTCCACCTAGCCTGCATAGGTCAAAGATTTTTGTGAACAAAGGTACTGCAATCTCCACTTAGTGACTACCTCATCTTTTCTTTTAATTTAATCACTTTGCACTATGTTTGACCTCTCAATTACTTATTTACCAACATCCCCATCTTCCAGGTCTCTCTTTACTACTATGAACCTCATTTTTAACAAATTTCTGCATTTTCTTATATTCACCCCTTCCCCTTATATTACAGATCTATACCTGCTTTAGATCCTTCTCTCAAATGTTGTTAACCTTCATGATTTAATCGTTACAGTCACTGATGATGCCATGTCTTCCATTTCCTGTACATCATCTAAATGTTTGCAAGTACCAATTCCAAATAAGCTGTAAATTCCCTTGATGCATTCAATCACCAATTAAATGATCAACTTTGATTCTTAAAAAGATAATTTGTCACTTTGTACTGAGTAAATCAAACTCTTAGAAAAAAAGTTTGTGTTCACTTTTTATTTTTAACCCATCATAGAATAAATTGCCTCCATTCTTCTGCCAGCTAAGGGTCTGTAACATATTATTCTTATAAAGAACCAACTTTGCTCATCTCAAGATGACCATGACATACAAAGGTCTTTATGTCCACAATCAATTTGCAATATTTGCCATGCTTAAACATTATCACAGAATCCCAATGATGTGGAAACAAGCCGTTTGGCCCAACAAGTCCACACCAACCCTCCGAAGAGTAACACACTCAGACCCATTCCCTTACCTGTTTTTACCCCTGACTAACCTACACACCTCTGAACACCATGGGCAATTTAGCACAGTCAATTCACCTGACCTGCATATCATTTGGATTGTGGGAGGAAACCCACGCAGACGTGGGAAGAATGTCTGGGTGAAGTTTGCACACAGTCTCTCAAGGCTGGAATCAAACCCAGGTCCTTGGAACGGATAGGCAGCAGTGCTAACCACTGAACCACCCACTCTTATTTTTTGCTCACTTTTCTGATATTCCCATATCCCCCTTAACCATTTTCAGGTCTAGTAACTAAACTTCTATAGTCATAGATATGCATGTAATCTCAACTCAGAACTTTACATTTTCTTCAACATCTGCTTGTCCCTGATTTCCATTTCAACTTCTGTCTTTTTGTCTTTGACCGTAAGTTTTGTTTAATTTAAAATATTGCTCAACACACAGTCATTTAGTACAGGATCTGTATTTGTTCAGTTTAGAATACTTAGCCAGAAAGGAATATGGAGATCCAAGAAGCTGCTTTTTTCTGGCTTCAAATTTCAGTAATTTTGCCCTTTGTAGCATTTAAACAGTCTAGTCCATTCAAAGTCAACTAACTCCAATTCTGACACAATATAGAATTTGCTATTAAATTTAGTTTTTTTTTAAATCTAGAAACATGTTGAGTGAATCCAGCTGCTGAAGAAATTGCTCCATGACATTTGCAGGTCAGTTTATGCTGCACAAGGAATGGCACATGCTGTCAGAGAACCACTTCAAGGAAGTGGGTATTCTTATTCCAAATCAAATAAAGTGCAAAATCATAACCACTGGCTTGGTGTATTTGCCATCTACCGGATTAAATTATTCTACATTTTCTTTCGGAACATATGGCCTCCTAAGCCCATTCAGTGAACAAATTTATCACCTCAGTCCAAAATGGTTAACCTCTTATCCTGATACTGTCCTAGTGTTCTAGTTTCAGACAAAAGGAAACAAGCTCTCAACGTCTACCCGGTCAACTTCAGCATTAATGAGATCACCTCTCATTCATCTCAGCACATATCTTTCTTCTAAACTCTAGAGAACAGCAACTCCGGACCCTAATTTACTCAGCCTCTTATCCCAGGAAGAAACCTAATGAACCTTCGGTCTATCACTTCCATGGGCAAATACATGCATCTGTGATGAGAGATATGTAATGTTAGTGTTTTTGGAATTTAACTTATTCTAAAAAGAGGTAAAGTTGTGGATTACCGCTGTGAAGAGACTTTATTTTTAAAAAAAGTAAAGCAAATTATTCTGAAACAATGACGTAAATCTTACCTTGCTCAGAAAGCATATAACTGGTGTCAATGGAAAGATATTTACGATTTTGAGGTTATGATAGGCAGTATAAACACATTAAGGCAATTAGCTCTGTTGTGAATTCAGACAACATCAGACTTGAGATCAGAAACAAGTACTAACTTCTCTTTTGGCAGGAGTGCCAGCTAGTTCAGGGAAGCCAGTTACCCCTAGTTGGTGAAGCTTCCATGCAAGGACTGCTTGAATACTACCCTGAAAAGTTATTTGAAAAAAAAGGTTTAAGCTGTCAGATTGTTGAAAAGTTAAATGATAACGGCATCCAAAAGAAATCAAATTGTTTCCACAGCCCAAGGAAAAGAACTTGGAAAGGAATCATTCAAGTAGAAACCTGTAGAGTTGATATATGGTTGTAAGTTCTCTTGACTTGAGTCTCTATAATGGATGCTACTGGGAAACAAGTTGAAACTTGACTTTTGATATTTGTGTTAAGATCCTTCTAACTGTATTCAAACACCAATGACTTGGTTTTGTGTGCACAATAAAATTATGTTGTTTTGTTAAAGAACATTTCCAGCCGTGTGTGAATATGTTTCAATGACTAACCATCATGTAGATTATCAAAACAAATTAAACATATGATATATCAAGCCAGGTTTTATCCTGGGATCGGATTTAGTCCTCAGTAGCTCCCCGGCCATGAGCTGGGATCATAACACTTCCTTAAACACGGAGAATAAATCTACACACAATATTCCAGATCTGATATTAATGAAACCCGATACAAATCTAGCAAAACAACTTCATTCGCATACTCCATATTCCTTGCGATAGATGCAAACATGCGTACCACAAATTTCAGGCAATAACCACTTCCAATAAAAGAGAACCTAACCGCCTCCCCTTGACATTCAGTGGCATTATTATTCTTGAATCCCCCAGTATTAGCAGCACATTACCAGTGGACCAGCCATATAAATACAACAGGTCAAAGGCTGTGAATTCAGCAGTGAGTAACTCACCTCCAGACTCCCCCAAAGCCTATCCACCATCCACAAGGCACTTGTCAGGAGTGTGATACAATACTTCCACTTGCTTAGGTGGGGCATGGCTCTAACATTTGAGACGTTCAACACAATCCAAGCAAAAGACACCGGCTTTGTTGGCAACTCATTGCCATTTTGCATTTATGGTTGATATGTATCATCTACAAGATACAATGCAGCAAATCACCCATGCTCCCATGACAGCACCTTCTAAACTCATGCACTCCACCACTTAGAAGGACAAGAATGCGTTGCACTGGGAAGTTTCTCCAAAAGCCACATATCATCCTGATTGTGGCTATTTCATTATATCATCGCAATTCCATTGTCACTGTGGCAAAATCCTGGGACTCCCTTCCTAACAGTTCGTGATCCCACATAAAATGGACTGTGGCAGTTCAAGAAAACATCTATTGGATCAGCTTTCAGTTACAGATTTTATTCAATTTTTAAGCAGTTAACATAGTGGGATTCAAACCAAGTTGCTGAACATTAACTTGGATCTCTAGATTATGAGTGCAGTGATGTAACCGCTACACCACCATGTCCAACAGAATAATCTCAAATGTTTTGTTGTCTGCAAAGCATAAAGACATTAACCAGTCATTCAAAACCTACTGTTTGTCATGCTAAGTAGATAGTAAGCAAGTAAAAAAAAACATTTGTTGTATAACATATTTAATAAAAACACCCTATGGCAAATGTGGACTCTTTACACAAAGAAGCCACCTAAAAATCCAGTGCATTAAAAAGGTACAAAGTTCTCAAAATATTTACTGCTTTAATTACTGGAGGGAGATGCATTTCCCAAATGGTAAAGAACCTTTCAACCTAATGACAAGAATTTTAACAATGTAATACATTGGGTTTTTCCAGTTCATGACAGTGGGGTTAGACTGGGAAAATAGCGAAGCTCTGTATCAATTTACTCCCATTACGGACAAGCTGGAATTCGAGGTGTCCATTAAGGTGGAGGGATAATTATTGTTAAGGCTTCAATTAGAAGCAATCTCACAGACACATGGATATTTTGCTATTCACAGAGCAGCCCCAGCCCATGCAGAGTCTGCAATCTCAATGGTGGCATGCTCCTTGCTCATGTGACAGGCAAGGGGATCATTACTGCCAGAAATGTTATGCTCCACTGGTATGGCCACATTCAATACAAACAATGTAGGTAGGGTGGAATGACAGGGGTGGGGTTCCTGTCATCCAAAAGAGCTAAGTTTGCATCTTTCCCTCTGAGAGGACCTCCGTTGAGACATTCTTGAAAAGGTCCCCAGCCTGGTGACCCTCTGTTGGGATTGTCTCTCTGCGGTTTCCCCTCAAATGGCATTATAAGCCTGGTGGCTGCCAATTAGGACACCATCACTGGGGACAGCGGCACAAGTTATGCCAAGATCCCAATTTGGTCCTGGTGGAGGTCTGAGAAAATCCAGCATATGTGTAGCTACTGAATTAAAATTAAATTGAAGGAAAACAATCTATTATTATTACATTTCATAAAGCACTTCAATGGACACTAAAGTCTCATAACATACAAGGATATGAGCCTAGTGTGAGAAAGTGGGACAGTGTAGATAGTGTATTTTTGACAGTATAGATTTGATGGGCCAAAGTGTCTCTTCAGAGCTGCATGACTTTACGAACCAGTGTGGAAGATCATCTGTTCAGAAGGATAGTGCAATACAAACACAGATGGGTTATATGAGATGCACAGAAGTCTCCACAATCTTCGCAAACTGAATGTCACTCTGAAATCAAGTCATCGGTAAGTTCTGACACAGTAGCATTTTCTTCTATTCTGGTTTTATAAATGGCTGTACATTTCAACATTAATTTGATACTGCAGGCTATTTCTGCTTTCAAAGAATTCATTTATAGAAGAAATCTGATTGTTGGCCATCAAATTTTCTTCCAGTTCTGAAATCATTAGGAACCATTGCTGTGATATTTAGCTGAATGCCTTGATGCTCTTTTTTCTTAGTGCAAATGCGCTCATGTACAAAGCATCTGTTTCAATTTCAGAAATGGTTCAAGACCTAATATTTTCATCTTCTTAAGGCTGACTTTCACTACAAAATTCACTGCTTTTTCCATGTAAGATCAAATACTATTTTGATGAGAAATCTGAGCTGTGGTAATTAGAGTTATTCCAAAGACATACAATTCCAGTTTATACAATATCTCAGCCGGTTGGATTGCTCCTTTTAAAATCCATCTGCTTGCAATTACAGTATACACTGCGGTTACAGCAGCATTACTCAATCAGTGATGCACTTGAATGTGTCACTCTTCCTGCCTCCATTCCCTTACCTACAGATCTAACAACTTCAGAATCCATGCCAAACATTAAAACAGCATTCTGCGCATCAAGTATTGAAAGTTAATATTCCCAGTTATTCCACAATTATTTTCTCCCAATGAGAAAACGCTGTACTATGCAGTTTTGGATCAAAAGCAGAAGTAAAAACACCTTTGCACATCAGGAAATTGTAATTAGTTTATTAGACAAATTGTTCAGGGTAAATGTATTTCAATACAGATTGGAGGTTTCTGGTAACAAATATACTTTATACCAGCTGAACCAACAAATGCCATATGTGCTGGTAATGCTTCTCAGCAGGAATGATTCTTATTATTTCTGACTGATGCTAAGTCCACTATTGTTAGCCAAGTATGAAGGACAAACTGAGCAGGTGAAACTGAAGATTGTAAATCTAAAAGGACAAAATAAACTTAATTCAGCAAGATGTTTCAAGTAAAACTGTTACACATCCATTCATAATTAAACATTACTTAAAACTGTTATATAGAAATCTGATGAGACAACATTATCAAATAGCAAAAACAGACTTCTTCAAGAGCAGGACTGGGCTCGCCTGCTCACCCAGACTTCAGGGCAGAATGCTATCCACCATACCACAAACATTTAACAGGCTTGTCTGTAATTTCCCCCATATTATATTAAAATAATCTAATGACACTCAGTTTATGGTCACGTAGGGAAAATGGCCACACACAGTGAACCATGTTTTCTGTTTGCAAAAATCACCGTTAGTGAGGTTTCCAATGAGCAATACCCTGCAAACAGTGGGATTATCTATAACTTCACTTTGATGAGCAAACACCAGGCAATTCGTGCACTGCCTGCAACAACTGCACTGAGCAGCTAGTCAATCACTTCCTCGTGTTGTCAGAAGAAGTGGTGGGGGGCTGGTACAATTATAACATTTAAAAGGCATCTGGATGAGTATATGAATAGGAAGGGTTTAAGAAAAGGTTTAAGAGTGATATGTACCAATTGCTGGCAAATGGGACTAGATTGATTTAGGATGTCTGGTCAGCATGGATGAGTTGGACTGAAGGGTCTGTTTCCATGTTGTACATCTCTATGACTCTATTTGTAACATATTTCCACATAAAACAATTCACTAGATAGAACTGTTTCAGTCAAATTTCAATCATCACTTATCATATCCCATTATCCACAGGATAAAATGAAAGTATATGGAGATATACTTTTTAAGTGCTGCAGATGTGGGTATATGGGATAGTAGAAGGATACACAAATATAAAATGCACCAACTGTAAACCACAGATGGTTGTTATTCTTTGAAACAATAAGAGAAAGTCATACCAATTTGTAGGTCTTCTCTTTGACTTGAAAACCTGGTAGTTTCTATTCATTTATTTAGCATGTTAAGAGCTCAATTTTGTCAGATGCAATTTATCCTTGTTAAGTCTAAGAGGGACGAAATTGGTCAATGCCAGTTGCATAAAGCAGGCAGCGTGTGAATCAGCAGCGTCTTTTCCAGTGCATTCTGTTTTCTTTGAAAATCACTGAAATCAATAGAAAAGAAAGTTGGACTGTGTAAAATGATTCACTGTGACCCTTCCCTACTCGATAGCAGTTGATCAATTTCATCCCCTGAATATAATATTCAGCAAAATCTTTGATTTTTGCATTCTGGACTTGTGCCCAAAGGAAGCTGTCTGGAAAATCAGCTGAATGATGTTTGACTGGAACAGAACTCTTAACTTCCAGAAAACTAGTACAAAAGCAAAACGCAGTAGATGCTGGAAATCAAAATGTTCAGATGCAAGGTCACCAAATTGAAAGGTTAATCTCCAAAAATTCTACCTGACCTGCTGAGTAATTCCAGTATGTTTTGTTTTTAATTCAGGACATCCAAAGTTTAATCTTAGGAAACGGTAATACTTATTTCCTGCAATTAACAACAAAAGGCTTTTCCATTCTTGTTAAATTCAATCAACATTTCCCAGTTTGTTCAGTTTTTTTTAAGCTATTGCAGTCTTAAAAACCCAGAAACTAATTTTTTAAACAGATTTGTATTTAAAACATTTCCTCTATCATGTACATAAGTATTAATTTATACAATCCATTTAAAAATGTATAAGATCACTTTCAAATACACGATGTCCAACCCCCACCCCAATGTAACAGCCATCAAGATTAGAGACTGCCAAAAGTTTGAACTACTCACAAAGACGGTCATTCATACAGGAAACCACAAATAGAAAATACATTCAGTTCCCAGTACCTCACTTTGAATGCCTAACCAACACTAACTTTTTAAAAGGTTACATAACTGTCAAGACATTTTTCTATTATGAACAAGTCCAAAAACAGCACAACTCACTTTTTGAGAAAACATCTTCATTGAAAAAGCAATTAAAAGTAATCATTAATGCAGCAAGTGGTAACATTCCCTCCTTTATAATTATTACATTAATAACTGTTCTACTTCCTACTGCAGTGCATGAATATATTTATAGGATGAATTATTAGATGCAACCTATAACACTCAAACATGTAGAATGAAAAATGATGATTGAGGTGTTTTTTTATAAATGGAAGCAAGTGAATTTTGTCTATACCATGTAATTTTTATTAAAATAATCCTTGCAATAACTCAACATTATTGTTAGAGTCCAATTCTATCAGAAAATTGATAGTACACAAAAAATATGCCAAGTGGGAAATATGCAATAGAGACGTAAATGCATTAGAGTTGTCTTAATTCTGAGAGCTAGCTTGAAGTGATAGGGGATTGGATGTTGAGCACCTTTATACACTACTCCAAAAAGAATTTGCTCACAATGCCTAACAGAAGCTCATCATTACAAGGCTTGTGTAGTTCAAGAAATAAAAGAAGGAGTACAATGGACCACATTCCCAAAGATTACATAACAAAAATGCAGTGACAATCAAGTAAAATACACTGGTCAGGATTACAAGTGGTAACCTCAAAAGGCTACAAAGTTTGTGAGAAGATTTGTAGCTCGGGTGCTCGTTGCTGTGGTTCTGTTCGCCGTGCTGGAAGTTTTTGTTGCAAACGTTTCGTCCCCTGTCTAGGTGACATCCTCAGTGCTTGGGAGCCTCCTGTGAAGGCATTCCTCCGGAGGAAACACCACAGAAGCGCTTCACGGGAGGCTCCCAAGCACTGAGGATGTCACCTAGACAGGTGACGAAACGTTTGCAACAAAAACTTCCAGCTCGGCGAACGGAACCACAGCATCAAAAGGTTACAATGTATGTTGCAAAATAAAACTGAAACATTAAACTTAGGGTTTAATTCACTTTGAGTAAACAGCATTTTTGAGCAACATATCATTCAAGGTCTCCACTGGCACACTGCTTTACCGCTGTAAAATTCTCTATCTTTAAAAAAAAAAGCTAATGACAGGTAACATTGCCAGCCCATCCTACAGTTTTTCATTGTACATTTTTATGTGCAGACTTTTCATTTTAAATACAATTCAGTTATTAAAGAAAGAAGTTGCATAACACAACAATGCACAACCCCATTTTATATCTGGGCCCTATGGGGATTATAATGGTTTATCTTTGTATTTAAATAAAAGACATAAAGTAAGATAGGAGAGTCTATACATGCATGCACTGCATTTAAACACTGCAGTTATATAACAGTCCAGTGGACAGAAACCAAAATATTTGACAACTGGTCTGTGCTAGCATTTTTATTTGTATACTGTTACAAAGCACTCAACCATATCCCTTCAATGAAAGTCATCTTTTTTCAGAATACCCTAAGTCAATTTTAGTCATTTTGAACAGGACAGATACACAAAAAAAAACCTCGCATTATTATTGCAAATTGTAAAGCAGGAAACAACAAAGGCAATGAAGTGTGATATTTCTATCCATTGAAATCTACGCTTAATGATTTTACTTTTAAAATCATTATGTTTTATAATGTCAACTCCTGCCATATGCCTGTATATTGTGACCTCCTATCGAGGAAGATATGCATGGTAGAGCAATTGTTAATTCCCCAAAGAAAAAACATAGGTTTAAAAATATATATCTCCTTTGAGACTTGCTGCAGCCTAAAAGTATTTTTATGGCAATTTTAAATGAAAATTGATGTCTTTCTGGCTATTAATATTGCAAAAATAGATTGTCATAGGTTTTCCTGTCGTGATGTGTTAAAATTTTTATCCCTCCCTTGGTGGAGAGGGGACGCACATGCACAATTTAAAAGATTTCCTCTGTGCATTTGTGTAATAATATTGTCAATATACTCTTTATGAATTACACCTAGGGTAAAGAGAAAATCCACCATAAATACAATGCATCTGAACTTTTCCCGACTATCACTGTACGTAGACACTGTTGTAAGGAGGACACATACTGAGTGAAATGAGTCAGCCTGCTGCAGCTCAGAGAAGGTAGCTACTGAACAGCTTTGAGTAACTTTGGACTTATACTTGCAAGACTACACATCTGCCAGATGGGCAGTGCATAGTTAAAAGGAGTTGTAAGATGCATTTTGTATTAGTTACTGCAAAAGCTCCTTTTCTTCAGTTTTATGTATTAGTTACCTTAATGTTAAGTAACATTAAGTCTGTGTTGATTTGAATTTGTTTAAAATCTCACAACACCAGGTTTTAGTGCAACAGGTTTAATTGGAAGTTCAAACTTTCAGAGCACTGCACCTTCATCAGGAACCTTGTGGGGCAGGATCACAGAATATCTTTTATAAACCTGTTGGACTATAAACCTGGTGTTGTGTGATTTTTAACTTTGTCCACCCCAGTCCCTGCGCATCATGAAATTGTCTGTGATAGTAAAAGTCTTTAAAATGTGAAGTTTTATCCTTCAGTTATTTTAGTCATTACTAGGGTGTTTCTATCCTTTTAGAAGTTATAGTCTCGATTGGGAGCACAACTCCTCACCTTTTGAAAGGGTAAACATGTGCTAGAATACACTTTTACTGTGAACTGGGCATCAGCAATTGGACAAGTTACAATGAAATGACGTCAACAATGAATTCAAGCAAATTTCAGAGTGTCTTAATAGCTATCTTTAAGTATTTATTCACTCAATATTCATAATCATGACCTTTGCAGCAGAAGCAATCAAAAAAAAGTACATATTGTGAATCACAATTAGAAAATCTAATTTGCTATCAATAATTAACAACTACATTCAATATGGTGGCTACAAACAAATTCACCCACCCCCAAAAAAAACCCATAAAAATTCAAACACAGGGTTGACCAGAGATAAAAGTAGAATGATAGAATAGACAGAGAGCATTCTGTCTGGATGTATCACTACCTGGTATGGCAACTATGCCATTCAAGATCAGAGACGGTTACAGAGAGTGGTGAACTCGGCCCGGACAATCACAAAGGCCAACCTCCCATCTACAGAATCTATCTACCAGGCCCGCTGTCAAGGAAAGGCCACCAGGATTCTCAAAGATCCATCCCAAACTGGCAATGCTTTTCTACAACCCCTACCATCAGGGAGAAGGTACAGAAGCCTGAACACACCCACCAGCCAGTTTCAAAACAGTTTCTACCCTACTGATGTTAGAATACTGAATAGACTCACAAACTCTTAGCATTCGCCTGTACCTGTGTTTTTGTTTTTGCCTTTGCCGCTATTTACCTATTATTTACTATCTATGCTACTTAACTATGTGATCTGCCTGTATAGTTCGCAAGACAAATCTTTTCACTGTGCCTCGGTACACGAGGCAATAAATTTACATAAATGATTTGGATGCGAGCATTAGAGGTACAGATAGTAAGTTTGTAGATGACACCAAAATTGGAGGTGTAGTGGACAGCGAAGAGGGTTACCTCAGATTACAACAGGATCTGGACCAGATGGGCCAATGGGCTAAGAAGTGGCAGATGGAGTTTAATTCAGATAAATGCGAGGTGCTGCATTTTGGGAAAGTAAATCTTAGCAGGACTTATACACTTAATGGTAAGGTCCTAGGGAGTGTTGCTGAACAAAGAGACCTTGGAGTGCAGGTTCATAGCTCCTTGAAAGTGGAGTCGTATGTAGATAGGATAGTGAAGGCGGCGTTTGGTATGCTTTCCTTTGTTGGTCAGAGTATTGAGTACAGGAGTTGGGAGGTCATGTTGCGGCTGTACAGGACATTAGTTAGGCCATTGTTGGAATATTGCGTGCAATTCTGATCTCCTTCCTATCAGAAAGATGTTGTGAAACTTGAAATGGTTCAGAAAAGATTTACAAGGATGTTGCCAGGGTTGGAGGATCTGAGCTACAGGGAGAGGCTGAACAGGTTGTGGCTGTTTTCCCTGGAGCGTCGGAGGCGGAGGGGTGACCTTATAGAGGTTTACAAAATTATGAGGGGCTTGGATAGGATAAATAGGTAAAGTCTTTTCCCTGGGGTTGGGGAGTCCAGAACTAGAGGGCATAGGTTTAGGGTGAGAGGGGAAAGATATAAAAAAAGAGACCTAAGGGGCAACTTTTTCCACAAAAAAGGGTGATACGTGTATGGAATGAGCTGCCAGAGGATGTGGTGGAGGCCAGTACAATTGCAACATTTAAGAGGCATTTGGATGGGTATATGAATAGGAAGGGTTTGGAGGGATATGGGTCGGGTGCTGGCAGGTGGGACTAGATTGGGTTGGGATATCTGGTCGGCATGGATGGGTTGGACCGAAGGTACTGTTTCCATGCTGTATATCTCCATGACTCTAATTAACGAATATTCAATTTGGCAATCGTCTGGGGATGGGTCATTGGGAATGGGACATGTGGACTATCTATTTGAGCCTGGTGAGAGGGCTAGGTTGAGCCATCTGCTCGGGTGGAGATATCTGACATGGTTGTCTATTGCCGGGATGTGGCTTCATCTGCCGAGAGACTAATCTGCCAGATTCCCAGGTGGGAAGGCACCATGTAGAGAAGGAGGCTGTAAATGGGGTTGGGTGGGGTGGGTGTGGGGAGAAGGAGCAATTTCAAGAGGGGTGAGGAGAATGAGAAAAGAGGCTTCGGGGAAAAAGGGGAGTGCAGGCATGGGGGTAGGGGGTGGGGCAGGAAAGAGACTGCAAATAAGCAGAAAAGTTGTAAACCTGTCCACAAAGGAATGCTCAGTTAACATCATAGCAAAGCTTAAAATCACTGAGATAATGAATTCCTTGCAAATGAATGTGAAATTTCTAGTCTAGGCTGCATATGTTTAGAACTTACTACATGCAGAAAAGGTGTTGTCGTTCTTCTAAATTTACACTTTGTCAAAGGTTGAATTTAAATCTCAGGCTGAGCTTTGAGATTGAACAGGAAAATTAGTTACTGCTCCGTTAAAAACTTGTAGCTTTGAGATAGAAGCTCATCAACAATCTGTGGAAATTATATTTAGGGGGAAATGTTTGTGTGACCGGACACATGCAAACTTACTAACAGAAAACTGTTGCTAACTTATTTCTGCTGTCTCTTGTCAATTCAAATAATGTGGTATCTCAGAAATTAATGCTTCCTTTGTGTGAGACAGTTTAAAATTTAATGTAAGGTTCAGATTTATTGAGGACATGGATGGATTCTTTCAATTCTACTTCGGTGCAAGTCTAAATAACCCTGATGTCAACACAAATGCAGAGGGCGTTATTACTGTATAACTGCATCACTTAATAAGTTAGTTAGTGAGAGAGAATGAAAAGGAACCCCATAAAATCAAAAGTAGCCTTTGAGAAGAGAAAGTTAATTTGACAGTTTAATAATGTTCTTCACGATGTTAATAATTATTATTTGTGCAAAACATTTCAGATTTTTATTTAATTCACATTAAGATACTCACTATGTCATATATTAATCAATTTATTCAATTATTCAGGTTCACGATAAACCTAGATCAACTTCGCTTGGCGTACTCAGGAGCAGTCTTCAGAGGCAACTCCGATTGCTCCATTCTCCTGTCTTGTTAAACATCCCATCCAGTAAGTCTGTTGGGAGCAAATATTGCCCATTTCCTTCCCATCCTGTCCAATGACTCTTCTTCACTTCTGTTTTTAATCCTTTCCCCTGTGTCTTTCATCCTCACCTTAAACAACAAGTATTTGGAGCTCAGGGACTCCTTTGTCACTTAGATACAATCCTTCTACAAAGCCCACTGGGACAAGCATTCTACAAAGCTGACTCCCTGACCTCGCCTTATATTCATAACTTATCGAGTTTCTTTCCTGTCTCACTACAAAGCATTTCCGATGGAAACTTGTCTACAAGGTCTAACTCCTGCTCCCTCAACTCCATTCCCACTGAACTGCTGACAACACAAAATTCCTTCCCGGTCTTCATATCATTCAATAGTTCTCTTTCTTCAGGTAATGTCCTTGGTCTCCTTTAAATGTGCCATCATGATCCCTTCTACAAAGGAACCAACCCTTGAGCCAACAATCCTTCCAAATTACAACTCCACCTCGAACCTCATTGAATTCCTTGAACATGTTGGCAATTCAGAAATCCAAGCCCTTCTTCCCCAGAACTCCATTGTAAAATCCCTCTAATCTGGCCTTCATACCATACTCAAATGGCTTTTCACCAATGTCACAAAAATATCCTATGTAACTGTGGTTAAGGTGACGTATCCCATACTTTCGAATCATGTGCAGCCTTTGGGATGCCTGACCACACCATCCCTCTCCAAAGCCCCCTGACTGTCATACAGCTGAGTAGCAGTACACTCCCCTGGCTTAATTTGCATCCATTTAGTCATAGCCAGAATACAACTTGCAGTGTTCTTGCACCACTACCTCTGATCCTTGAAGAATCTATCCTTGGCTCTCTTCTATTTTTAAGCAGCCTGTTCAGAACATCATCTGAAAACACAGCATCTGTATAATTTGTATGCTAACATTCTGTTCGCACCACCACCTCTCTCAATCCCTCTACAACAATTACCATTTTATTTTTAAATTCATTCATGGGATGTGCGCGTCACTGACACCTCAGCATTTATTGTCCAGAGGGCAATTAAGAGTCAACCGTATTACTTTTAGCACTAGATTATTGATCCTGAGACCAAAATAATGTTCTGGAGACCTGGGTTGTAACCCTGCCACAGCAGATGATAGAATTTGAATTGAATAATAATCCGGGATTAATAGTCTAAAGATGACCATGAAATCCTAGCCAATTGTCTGGAAGAGCAAATCTGGTTCACGAATGACATTTAGGGAAGGAATTCTGACATCCTTCTTACCTTGTCTGGCTTGCATGTGATTCCACTCCAAAGTAATATGAATTAGAATTAGAGATCTAATCTAATCTCTAATACCACTAGGCCATCACCTAACAGTCTATTTACCCAACATTCAGTAATGGCTGAACAGAAAACTTTGCCCAGTTAAATATTGGGAACACCAAACCATCATCTTGAATCATATCTGATCATTTACCTCTGCCATTGCTAAGACAGATGTTTCCCAATCTCTAGTATCGATGAACTTCTCCTTTGCTTCAGTTCATCCACCTTCAAAATGCAAGCCCATGCCTTTTCCATCTCTAACCTTCGTGGTTGCAACGTATTCCTCGTTCATCTCCCACATTTTACCATTCGTAAACTTAAGGTCATTCGTGACTTTACTAGTACTTCATCCTGTTCATCTCTCAACTTCGTGTTCACTGAATTACAATCTGTCCCATCAAACAGTTTATAATTCTCATATTTCTTCCTCAAATTTCTCCATTGTCCCACTTTTATCTAATCTTGTGCACTCCAACAACCCTCAGATGTATCCATGTTTCTGTAATTCTAGCCTATCAAGTATTCCTAATTATAAAGTGCTCTGGCTTTGGTGGCCATGTCTTCAGCTGCCAAGTAACTTCTTAAACTTTGGAATTTCCTCCATAAGCTTCTCAATCTCTGACTTTTAGGACATATGTTAAAAGATTTAATTTAGTTTAGGCACCGCAATATTACATTCTGCTTTTAACACTTTTCTGAAATGCCCTAGGATATTTATATACAATTATAAAGGTGCTATATTAGAAATTTAACAGTAGAAACAAAATGTATGGAGATAATTACTAACATATTTTTGTATTTATAATTTAATTTTCCATGTTAAAAGTTTGATCAAATTTATTTATGTCACACTTGAAAAATGCCAACTATCTGCAGGAATGCACTGCAGTAACTGTCCAAGAGTGCTCCAACAACACCTTTCACATCTTGATTTCTATCACCTAATAAGTTAAGGGCAGCAGGTGTAAGGGAACACAACTATCTACAAGTTCCCCTCCAAGACACATAGCATCCTTTTTCGGATTTATATCATTGCTCATTTACTGTTGCTGCTTAAAAAGACTGGAATAGTGTTCCTAACAACATTGAATATCCCTACACCCCGAGCTGAGGACATATATTTTACAATCACTGGATAGCACAGAATTTGACAATTGCTGATGAAGCTTTTCATAGAAAACAAATGAAAATGGCAGCAAGAATAGGCCATTTGATTTATCAAGCTCGCTCTGCCATGCAGTATGACCATGGCTAATCCTCTATCTCAATAGCATACTCTCTACATTCTCTTCATTCCCTTGACACTTTCAGTGTCTGGAAATGTATTTATTTCTTAAATATATTCAGTGTATTGAGCTCCACTGCCTTATCTGGTAGGAAGTTCCACAGGATCACTACCATCTCAGTCCTACAGTGTATTCGGAGACTGCAATCCCTTGCTCTGGATTCCTCCATTTGGACACTCAATATGTCCAGCCCTAAACTCCAATGAGGACAGGCCAGGTGAACTTCAAAACAGTCACTCCTTCCCCTCCACTCTGCAGAAAAACTTTGGGATCAGTGAAGGGTTATAATCTGTCATGGTCAAATAATTTGTCTTTTCAATTAATGTATCATATCTAAATTGCTGCTTCTTAAACTCAGTTAGCCAGCAGAAAATTAGTCACAAATTATTCACAATCTAAGTAACTGTGATCAGGAACTCCCAAATTAACAAAATCCCCTGACAAGGAAGCCAACATCCTGTTTGCCTTCCTATCTGCTTGCTGCACCTGCATGCTGGCTTTCGTCTTGTACTCATCAGTACAGAATGGCGAGAATGGAGGAGAAAGTGAGGACTGCAGATGCTGGAGACCAGAGTTGAGATTGTAGTGCTGGTAAAGCACAGCAGGTCAGGCAGCATCCGAGGAGCACGAGAATCAACATTTCAGGCATAAGCCCTTCATCAGGATTCCTGATGTCTGAAACGTCAATTCTCCTGCTCCTTGGATGCTGCCTGACCTGCTGTGCTTTTCCAGTACTGCACTCGAGAATGGCAAGTGTACCAAACCTCCCAAGAGAACAGCACTCTGTACTGCTTGAGAACGGATGCTGACAGGTTGACAAGTGGGCACCCCATGGCAATGCCTTGATCAATTAACATTCCTGGTTTGAATTTTAACAAAAACTTAGTAGTTATCTATTCCCTAGAGCATTCTCAGTGACAACTACTAAACAGAGCCCACTTGTCAATCAACATATTCTTTTCACGTAAAAGGAATATTGGTGTTCCCTTTGAGATTTTGTACTCACGTGATTCTATTCTAAGAGTGCAAGATGGAAAGTACAATATCATATCTTTGTTTCCTCAATATATATCTATCTTAAAAATCAAATTCATTAGTTAAATCAGCAGAGGAAAATTGAGCAGGTGTAAAGAATAGCCAATCCAAATCTCACAATTCCCACTCATCAGATTAGGTTCAAGTGACCCCGAACTGTTTAATAACAAGGTACCTTGCAGGAATGTGGTGAAACAATTTGGCACCCAGTCATTTATGGTGATATTAAAGTAGATAATGAAAAGGTTGGTCAATGAGATAATAGTTTAAGGAGAATTTTAAAGGGGGAAAGAGAGGTAGGACGGCAATTGCAAGGGCTACAGGTTCATCGATGTTTAGTTGACGTTTAGCAGTGTCTGAAATATTAGAACTATCAGCCTCCATTATCTAAGTGCCTTCTCACCCAGGTAGTGTTCTAGCCTTGCCATCTTCAAGACACCAAAAACCTCCAGATGTCACGTTCCTTATTCTACAAGGGGAGGTGACGACCTAGTGGTATTATTGCAAGACTATTTATCCAGAAACCGAGGAAATGTTTTGGGACCTGGGCTCAAATCTCACCATGGCATATGGTAGAATTCGAATTAAATTTTAAAAAGAAAATCTGGGTTTTGAAGTCTAATCATGATCATGAGACCACTGTCGGTTGTCAGGAAAAACCCATCTAGTTCACGAATGTCCTTTAGGGAAGGAAATCTGCCATCTTTACCTGGTCTGGACTACATGTGACTCCAGACCCACAGCAATGTGGTTGACGCTTAACTGGCCTCTGGGCAATTAGGGATGGGCAATAAATGCTGGCCTAGCCAGCGAAACCCTCAGTCCGTGAGTGAACAAAACAAAAATGGCTGATAGCTGCCTCAACTACGTGAGGACAAAAAGCATGCAATGAAAGCTAAGTTCCCATCACAAACTGAGCCAGAATCTTCAAGCAGCAGATCATTGGTGTGCTTTCCCACCCATATTTCTGGAGTTTGTGGCGGTCTGCAAGGTTATCTACAAAATCACTATCATGAGCATACAGCTAAAACACCTATTCTGACGCTAATGTGCTCACAAAACATTTCCTTGACCAGCATGGTTTCGTTCCAAACCTTCTCCTCCAGCTGGGATGCCCCATCATAACATCCTCTTGGCCAAGATACTGCAATAAGAGACATGAAGAAACCTCTTTCATAACATTTTTTTCCCCCCACAAATGCATTGAATTAGATGATACAAGAATGAAGGATTTAGCAGCATACTATGGTGGTGGTGTGGAAGGTATGAAATGTTCTTTGAAGATAATTTTCACCTTTCAGTGACCCACATAACACACTGGACTTCATGCAGCACTGCCGCTATGCTCTCAGGGCCTCTTATTTAGCTCCAACACCAAGGCCTCTATTGGGCCAGTTGGAAAATTCCCTTTTCACGGTGCTCCTTTTATTCATTTTCTCCACGCACCCAGCTGCAGAACTTACAGACAGCAGCAGTTTCTTCCTTCTGGAATCACATTCCTCTTTAAAAACAATGGTACTAAGTGCTGCAGGTTAGCTAGAACCCATGCTTGTAACATATGCCAGTAAGAGCTGTTTAACAATTAACCGGTGGCAGTACAGGATGTACGAAATGAAAGTTAAGATCAGGAAAACAAGATGGCAGCATAAGTTTGCTTACAGCCTTCCACATCAGAACCATATGCAGATGTATTACAAAAAAATGAGAGGAAATAACATTCCAGAATCCACCACTCCCGGCACCTTCCCCTGCAATCGCAGGAGGTGCAAGACTTGCGCCCACACCTCCCCCCTCACCTCCCTCCAAGGCCCCAAAGGAAACTTCCATATCCGCCACAGATTCACCTGCACCTCCACACACATCATCTATTGCATCCTCTGCACCCGATGTGGCCTCCTCTATATTGGGGAGACAGGCCGGCTACTTGCGGAGCGTTTCAGAGAACACCTCTGGGACACCCGGACCAACCAACCCAACCACCCCATGGCTCAACATTTCAATCCCCCCTCCCACTCCACCAAGGATATGCAGGTCTTTGGACTCCTCCATTGCCAGACCACAACAAAACGACGGTTGGAGGAAGAGCGCTTCATCTTCCTCCTAGGAACCCTCCAACCACAAGGGATGAACTCGGATTTCACCAGTTTCCTCATTTCCCCTCCCCCCACCTTGTCTCAGTCTAATCCATCGAATTCAGCACCGCCTTCCTAACCTGCAATCTTCTTCCCGACCTCTCCGCCCCCACCCCAGTCTGACCTATCACCCTCACCTTGACCTCTTTCCACCTATCACATTTCCGACGCCCCTCCCCCAAACCTTTTATCTTAGCCTGCTGGACAAACTTTCCTCATTCCTGAAGAAGGGCTTATGCCCGAAACGTCGATTCTCCTGTTCCCTGGATGCTGCCTGACCTGCTGCGCTTTTCCAGCAACACATTTTCAGCCACGTGATATCAAGAAATGGCTGCAGGCACTGGATACTTCAAACACAGCCAGCCCTGACAAGATTTAAACAATAGTATGGTAGGCTTGTGCTCTAGAATTAGCTGTGTTCTTAATCAAACTGTTCCGTTTCCAGCAAAATTGCCCAAGTATGGCTTGTCAGGACAAATCCAGCTGGCCAATTACCTGCCTATCAGTTTACTCTCAACCACCAGCAATATAATAGGAGGGACCTGCTCTCTTATGTTTGACCCTGGTAGAACCCAAGCTAATCAGCTCCTGACCTTATTACAGACTTGGCCCATACACAGTCAAAAAGAACTGAACTCCAGAGGTGGGATGAAAGTGATTGCCCTTGAAAACAAAACACTGACCTTTGGGTCAAAATTCTACGCTCTCTATTTAACATTACTGTGGTTATACATGTACCCAAGGAATGAACACAAAAACACAAGAAAACCCACATCCAGTAAACAAATAATAAACAAGATTTAGCCCAAGTTACTTTGCAACTTCACATGGCGCAATTGGACAGAAGTAGCATCATCATGGTAATGTCACTGGACCAGTGAACCAGAACATCTGGCTAATCTTCTGGAAATATGGGCTTGAAACTCAGCAAGGCAAATAGTGGAATCTGAATCAGAATTCCACAAAAAAAAAGGGCTGCAATTTTAAATTAAACTAACCTAATGGTAATCATGTAATAACTGCTGATTATTTGCTATTGTGAAAACCCACTTGGTTCACCAACATCTTTTAGGAAAGAAAGTCTGGCATCCTTACCCAGTTTGGCTTACAAGTGACTCCAGACCAACAGCAATGTACTTGACTCTTAAATGCCCTTTAATCATTCAGGGATGGGTAATAAATGCTGACCTAGCCAATAATTCCCATGTCCTCTGGGAGAATACAAAAAAAATGGTAAACATTGTAATGAAAGACAACTTAGCTCACAATTTTGCCATTAGGAAAGATTAATTTCCACATCTTCTCCCCAACTGAATTATTAATTTTTAATGATAGGATTATCATGTGAAAATGTAAGAAAGAAGTCTGTTAGAAATATGAAATACAAACAAATCCCCTTTCAGGTCCTATGGAGAGGAAACCTCAATTTAGTTGCAACATGTCCGACATGCAGCCATGGATTGACCATGTCCAAATGTATGAAATCTACAGCTCAGAAAGTAATGTGCTGCACAATACATTTTAACTGTCCTTTATTTGCCTATGGCATGCAGTTAGGTTTTACAGTTCAGGTATAATTGTTGCTGTGGCAATGAAACTCATCTGTGCATACTCAGACATGTGCCAATAAATTATTGTCCATGCTACTTTTAGTTTTGGAATATTACACGATGTAACATCACAATTCCCTCCAATTCAACATCATCTTTAATTCTTTGCACTGCACAATACATTGTTTGGCAGGAATCCTACAATCTTACTTCATCATAGAGATCTGATTTAATGTAAATTTGATGTAATGATATAACCTTAGAAAAATAAATTTGCTTTTGTATGTAGCCCTTTTCTTGTCCTGAAGATAACATCAAATGTTTCAAAAGTGTTGTTGCTGGTTTTCAAATGTGAGGAAATACTGTAACCAATTGGTCAATAAAATGTCCTCCAAACAAGGAGGTGGTCATGGGCCAAATAAACTGTATAATTGGTGTTAGTTTAGGTATACATATTATCTGGGACATAAGGAGAACTTCCCTGCAGTTCATCAACTTTGCCCACAACTTCCACCCTGCCCTCAAGTTCTATTGGTCCTTCTCTGACACCTCCCTCCCCTTTCTTGACCTCTCCATTTCAATCTTTGGCCATAGTCTCCAGATGGACATTTACTACAAATCCACAGACTCCCATAACTACCTGGACTACACCTCCTCCCAACCAGTATCCTTCAAGAACTCCATCCCATTCTCCCAATTCCTCTGCCTCATCTGCTCGGAGGAAGAGGAGACATTCCACTCCCAAACATCCCAGATGTCCACCTATTTCGAATAACGTGCTTTCCTCCCCTCTGTCATCCAGACAGCCCTCCACTGTACCACCTCTAAACCCTGTTCCATTGTTCTAAATGGCCCTCTCTCCAAACCCAATAAAGACAGGGTCCCCCTTGTCCTCACCAAACCTCCACCAGTCTCCGCAGCTAACATATCATCCGCCATCTCCAACTAGACCCCACCACCAAGAACATCATCTCTTTCTCACCCCTTTCCCCCTTCCGCAAGGACCATTCCCTTTGACAGTCTTTGGGTTTGCACCATCCTTCCCATCAACACCCCCAAACTCCCTGGTACCTTCCCCTACAAAACAGAAAAGATGCAAAACCTGCCAGCACCCCCCCCCCCCCCCCCCCCCGCCCTCACCTCCTACCAGGGCCCCAATCTGTCCTTCCAGGTGAGACAGAGGTTCACCTGCCTCTCCTCCAACCCAGTTTACTGCAGCCGGTACTCCTGATGTGGTCTTTCCTACATCGAGGAGACCAAATGTAAACTTAGGGAAAATTTCGCCGAGCATCTCAGCCGGGCCCACAGGGGCCGACCGGACATCCCAGTCACCGCACATTTCAATTCCCCCAACCACTCCCTTTCTGACATGACCATCCTTGAGCTCCTCCATTGCCATAACGAATCAAACCATAGACTGAAGGAATAACACCTCATCTTCCACCTGGGCAGTTTACAGCCTGGAGGACTCAACACGGAGTTCTCCAATTTCAAATAACCTCCTTTTATATCCCCCGACTCCCTTCCCAATCCCTCCCCATCCCTTCCACCAACCAGATTCATTCCTCCCCTTGACTAACCAGGTCATACCCTCTACCTCACTTCACCTCTCCCCACTTCACCACTCTGCCCACCACCCCCATTTATCTGCAGCTCCCATCCCCAGTCCTGAAGAAGGATTACACCCGAAACGTCGACTTCTGATGCTAACTGGCTTGCTGTGTTCTTCCAGCCTGTCTACCTTCTTCAAATAATGCTATGAATATTTCATTTCCATCTAAGCAGTCTCGGCCCCATGTTCAAGTTTCCCAAATTCAGCTTGAACTCCAAATACACTGAGCTACAGACAAGAGTGCTATTATTCTGTTAATGCAACTTAATTACACTACCCCACTGCCCAAGAGAATCCTATGCAAATTCATGATAATACTGGCATTTATAAATAGCCAGTGACATTTGATAGGCTAGAATAACTCTGTTAAAGGTACCTACTTTCGCCTACAGTATATCAAAATTATTTTTCATGCACTGATGGGCACAAATGCTCTCCCACAAGTTCCTATAAGTGTTTATTTTTCTTTTTGTTGGCGTTTTAATATTGTTTACATTTATTTTTTCAAAGCACAGGGACAGATTGCTGCAGAAGAGCAGAACTAGGGGCTATCTGCAAACACAGCTTCAAACATTAACAAGTTATTGAATGGTCTGTGGAATGATGCCAAGTTGTTGATGACAAAGACCTTCTTGCTGCTTTCTGGCCCACTGACAAGGCCATTCCTCCGTAGTAAAAGGTACTTAAAGCCAGTTTACTTTCCCTCGCCAGTTGCCGCAAGCTGTAGCTTTGAAGCAGTAAGCCACAACCTTCTAAATTTGTGAACTAGTTGTTCTGTGCCTTCTGCAAGGAGGCAGAAAACACCTGGAGAACAGAGATTTTGACGAGTTTCAAAAACTGGCCAGCCTGAGGGCAGGGATCAGCAAACTCTTGCCAGTTTTTTTTCCCTTCCACCCTTAATACACATTGTGCTCATCTGTGTCTGTGTGAAGGTGGAGTTTTACAAGGTGTTTAGAGTTTTAACGCGGAGATTTATACAGCAACAGTTTATAATTGCTCACCTGTAGCTAGAAACTTTTATTTTCATTTGTAGTAAAAATATTAATCCTTCTAAAACCTGGCTGCATTGTTAACCTGGGTCTAAAAGACAAGCACATTTGCATAATTGATAAAAGCTTTTTAACTTTCATGATGACTCCAGGAATAGCATGGCTCGATTCCAGTGCACTAGCCTGGTGAGGCATGCCAAAGTTAAGTTAATCACTCATTATCTTTGCCACATTCGACTAGCATCCTATTTCCCAGTACATCAGTTCAAGGTCATCTTCCTTATTTTAAAAACATCCCTCTTTCACCACATCTGCAGCCTAGCTTCAAATTGTCTGAGGCAGTTCTTTCGGTATACTCAAGCAAACATCCTTCACTACTTGAACTGGGGATTATTGTTGCCTCCTCTCCGTAAAACATTGGCTTTCCTCAAACTACTGAGCTTTGATACAGCTGTGACTTTGAAAACTTGTTAAACATCCATTTGGTCAAGTGCGTAATCAACTCTCCTTGCCCCTTTTGATTTCTTCACCTTGTACATCCTTCACTCACCTTTGGATCATTCACATATTGCTTCACCTGAATGGTACATCATTAAAAGTTAATATTCTTTTTATATTTGATATATAAATTAAACTGAAGTGAGTAAATGTGATCCAGAATCTAGACAGCATGTGTTTTTTGCTTGGCTCGGTTATGCCAGCTACTAACTTCACTTTAATGATAACATCAATTAAAAGTGCAACAACCATGTCTACTAAACTAAAACATTGCAGAACAAATTATTGAATGAAGAAATAAATGAGTTAAAGACATGTTAAAATAATAGCATTTAAGAGCAGTGAAACTAACACTTCACTATAATTATGGCTTTAATACAGTAGTGACAAAATTAACTAATATTAAACTAACTTGATAATTAAATGCTTTTAAGACGGTACACCTAACCCATGATAAAACTCCAAGCGTCATGTACAAAGGAACAGGAGTAGGACATTTAGTCCATTGAATCAATTCCACATTCAAATGAGATCATGGCTGATCCTTGACCTCACTCTAAATACATTATTTTGCCCTGTAACTGTTAATACTCTTGATTAGAAATAATATTTCAATGTCAGCTTTAAAACTAAAAAGGAGAATGTCAAACTTCAAACACTGAAAAATAAAAAAAGATGGGTTTCTTAATATCACTCCTGAAAGATCAGGCTCTAAATTTTAGAAATTGCACCCTTTTCTTTTCCCTTTCCTATTTGTTCCTCTTTATAACCTGGAAGCTTCCATCAATTCACTGGTAACCCTCTTAAATCACAGGATATGTACAATCTCCCGTCATAATTTAACCCTTAGAGTCCAAGTATCACTTTGGTAATTAAACATTGCACTCTCTCCAAGTTCAATATAGCCTTGCTAAGATGTGGTGTTATAGCTGCTCACTGTACTCCAGAAGTTGTCTAACCTGCACTTTGTATAGTTGCAGCATGATTTCTGTACGTTTCTGTTACAATTCTGTAGACATAACAGGCAGCATAGCTTTAGCGCTTCCAATTATTCCCTTTACCTCTTCAGGACATTTAATTGATGGGCTAGGACTTTTGATACAGCAAAAAGTAAAATTGGAAGTAACGATAGGATCAGATGCAATCACATCTAAGTGAAGGGGTTGAAAGATCCAGAGGTGTGTTGATGTATGAGTTTTTGGTAATGCCTAGATATTTCGCATTCATTAAACACTGTTCTTGTCTCTTCCTGAAAGCACATTCACTCAAGACGAAGTGCCCTCAAGCTATCTCTTCAGGGATACTGACTGTATTGAAAAATTATCCTGGCTCCCAGTTTGATTTCATCTTTCACTCCCTCCAGTGCTTTAACAAAAAAAAAACTTTTCTTCCTTTCAAATATGAAGGATCGCAAGCTCAACAATTCATCAGTAGCATCTTAAATCATCCTTTCCATCTCTTCCCTCTGATGCCAACCCTTCATCCAAGCTCAATCTTTGCTGTGTCTTCACAATTCTCTATTCATGGTCAGAAAAGGAAGTCAATCTGTGCTAAGAAGGACCTCAGTTTTATTTATTACACCACATCTCAAAAAAAATTTTGATTTTGGCATCACACTGACCTCTTCTTCCATCACATTCATCTCACTGCCCAATTATTTGGCCAGATGTCCCTCCTCACCTCCCTACTCAGGGGACCCTTTTACGCATCTCCAATGTTCTCCCTCCACCTGGGCACCTCCATCAGAACCTGTACCTTCACTCCATCTTTTCATTGAGAACTGAAAATACTCCATACAGCATCTCAACTTCTCCTCTTCCTTCATATGCAGTAAAGCCATTCTTTTAAATCTAATCCTAACACTGGAAAACAAGCTGATAAGAGTCTGTTTTGTCTGGCACAGTGATCTCTTCTTAGCAGAGGCCAACTCTCTGTTGGTAACAGATTACAGCACCTCATCTTTCAACTGGGCCCTTCAGAACTTTCTGCACTCAACACTAAGTTCAACAATTTCAGATCATAATCTTTGTTCCCAACCACCACCCCGCATATTTTATTTATTTTGTTTCGTCAGTTTAGCTACTTAAGTCTTTATTTTCTCCATTTCCTAAAGCTATGCAAGATCTTGTCATTCACAGTTCCCCAAGACACATCTTCATTACTTTGGCATGCAGGGACATCAAGTAATCAGGAAAGCTAATAAAAGGTTATGTTTTGCTGCAAGGGGAATTAATTCAAAAGTAGGGAGGTTATGCTTCAGGGGACTGGTGAGATTGAATCCAGCATACCGTGTTCAGTAATGGTCACCATACTTACAGCTAAATGTTAATGGGTTGGAAGAAGTTCACTAGACTAATATTTAGAATCAGCAGAATGCCTGATGAGGAAAGGTTGGGCTTGAATCTGCTGGAACCTAGAACAGCGAAAGGTGAAACATAGAATCATAAGCGACTTGGCCAGCTGCACGTCAAACAGATATTTCCTCTTACGAGAGAATCTAGATTTAGGGGCAATAGTTTAGAATTCCCTTCCATAAATAACATTTGACACTACTAAATATGCATGGAGCATGGAGCAAAGACAGGTACGTGGAGTTAGTTTGCAAAACTCTGAATGTCACTGGAAGAGGCTGGAGAAGTTAAAATACTTTCTTCTCTTCCTAGGTTTCTAAATGCAAATTCCTAAAGACAGAGTCATAAAGATTTGCACCAGAGTTATTTCAATAAATTGTGAACCGTTAATTTCATCCACACCTCTAAGGGGAGCACTGAATAGAGGGGAGTTCTATCCTAAGCAGGGAAAATACACCTCACAGGAACAACCACTCTGAAGTACATTTAGTTTATAAGCCTCACTTTATCAGCAGCTAAGGAACAGTTTAAGCCAGTTTCAAAATCTCAACATCAGAGACAAAAGTTCCCAAACAAAATACATCCATTGTTATTGTAAAGAATACACCTGAAACCAATGAATTTATTCTCAAAAAGAATTATCTGAATTGGCTTTCAGTAGCTCTAAACGAAAATATTCAAATTCCCCTGCCACCGCAAGAATTGCAAAACCTGCACCCACATCTCGCCTCCGTCCAAGGCCCCAAAGGAGCCTTCCACATTCAGAGTTTTACCTGTACTTCCACACGTCATTTACTGTATATCTGTTGTTCCTGATGTGGTCTCCCTGATGCTGGGGAGACAGGACACCTACTCACAGAGCGCTTCAGAGAATATCAGCAGGACTCCCACACCAACCAAACCCACCGCCCCTTTCACACACACCACCCCCCCAACCCCCACTCCACCAAGGACATGCAAGTCCTGGGCCTCCTCCATCGCCATCCCCTAACCACCCGTCACCAGGTGGAGGAACCCCTCATCTTCCCCCTCAGGGCTCCCAATCCTAGGCATCAATGTAGATTTCACCAGTTTCCTCATTTCCCCTCCTCCCCTCCCCCCCCCCCCTTATTCCAGCTCTAACCTTCCAATTCGGCACCACCCTCATGACATGTCCATCTTCCTTCCCACCTATCCACTCCACCCTCCTCTCCGACCTATCACCATTATCCCACCTTCATCCACCATTGCACTCCCAGCTACCTTCCCCTCCCCCCCCCAGCCCCAAACACCTCCTATTTATCTCACCATCCTCTCAGCTCACAGCCTCATTCCTAATGAAGGGCTTTTGCCCAGAACGTCGACTCTCCTGCTCCTCGGATGCTGCCTGACCAGCTGTGCTTTTCCAGCACCACACTCTCGACTCCAGCATCTGTGCTCCTCACTTTTGCCTAAACAAATTCAAATTGACTGGGAAAACCAGGCAGATTCACTGAACTTAAGAGCTGCGAACGTGAACAGTTTTAGTTGAATACCTTTTAAGTGACAAAACGTCCCGAAAAAAATTTTTCAACAGGTGTTCTTTTAAAGCTTTATTTAACTCACTCAAATACATTTTTCTTTGTTATAGTACAGAGAAACCTCAATTATTCAAACGTTGATTATCTGGACAAAATTGCAGGGTCCCGATGCTTGGCTAAACTGTGTTATCCACATTCGATTATCCAAACAAACCACTGTGCCATTCAGATAATCGAGGTCCCTCTGTGTTTAGTTAACTAAATATCATTGTAATTATCAATGCTGCAGTAAGTCAGGCATTAAATATGTGAAGTACCACAGTAGGTCTGTCTATGGCAGAAGTGGCATGTTTTTCTTATTCTAAAGAAGCACAACCACTCCAGCTCACTGAAATTCACTTCCCCACACACAAAAAAAAGCAATTCTGAAGTTATTTTCCAAAGTGGTTCCAACAATTGTCAATAAAAACAGTTGTGCACTTACTAATTATAACAATTACGAAGTGGATATTAATTACTTCTGAAGTCACTAAATATGTCCAGTTTATGCATGGCATTTCACATTTCAAAACAGCTGTTCACTTTCAGAGCCCATCTGCCTCAGGCACATTTTTCTCCTTGCAAATACATTGAACTTGATTGCACCTTGACTGCCTGAGGCCCTATTTTCTGCAGATGCACACAGTCATTCGCATTGCATTTTTGTGCTCGCGTTTATTTGCCTTCTGTTGTCACTTGGCTGTTTCATTCAGTTATTATTTGTACTTTGTTAAGCTTTATGTTAAATTGGACCAAACACACCTAACTTATTTTATATTAAAAGACAAGACTTCCTTGACTATTAGTAATAGCACAGCTGATCTAGGTTTGTTTGAAAGATTGAACCCTGAAGCCCGAATTGGTTTCTTGACCTCACCTGGTTCTAGCAAGTCCCACTTTAATGTTTAACTCTGACTAAATGACTATGTTCCTCCATGTGTGAATTCTGGCCTCTAATACCAACAAACCTATTAAGCATTCAATCAACATTCCAATTATTGACTGATGAAGAGTCATCTATACTCAAAATATTAGCATTGCTCTTTCTCCAGGAATGCTAGCTGACCGCTGTGATCTTCAGCATTTGTTGTTTTCAATACAGATTCCAGCATTTGCAGTAATTTGCTCCTTCCAATTACATCTTTTAAAACAAATACAGAATTGTAATAGAACATAAAAAAGGATAATGATGATGTAATTCTTCATTTAGATCTTTTTAAAATGCCTGAAACGGACTTCCACCCACTACTAACAAATACTTGTCTATTCATATCAGACATTTCACATACTATTTTTAAATGGAACCACATTAGCAACTTAACCAAATAAGTAGCACATTTTCTTCTTGATAATGGAACCTCACTTAAATCTAGACTCCGCTAATATTGCAGACACTTTCCTCTCTCTTTCCTGCCCATTTCAGATTCTATGTGACAAAACTTCGGGCAATTCTAACCCAATTCACATCAAGAATAGCCCAAATTGATAAAATAAAATTATTCAGACTTTATCATAAAACTAATGAACTTGGTGTAAAGGTGAAGCTCTTTTAAAACTGGGATTAAGACATATTATGGGCAAGTCGAGAAAGCATTACTGTTTACTTTCTTCATGCAAAACTGATTTAGGAGGACTGGATGGATGTGCTACGTGCAGTACATTTTCTAAACTTCATAACGAGCACAAAAATAAATATGATCCATGACCACTATTATTTATAGACCCCAAAATAAGAATGGTATCATTACTGTATACAAGAAAAGTCTGTTATATCAGATAAATAAAGTAACATACAAGATACCATATACTGTATTTGGATTTCCAAAAGGCTTTTGATAAGGTACTATATAGTACATCCAGGACTACAATCAGAACAAGTGATGTCAGAGGAAAAGTAGTAGAAAAGATAGCATGTTCTCAATCAAACAGAAAACAGACTTAGGTTAAAGGCATTTACTTAGACTGCAAAAGACAAAGTAGTTTTCTTCAGGGAAGGTGCAGAGATGACTGTTGTTCACCATTTATATGGAAATCAGAAGTACAGTTCCAAAATGTACAGAGGACATCAAATGGAGATGTTTAGTTAATAAAGGAAGTCTGAAAAATAAAAGATACTAATATATTTGCAAAATGAGCATGAAAAATGATTAGAAATAAGTGTGTAAATGTATATTTTGCCAGAAAGAAAGTAAAACAGATTAGATAGAAAAGTAATTGTCTGAATGGGGTCATGATCTGGAGTTGCCGGTGTTGGACTGGGGTGGACAAAGTTAAAAATCACACAACACCAGGTTATAGTCCAACAGGTTTAATTGGAAGCACTAGCTTTTTAGATTAGAATCAGTGTGACCATTGTGGAACAGACAGTCTCTCACAGGGCAGCTCACACCTTCAATGTATTATCTGGACCGACATGACACCAATTGTTCAAGTTCACTTGAGAATGTAACTTTTAACTGTTCTGCAATTTATATATTAAAGAACTGAAACCAACATGCTCATTCTAAAGGATGAGAGACTTAAAAAAAACAATCCAGGTCTTTTTCAATATATAATTTCAGTTTCATCACACTGTAAACTTTTGCTATAAATTCTGTGTCCTATGATCTTATACTCCACAACCACCTGATGAAGGAGCAGTGCTGTGAAAGCTAGTGTTTCCAAATAAACCTGTTGGACCATAACCTGGTGTTATGTTATTTTTAACTCTGAATGGGGTGAATGAGTAGAAGGATCGTAGGATACAAATACACAAAAAGTAGCAACAGCAGATATCTATGGTCATTTTAAAAAGGCAAATGAAGCACTTAAAATGTCCCTTTCTATGGAGGCAGAACTGAAAGCAGAGTGATTTCTAAACAGTAAAATAACCTGGGTAGACCACCGTGCATTAATTTGAATAGTACTGTTTCCCATTTAATAAAGAATACATAGAGACACTGGGAGAAAGAGCAAAGATGATTTATGAGAACTGTATCAGAACTGAGAGTTCATACAGACTGGCTTATCCACTTCAGAAAATAGAAACTCATGCAATTATATCATGCCTTTCATGACTCATGGATATTCCAAAACACTTTACACTGACTTAAGTACTTTTGAAGTATAGACTCTGATATGAACTGAGGGTTGAACTGATATAGGCCTTAGAGGTTTTGGAAGATTCAAGGATTAAGGTTGTGAAAGGTTTGGCTTGGCAGATTTGGAAACAATATTCCCTTTTTCAATTGTGGGCACAAATCTAAGACAATCATCAATAAGTTAGTAGAGAATTCAGAATAAACCTCTTTCTCCAAACAGTGAACTCAATGTGTTCGAGAAAGAGTAGTTAAGGCAACTGGTATGAATGTATTTAGAAAATGCTTGAGAAACATGAGGGAAAAAAGGAACAAAAGAATGGTGTAATAAAATTAAACAAGCTAGGAAGGGGCTCGCCAGTGCATAAATATCAGCATGGACTAGTTAAAGCAAATGGTCAGGTTGCATGCTACGAATACTGTGTGTATCCTCAGAAAACATTCCAACGTTGATGAAATACATTAACTTTTTAACAGCTCAAAGCTTAAACAGTAAATGTTACAATATAGTTTGAAAATTTTCAACTGTAAAAAAGTGTTAATTTTACATTTTTTAAAACTTAATTTGTTTTTAAAAATAAAAACAACTACACTGAAATAATTATAGAAATGCCTGTCAGCTACTATTTATTTCTACCTCAAACTTGGTGAAAATAATGTCTTAGCCCATCTAGTCCACACTAAAAATAGTTGAAAAAAATAGTTAGAAGTGAGAATATTTAAAATTATGAGAAGTGATCATTTCAGCTGCACAACTTCCATGGCTCTAAAAACATTGTTCCAAGTCTGCAGTCTTATTTCTTCAAAAGAAAATTAGTTTTGATCTTCTTAAACAAAAGAACAGATTTTTTAAAAATGTTATCTCCCTTAATTCTATTTGCAATCATTAGTTCATATTCTGTACATCATTTAAATCTTGCTTTTGTACCACCTGGTTCAACTTCAATTGTTTGAAGAATCCCTTTTTTGTCCTTTTCTACATGCCACAGATTCCCTCTAGATGGTATCATGCTGAATAACACAATGAGTAGAAGAAATTGCCACTGTTCGGCAAACAAAAAGTCTGTGGGTGTTAGAGGTGAATGGAAAGCTCTGTTCTTTCACTGCAAAGAACAAAATCCAGACCATCAAATAAGCAATGATGAAAGAACAGTTCTGAATATCCAAATGATGTTGTTCAAATTGAATTCAAAGGTTTTTTTCACAACATTGTGCCGGTTGCCTGTTTTGGTGGTAAATAATTCTATGGGCTGATACCATTAAAGTTACCTCAGTGACTTTTGGCAGCATGTCCTCTCGATCTTGCTTGTTGCTAGCACAGTGCATCAATGGTTGCAGCAGGTGATTAGAGACCAGTGCTGGAACACTGATTGAACAAACTGTTCTCAGACAGTTTTGAACATCTTACTTGTGAAGTTAACTTGTCCAAGCCACTAGTCAGTATTCTATTATATGCCTGAGTTCAGACCTATTAAATTTTGGAGAGATCTCATGAGTGGTCAACAAGTCATTCACTCAATAAGGAGAAAGTTTCAGAGAACACCTCTGGGACACCCGGACCAACCAACCCAACCACCCTGTGGCTCAACACTTAAACTCCCCCTCCCACTCCACCAAGGATATGCAGGTCTTTGGACTCCTCCATCGCCAGACCACAACAACATGACGGTTGGAGGAAGAACACCTCATCTTCCGCCTAGGAACCCTCCAACCACAAGGGATGAACTCAGATTTCACCAGTTTCCTCATTCCGCCTCCCCCCACCTTATCTCAGTCAAATCCATCGAACTCAGCACCGCCTTCCTAACCTGCAATCTTCTTCCTGACCTCTCCGCCCCCACCCCAGTCTGACCTATCACCCTCACCTTGACCTCTTTCCACCTATCACATTTCCGAAGCCCCTCCCCCAAGTCCCTCCTCCCTATCTTGTATCTTAGCCTGCTGGACACACTTTCCTCATTCCTGAAGAAGGGCATATGCCCGAAACGTCGATTCGTCTGTTCCCTGGATGCTGCCTGACCTGCTGCGCTGTTCCAGCAACACATTTTCAGCTCATTCACTCAATAAGGTATGTTTCCACTTACCATTGCTGAGTCGTTGATAAAGATAGTCAAGTTCTGGTTAATGGTGACCCCACTCCTGTCATGCAAGAGTGGAGGTGTAGTGGGCAGCGTAACAACTTACCTCAGAATACAACAGGACCTTGATCAGATGGACCAATGGGCTGAGGAGTGGCAGATGGAGTTTAATTTAGATAAATGTGAGGTGCTGCATTTTGGGAAAGCAAACCAGAGCTGGACATATACAGTTAATGATAAGATCCTGGGGGCGCACGTTGAATATGACAACCTAGGAGTGCAGGCTCATAGTTCTTTGAAAGTAGAGTCGCAGGTAGATAGGATCGTGAAGAAGTAATTTGGTATGCTTTCCTTTATTGTCGAGATTAGAGTGGTGCTGGAAAAGCACAGCAGGTCAGGCAGCATCTGAGAAGCAGGAAAATCAACGTTTTGGACAAAAGCCCTTCATCAGGACTGAAGGAAAGGGGCCTCCAGGGTGGAGAGATAAATGGGGGTGGGGCTGGGGAGAAGGTAGCAAAGAGTACAATGGGTGGATGGGGTGGGGATGAAGGTGATAGATCAGAGAAGAGGCTGGAACGGATAGGTGGGAAGGAAGATTGGCAGGTAGAACAGGTCATGAGGATGGTGCTGAGCTGGAAGGTTGGAACTAGGGTAAGGGGGGGGGGGGGGGAGAAGGGAAATGAGGAAACTCGTGAAGTCCACATTGATGCCCTGGGGTTGAAGTGTTCCAAGGCAGAAGATGAGGCGTTCTTCCTCCAGGCGTCAGGTGGTGAGGGAATGGCGGTGGAAGAGGCCCAGGACCTGCATGTCCTTGGCAAAGTGGGAGGGGGAGTTGAAATTTTGGGCCATGGGGCGGTGGGGTTCATTGGTGTAGGTGTCCCGGAGGTGTTCCCCAAAGCGCTCTGCGAGTAGGCATCCAGTCTCCCCAATGTAGAGGAGACCGCATCAGGAGCGACGGATGCAATAAATGACATTGGTGGATGTGCAGGTGAAACTTTGATGTTTGTGGAAGGTTCTGCTGGGGCTTTGGATGGAGGTGAGGGGAAGGGCGGGGGGGGGGGGGGGTGGAGTATGGGCCCAGGTTTTGCAATTCCGGCAGTCTGCGCATTGAGTATGAGGAGTTGGAAGGTCATGTTGCAGCTGTACAGGACGTGGCTAGGCCATTCTGGTCTCCTTCCTATTGGAAAGATGCTGTGAAACTTGGAAGGGTTCAGAAAAGATTTACAAGGATGTTGCCACGGTTGGGGGATTTGAGCTACAGGGAGAGGCTGAATAGGCTGGGGCTATTTTCCCTGGAGCGTTGGAGGCTGAGGGGTGACCTTATAGGAGGGTTATAAAATTATGAGGGACATGGATAGAATAAATAGTCAAGGTTTTTCCCTTGGAGTGGGGGAGTCCAGAACTAGAGGGCATAGGATTCAGGTGAAAGGGGGAAAGATATAAAAGGGACCTAAAGGGGCTTTTTTTTCATGTACAGTGTGGTGCGTGTATGGAATGAGCTGCCATAGGAAGTGGTAGAGGTTGACACAATTACAGCATTTAAAAAGGCCTCTGGATGAGTATATGAATAGGAAGGGTTTGGAAGGATATGAGCCAAGTGCTAGCAAATGGGACTAGATTTGGTTAGTATATCTGGTCGGCATGGACAAATTGGACCAAAGAGTCTGTTTCCGTGCTGTATATCTCTATGACTCTATGTTGTTGGTGAGGTACTCAATATTGCTGATGCCTTTGAAAGTCAAAGAGAAATGGATAATCTTTTGCTTTGTTCCAGATTGTTAATACTGACCAGTTTACATTTGTCAGCACAAGCCTGGATGTTTTCCAGATACTGCTGCATCTGTAGTCTGGCATGAGCCGCTTCACTACAGATGTTTTAAAAGCAGAGTTGTGCACTCAAGAATCATAGCAATCAGTCCCATGTACAACCTTATGCAAAAAGGTCATCAACAAAGCAGGTGAAGATACAAAAAAAAAATAGAAATTGCTGGGAAAACTCAGCATTCATCTGGAGAGAGAAAAGAGAATTCAGAACCGACACCAAATGGTTATTGGTCCGGAAATGCTAACTCAGCTTTCTCTCCACAGATGCTGGCAGACCTGCTGATTTTCCCAGCAATTTCTGTTTTTCTTTCCGATTTCCACAATTTGCAGTTCTCTGGGTTTTTAAAGCAGCTAAAGATATCTGAACCAAGGAGAATTCTCTGAAGAACTTCTGCAGTTTATTTTCCTAACACATTGCCAAAGGGCCTCAAAACAACCAAAATCATAATTCCATGACATCAGGTACAACTCCAATAACTGAAATAATTTCCAACTAACAGCTTTGCTGAGGTTCTTGGTGTCATGTTTCATTTAATGATGATTTGATGCGGACAGAGGCTAATGAAGGAGTGGCACTCCAAAAGCTAATACTTCCAAATAAACTTGTTGGACTATATCTGGTGTTGTGTGATTTTTCACTTTGTCCACCCCAGTCCAACACCAGCACCTCCAAGTCATGGCTCCCTTTATTTGCCATGTCAACATCAAAACTGTGCTGCAATGTAAAGTTGCATGGGTCTGGCAGAATCCAAACTGAGCAATAAAGAGGCTAATTATTAGTACACGTTTCAGCATGGATCAATTAATGACTCCTTCCATCGCTTTGCAGTAAACTGACAGGAAGTCGATAGGATAAATCTAATCTAGTCAATTTCTGCATGCAATTTTTGTGTGGTGCATACTGGGATACATTGTTCCACAATGCCAGGGTAATATCTGTTTGGGAAGCAACTCGTTCTGGCGACAGGCCTTTATCACTACAGTCACGTCACTTTGCAATCAGGAAAGGTAGTTCGGAAGACTTTGCAAAGAGTTTATCACATTTATCTTTCAAACTGTTTCATAAAGATACCATGCTTACAAAGGGGAAAGTGAAAAGCTATGAAGCAGCAAAGACTAAAATATTGAGGTAGGACACACTGCTTTGAAATAAATAGCACTGAAGGCATTATTTGTGATTGAGTGATGCAGTAGCTTACTATGAGGATGTAATTTACAACCAAGTGATTGGTTTGTTCTCGTCAGCATTCCCATGTAATAAGATTCTGATCTCAGCTAAGTTCTCTCATGGAAGGGCTGAGAAGAAGAAAAAAGGAAACGCTCAATTGATGCAACCAGGAATAAAACCAAGATACTTCTACTTGATAGTCCCAATAAGAGAAAGTTAGGTCCAGCTCAAACTTTGCTATCCCATCAAACAGCATGTAGGATTCTCAAACCTATCATGACCTCAAGACCCACAAATAAACGTCCTTACACCTGACAAAATTATAAATCGGAGATTTTATATATCTTCCTAGCCCAGGTAGGAAAAATGGTAAAATGGTATTGGTTCTATGGGCTGTACTTCTAGAACTAACTAACTGTTTCTATTGGACTGAAACAGAAGATGCTGGAAATTTTCAGGAAGGCTGGCAGCAGTTGGAGTAGAGACAGAAACTGGTTTAACATTTCAAATTGATAACCTTTTCCAGCTCTGAGACACAGGTCAAGAAATGAACCTGGACCTTAGCAAGTACAGGAACAGGAAAAGGGTGGAGCAGGTGAAAAAGCAAAACAAAAAAAGAGAGGACCTGTGATAATGTGGAAACCAAAAGTGATCAAATGATGGAAACTGACATTAATAACAATTTTTTTTAATGAATCTAAAGATGGGTCTAGAGTAACAGGTCATTGGAAATTATTATTTACAACTGCTGACCAAAAACAACACAAAATGGAGCCTAAGTATGAGTACAACTATTTTGAATCAACTTTAAGTTTGGAAAATTGTCAATGCCAAAATCAAAGAATGTAAATGCTGCTCTAGGAGTGCGTGTTGAGCTTCAGTGCAACTCGGAGGGGAAAGACAAGGTCATAAAAGGAAGAGGAGTGAAAGATTAAAATCACAAGCAACTAGAAGCTCAAGGTCACAAGGAAAAAACAGAAAAGTTCTGGAGAGCAGTCATACAATCTATATGTGATCTTCCAAATGCAGACAAGACAGCATTGATGGCAAATAATAGACTGTACTAAATTGAAATACACATACATTGTAGTTACCATAAAGACTGCTTGATATGGTGGACGCTGGGAAGGGAGAGGGTAAAAAGTCAAAGTTGCCCTTGTGTTTGCTGTGATAGGGATGTGGTGTTGGAGGTGATCAAAAGCAGTGGACTGGGGAATGCCAGCGAGAATAGTTCCTTCAGAATGCAGATAGCCAAGGGAAAGGAAGCATGTGCTTGTTAGTGGCATCTTACTCAAAATGGCAGAAATGGAGGAGGCTGATCTATTGAATGTGAAGATTGGTGGCTCGAAAATGAGGACAAGGAGAAGATTATCTTGTTTCTGGAGGGAGGGCAAGGGCGGAAGCAGACTTTCAGGAAATAGTACAGCCTTCTGGGTTCAACAATTGCAGATCATAATGTTTACCAAAGTAAACACCCATCATTCTTTTTCTGTATTTCTTTAAAATCAATTATATTGCTATTATATTTTCCAATTCAGATGAAGCTTAACCACTGTAAACTTTGGTTCTGTTTGCCTTTCCACAGATTTTGACTCACCTGTTAAATGCATTCAACATTTTATCTTTATTTTAGATTTCAAACATTGCCGTATTTTGTTTTTGTTTTTGTTTTTATTAGGTAGTTCATGATAAGTACTGGCAGAGACCTGGGCTCCTTGTTCACAAAATCATTCCAGATATGGAAAAGAAATTGTGTTTGTATTGATTATCATGAACACAGTCAATACTAAAAAAAAGACTTGAATGTCTCTTTTCCACTTTGATATTGTATAGAAGAAGATATTGCAACAAAAATAGTATCAATCTACTATAATATTACAATTTACAGATCATAGCTAAATATTTATATCTCAAATGAAAATAATGATACTCAGAACATTGAGTCACTTGCCGTAGATAAATTTGACCACTGTATATTATGCCACATATGTAAAATTTACCTTGAAGATGAGTGAGACAGAGAGAAGAAAAAAAGAAAAAAAGAGAGAAAGAGAGAAAGAGAGAAAGAGAGAAAGAGAGAAAAAGAGAAAAAAGAAA